>NC_136071.1:369218768-369815268 GCF_964261635.1 Lissotriton helveticus
ATACTCATGGTGGGATCTCTGCACTTGTGATGGGATCTCTGCACTCATGGTGGGATCTCTGCACTTATGGTAGGATCTCTATACTCAAAGTGGGATCTCTCTACTTATGGTGGGATCTCTGCACTTGTGATCTCTGCTCTTATGGAGGGATCTCTGCACTTGTGATAGGATCTCTGCACTTGTGGTGGGATCTCCACACTTGTGGTGGGATCTCTGCACTCATGGTGGGATCTCTGCACTCGTGATGGGATCTCTGCACTTGTGGTAGGATCTTTGCACTAATGGTGGGATCTCTGCACTCATGGTGGGATCTTTGTACTTGTGATGGTGTATCTGTGCTCATGGTGGGATCTCTGCCCTCATAGTGGGATCTCTCTACTTGTGATGGGATCTCTGCATTTGTGGTGGGATTTCTGCACTTGTGATGGGTTCTGCACTCATGGTGGGATCTCTGCACTTGTGATGGGATCTCAGCACTTATGGTGGGATCTCTGCACTTGTGATGGGATCTCTGCTCTCATGATGGGATCCCTGCCCGTGTGATAGGATCTCTGCATTCATGGTGGAATCTCTGCACTTGTGATGGGATCTCTGCACTTGTGAAGGGATCTCTGCACTTGTGGTGGGATCTCTGCATTCATGATGTGATCTCTACACTTGTGGTGGGATCTCTGTACTTGTGATGGGATCTTTGCACTCATGGTGGGATCTCTGCACTTGTGATGGGATCTCTGTACTCATGGTGGGATCTCTGCATTCAAAGTGAGATCTCCCAACTTGTGATGGGATCTCTGCACTTGTGGTGGGATCTCTGCACTCATAGTGGGATGTCTGTACTTGTGATGGGATCTCTGCACTCATAGTGGGATCTCTGCACTTGTGATGGGATCTTTGCACTCATGGTGGGATCTCTGCACTTGTGGTGGGATCTCTGCACTCATAGTGGGATTTCTCCACTTGTGATGGGATCTCTGCACTCATGGTGGGATCTCTGCACTTGTGATGGGATCTCTGCACTTGTGTTGGGATCTTTGCATTCATGGTGGGATCTTTGCACCTGTGGTGGGATCTCTGCACTTGTGGTGGGATCTCTGCACTTGTGATAGGATCTCTGCATTCATGGTGGGATCTCTGCACTCATGGTGGGATCTCTGCACTTGTGATGGGATCTCAGTACTTGTGGTGGGATCTTTGCACTCATGGTGGGAGCTCTGCACTCATGGTGGGGTCGCTGCACTTGTGATGGGATCTCTGCACTCATAGTGGGATCTCTCTACTTATGATAGGATTTCTGCACTTGTGATGGGATCTCTGCACTCATAGTGGGATCTCTCTACTTGTGATGGGGTCTCTGCACTCATGATGGGATCTCTGCACTTGTGATGGGATCTCTGCACTCATGGTGGGATCTCTCTACTTGTGATGTGATCTCTGCACTCATGGTGGGATTTCTGCACTTGTGATGGGATCCCTGCACTCATAGTGGGATCTCTCTACTTGTGATGGGATCTCTGCATTTGTGGTGGGATCTCTGCACTTGTGATGGGTTCTGCACTCATGGTGGGAACTCTGCACTTGTGATGGGATCTTTGCACTTATGGTGGGATCTCTGCACTTGTGATGGGATCTCTGCTCTCATGATGGGATCCCTGCCTGTGTGATAGGATCTCTGCATTCATGGTGGAATCTCTGCACTCATGGGATCTCTGCACTTGTGAAGGGATCTATGCACTTGTGGTGGGATCTCTGCATTCATAATGTGATCTCTGTACTTGTGGTGGGATCTCTGTACTTGTGATGGGATCTTTGCACTCATGGTGGGATCTCTGCACTTGTGATGGGATCTCTGTACTCATGGTGGGATCTCTGCATTCAAAGTGAGATCTCCCAACTTGTGATGGGATCTCTGCACTTGTGGTGGGATCTCTGCACTCATAGTGGGATTTCTCCACTTGTGATGGGATCTCTGCACTCATGGTGGGATCTCTGCACTTGTGATGGGATCTCTGCACTTGTGATGGGATCTTTGCATTCATGGTGGGATGTTTGCACCTGTGGAGGGATCATTGCACTTGTGGTGGGATCTCTGCACTTGTGATAGGATCTCTGCATTCATGGTGGGATCTCTGCACTCATGGTGGGATCTCTGCACTTGTGATGGGATCTCTGTACTTGTGGTGGGATCTTTGCACTCATAGTGGGATCTCTCTACTTATGATAGGATTTCTGCACTTGTGGTGGGATCTCTGCACTCATAGTGGGATCTCTCTACTTGTGATGGGGTCTCTGCACTCATGATGGGATCTTTGCACTTGTGATGGGATCTCTGCACTCATGGTGGGATCTCTCTACTTGTGATGTGATCTCTGCACTCATGGTGGGATTTCTGCACTTGTGATGGGATCCCTGCACTCATGGTGGGATCTCTGCACTTGTGATGGGAATCTCTGCACTCATGGTGGGATTTCTGCACTCGTGATGGGATCTCTGCACTTGTGGTAGGATCTCTGCACTTATGGTGGGATCTCTGCACTCATGGTGGGATCTTTGTACTTGTGATGGTATATCTGCGCTCATGGTGGGATCTCTGCCCTCATAGTGGGATCTCTCTACTTGTGATGGGATCTCTGCATTTGTGTTGGGATCTCTGCACTTGTGATGGGTTCTGCACTCATGGTGGGATCTCTGCACTTGTGATGGGATCTCTGCACTTATGGTGGGATCTCTGCACTTGTGATGGGATCTCTGCTCCCATGATGGTATCCCAGCCCTTGTGATAGGATCTCTGCATTCATGGTGGAATCTCTGCACTCATGGGATCTCTGCACTTGTGAAGGGATCTCTGCACTTGTGGTGGGATCTCTGCATTCATGATGTGATCTCTGCACTTGTGGTGGGATCTCTGTACTTGTGATGGGATCTTTGCACTCATGGTGAGATCTCTGCACTAGTGATGGGATCTCTGTACTCATGGTGGGATCTCTGCATTCAAAGTGAGATCTCCCAACTTGTGATGGGATCTCGGCACTTGTGGTGGGATCTCTGCACTCATAAGGGATCTCTCTACTTGTGATGGGATCTCTGCACTCATGGTGGGATCTCTGTACTTGTGATGGGATCTCTGCACTCATAGTGGGATCTCTGTTCTTGTGGTGGGATCTTTGCACTCATGGTGGGCTCTCTGCACTTGTGGTGGGATATCTGCACTCATAGTGGGATGTCTCCACTTGTGATGGGATCTCTGCACTCATGGTGGGATCTCTGCACTTGTGATGGGATCTCTGCACTTGTGTTGGGATCTTTGCATTCATGGTGGGATCTTTGCACCTGTGGTGGGATCTCTGTACTTGTGGTGGGATCTCTGCACTTGTGGTGGGATTTCTGCACTTGTGATAGGATCTCTGCATTCATGGTGGGATCTCTGCACTCATGGTGGGATCTCTGCACTTGTGATGGGATCTCTGTACTTGTGGTGGGATCTTTGCACTCATGGTGGGAGCTCTGCACTCATGGTGGGGTCGCTGCACTTGTGATGGGATCTCTGCACTCATAGTGGGATCTCTCTACTTATGATGGGATGTCTGCACTTGTGGTGGGATCTCTGCACTCATAGCGGGATCTCTCTACTTGTGATGGGGTCTCTGCACTCATGGTGGGATCTCTGCATTTGTGGTGGGATCTCTGCACTCACAGTGGGATCTCTCTACTTGTGATGGGATCTCTGCACTCATGGTAGGATCTCTGCTTTTGTGATGGGATCTCTTCACTCATGGTGGGTTCTTTGCACTTGTGGTGGGATCTCTGCACTCATAGTGGGATCTCTCTACTTGTGATGGGATCTCTATACTCATAGTGGGATCTCTGCACTTGTGATGGGATCTCTGCACTCATGGTAGGATCTCTGCATTTGTGATGGGATCACTGCACTTATGGTGGGATCTTTGCACTTGTGGTAGGATCTCTGCATTTGTGATAGAATCTCTGCATTCATGGTGGGATCTCTGCACTTGTGGGATCTCTGCTCTCATGAAGGGATCCTTGTCCTTGTGGTAGGATCACTGTACTCATGGTGGGATCTCTCTACTTGTGATGGGATCTCTACACTCATGGTGGGATCTCTGCGCATGTGATGGGATCTCTGCACTCATAGTGGGATCTTTACACTTGTGATAGGATCTCTGCAGTCATGGCAGGATAACTGCACTTGTGGTGGGATCTCTGCACTCATGGTGGGATCTCTGCACTTGAGGTGGGATCTCTGCACTCATAGTGGGATCTATCTACTTGTGATGGGATCTCTGCTTTCATGGTGGGATCTCTGCACTTGTGATGAGATCTCTACACTCATGGTGGGATCTCTGCACTTGTGATAGGCTATTTGCACTTGTGGTGGGATCTCTGCATACATGGTGGATCTTTGTACTTGTGGTGGGATCTCTGCACTTGTGGTGAGATCTCTGCACTTGTGATAGGATCTCTGCATTCATGGTGGAATCTCTGCACTCATGGGATCTCTGCACCTGTGAAGGGATCCTGACTTGACTTGACTTGTGAAGGGATCTCTGCACTTGCGGTGGGATCTCTGCATTCATGGTGTGATCTCCACACTTGTGGTAGGATCTCTGTACTTGTGGTGGGATCTCTCTACTTGTGATGGGATCTTTACTATCATGGTTGGATCTCTGCACTTGTGATGGGATCTTTGCACTCATAGTGGGATCTCTGCATTCATAGTGAGATCTCCCAACTTGTGATGGGATCTCTGCACTTGTGGTGGGATCTCTGTACTCATAGTGAGATCTCTCTATTGTGATGCAATCTCTGCACTCATGGTGGGATCTCTGTGCTTGTGATGGGATCTCTGCACTCATAGTGGGAAATCTGCACTTGTGATGGGATCTTTGCACTCATGGTGGGATCTCTGCACTTGTGGTGGTATCTCTGCACTCATACTGGGATGTCTCTACTTGTGATGGCTACTCTGCACTCATGGTGGGATCTCTGCACTTGTGATGGGATCGCTGTAATCATGGTGGGATCTCTGCACTTGTGATGGGATCTCTGCACTTGTGGTGGGATCTCTGTACTTGTGATGGGATCTCTGCACTTGTAATAGGATCTCTGCATTCATGGTGGGATCTTTGCACTTGTGGAGGGATCTCTGCACTCATGGTGGGATCTCTGCACTTGTGGAGGGATCTCTGCATTCATGGTGAAATCTCTCTACTTGTGATGGCATCTCTGCACTTGTGGTGGGATCTCTGCACTTGTGATGGGATCTTTGCACTCATGGTGGGATCTGTGCATTCATGGTGGGATCTCTTTACTTGTGGTGGGATCTCTCTACTTGTGATGGGATCTTTACTATCATGGTGGGATCTCTGCACTTGTGATGGGATCTCTGCACTCATAGTGGGATCTCTGCATTCGTAGTGAGATCTCCCAACTTGTGATGGGATCTCTGCACTTGTGGTGGGATCTCAGCACTCATAGTGAGATCTCTCTACTGTGATGCAAACTCTGCACTCATGGTGGGATCTCTGTGCTTGTGATGGGATCTCTGCACTCATAGTGGGATCTCTGCACTTGTGATGGGATATTTGCACTCATGGTGGGATCTCTGCACTTGTTGTGGTATCTCTGCACACATAGTGGGATGTCTCTACTTGTGATGGGTTCTCTGCACTCATGGTGGGATCTCTGCACTTGTGATGGGATCGCTGTAATCATGGTGGTATCTCTGCACTTGTGATGGGATCTCTGCACTTGTGGTGGGATCTCTGTACTTGTGATGGGATCTCTGCACTTATAATAGGATCTCTGCATTCATGGTGGGATCTTTGCACTTGTGGTGGGATCTCTGCACTCATGGTGGAATCTCTGCACTTGTGGAGGGATCTCTGCATTCATAGTGAGATCTCTCTACTTGTGATGGCATCTCTGCACTTGTGGTGGGATCTCTGCACTTGTGATGGGATCTTTGCACTCATGGTGGGATCTGTGCATTCATGGTGGGATCTCTGTAATTGTGGTGGTATCTCTGCACTCATAGTGGGATCGCTCTACTTGTGATGGGATCTCTGCACTTGTGATGGGATCTCTGCACTTGTGATGGGATCTCTGCATTCATGGTTGTATCTCTGCACTTGTGATGGGATCTCTGCACTCATGGTGGAATCTCTCTACTTGTGATGTGATCTCTGCACTCATGGTAGGATTGCTGCACTTGTGATGGGATCCCTGCACTCATGGTGGGATCTCTGCACTTGTGATGGGATCTCTGTACTTCTGATGGGATCTCTGCACTCATGGTGGTATCTCTACACTTGTGATGGAATCTTGCACTCACGGTGGGATCTCTGCACTTGTGGTGGGATTTCTGTACTCATAGTGAGATCTCTGCCCTTGTGGTGGGATCTCTGCACTTGTGATGGGATCTCTGCACTCATGGTGGGATCTGTGTACTCATAGTGGAATCTCTTTACTTGTGATGGGATCTCTGCACTTGTGGTGGGATCTCTGCACTTATGGTGGGTTTTCTACACTTATTGTGGGATCTCTGCACTTGAGATGGGATCTCTATACTCATGGTGGGATCTCTGCACTTGTGGTGGGATCTCTGCACTCATAGTGGGATCTCTCTACTTTTGATGGGATCTCTGCACTTATGGTGGGATCTCTGCACTTATGAGGGGATCCTTGTCCTTGTGGTAGGATCACTGTACTCATGGTGGGATCTCTCTACTTGTGATGGGATCTCTACACTCATGGTGGGATCTCTGCGCATGTGATGGGATCTCTGCACTCATAGTGGGATCTTTACACTTGTGATAGGATCTCTGCAGTCATGGCAGGATAACTGCACTTGTGGTGGGATCTCTGCACTCATGGTGGGATCTCTGCACTTGAGGTGGGATCTCTGCACTCATAGTGGGATCTATCTACTTGTGATGGGATCTCTGCATTCATGGTGGGATCTCTGCACTTGTGATGAGATCTCTACACTCATGGTGGGATCTCTGCACTTGTGATGGGCTATTTGCACTTGTGGTGGGATCTCTGCATACATGGTGGATCTTTGTACTTGTGGTGGGATCTCTGCACTTGTGGTGAGATCTCTGCACTTGTGATAGGATCTCTGCATTCATGGTGGAATCTCTGCACTCATGGGATCTCTGCTCCTGTGAAGGGATCCTGACTTGACTTGACTTGTGAAGGGATCTCTGCACTTGCGGTGGGATCTCTGCATTCATGGTGTGATCTCCACACTTGTGGTAGGATCTCTGTACTTGTGGTGGGATCTCTCTACATGTGATGGGATCTTTACTATCATGGTTGGATCTCTGCACTTGTGATGGGATCTCTGCACTCATAGTGGGATCTCTGCATTCATAGTGAGATCTCCCAACTTGTGATGGGATCTCTGCACTTGTGGTGGGATCTCTGCACTCATAGTGAGATCTATCTATTGTGATGCAATCTCTGCACTCATGGTGGGATCTCTGTGCTTGTGATGGGATCTCTGCACTCATAGTGGGATATCTGCACTTGTGATGGGATCTTTGCACTCATGGTGGGATCTCTGCACTTGTGGTGGTATCTCTGCACTCATACTGGGATGTCTCTACTTGTGATGGCTACTCTGCACTCATGGTGGGATCTCTGCACTTGTGATGGGATCGCTGTAATCATGGTGGGATCTCTGCACTTGTGATGGGATCTCTGCACTCATAGTGGGATCTCTCTACTTATGATGGGATGTCTGCACTTGTGGTGGGATCTCTGCACTCATAGCGGGATCTCTCTACTTGTGATGGGGTCTCTGCACTCATGGTGGGATCTCTGCATTTGTGGTGGGATTTCTGCACTCACAGTAGGATCTCTCTACTTGTGATGGGATCTCTGCACTCATGGTAGGATCTCTGCTTTTGTGATGGGATCTCTTCACTCATGGTGGGTTCTCTGCACTTGTGGTGGGATCTCTGCACTCATAGTGGGATCTCTCTACTTGTGATGGGATCTCTATACTCATAGTGGGATCTCTGCACTTGTGATGGGATCTCTGCACTCATGGTAGGATCTCTGCATTTGTGATGGGATCACTGCACTTATGGTGGGATCTTTGCACTTGTGGTAGGATCTCTGCATTTGTGATAGGATCTCTGCATTCATGGTGGGATCTCTGCACTTGTGGGATCTCTGCTCTCATGAAGGGATCCTTGTCCTTGTGGTAGGATCACTGTACTCATGGTGGGATCTCTCTACTTGTGATGGGATCTCTACACTCATGGTGGGATCTCTGTGCATGTGATGGGATCTCTGCACTCATAGTGGGATCTTTACACTTGTGATGGGATCTCTGCAGTCATGGCAGGATAACTGCACTTGTGGTGGGATCTCTGCACTCATGGTGGGATCTCTGCACTTGAGATGGGATCTCTGCACTCATAGTGGGATCTATCTACTTGTGATGGGATCTCTGCTTTCATGGTGGGATCTATGCACTTGTGATGAGATCTCTACACTTATGGTGGGATCTCTGCACTTGTGATGGGCTATTTGCACTTGTGGTGGGATCTCTGCATACATGGTGGATCTTTGTACTTGTGGTGGGATCTCTGCACTTGTGGTGAGATCTCTGCACTTGTGATAGGATATCTGCATTCATGGTGGAATCTCTGCACTCATGGGATCTCTGCACCTGTGAAGGGATCTTGACTTGACTTGACTTGTGAAGGGATCTCTGCACTTGCGGTGGGATCTCTGCATTCATGGTGTGATCTCCACACTTGTGGTAGGATCTCTGTACTTGTGGTGGGATCTCTCTATTTGTGATGGGATCTTTACTATCATGGTTGGATCTCTGCACTTGTGATGGGATCTCTGCACTCATAGTGGGATCTCTGCATTCATAGTGAGATCTCCCAACTTGTGATGGGATCTCTGCACTTGTGGTGGGATCTCTGCACTCATAGTGAGATCTCTCTATTGTGATGCAATCTCTGCACTCATGGTGGGATCTCTGTGTTTGTGATGGGATCTCTGCACTCATAGTGGGATCTCTGCACTTGTGATGGGATCTTTGCACTCATGGTGGGATCTCTGCACTTGTGGTGGTATCTCTGCACTCATAGTGGGATGTCTCTACTTGCGATGGCTTCTCTGCACTCATGGTGGGATCTCTGCACTTGTGATGGGATCGCTGTAATCATGGTGGGATCTCTGCACTTGTGATGGGATCTCTGCACTTGTGGTGGGATCTCTGTACTTGTGATAGGATCTCTGCACTTGTAATAGGATCTCTGCATTCATGGTGGGATCTCTGCACTTGTGATAGGATCTCTGCATTCATGGTGGGATCTCTGCACTCATGGTGGGATCTCTGCACTTGTGATGGGATCTCTGTACTTGTGGTGGGATCTTTGCACTCATAGTGGGATCTCTCTACTTATGATAGGATTTCTGCACTTGTGGTGGGATCTCTGCACTCATAGTGGGATCTCTCTACTTGTGATGGGGTCTCTGCACTCATGATGGGATCTTTGCACTTGTGATGGGATCTCTGCACTCATGGTGGGATCTCTCTACTTGTGATGTGATCTCTGCACTCATGGTGGGATTTCTGCACTTGTGATGGGATCCCTGCACTCATGGTGGGATCTCTGCACTTGTGATGGGAATCTCTGCACTCATGGTGGGATTTCTGCACTCGTGATGGGATCTCTGCACTTGTGGTAGGATCTCTGCACTCATGGTGGGATCTCTGCACTCATGGTGGGATCTTTGTACTTGTGATGGTATATCTGCGCTCATGGTGGGATCTCTGCCCTCATAGTGGGATCTCTCTACTTGTGATGGGATCTCTGCATTTGTGTTGGGATCTCTGCACTTGTGATGGGTTCTGCACTCATGGTGGGATCTCTGCACTTGTGATGGGATCTCTGCACTTATGGTGGGATCTCTGCACTTGTGATGGGATCTCTGCTCTCATGATGGTATCCCAGCCCTTGTGATAGGATCTCTGCATTCATGGTGGAATCTCTGCACTCATGGGATCTCTGCACTTGTGAAGGGATCTCTGCACTTGTGGTGGGATCTCTGCATTCATGATGTGATCTCTGCACTTGTGGTGGGATCTCTGTACTTGTGATGGGATCTTTGCACTCATGGTGAGATCTCTGCACTAGTGATGGGATCTCTGTACTCATGGTGGGATCTCTGCATTCAAAGTGAGATCTCCCAACTTGTGATGGGATCTCGGCACTTGTGGTGGGATCTCTGCACTCATAAGGGATCTCTCTACTTGTGATGGGATCTCTGCACTCATGGTGGGATCTCTGTACTTGTGATGGGATCTCTGCACTCATAGTGGGATCTCTGTTCTTGTGGTGGGATCTTTGCACTCATGGTGGGCTCTCTGCACTTGTGGTGGGATATCTGCACTCATAGTGGGATGTCTCCACTTGTGATGGGATCTCTGCACTCATGGTGGGATCTCTGCACTTGTGATGGGATCTCTGCACTTGTGTTGGGATCTTTGCATTCATGGTGGGATCTTTGCACCTGTGGTGGGATCTCTGTACTTGTGGTGGGATCTCTGCACTTGTGGTGGGATTTCTGCACTTGTGATAGGATCTCTGCATTCATGGTGGGATCTCTGCACTCATGGTGGGATCTCTGCACTTGTGATGGGATCTCTGTACTTGTGGTGGGATCTTTGCACTCATGGTGGGAGCTCTGCACTCATGGTGGGGTCGCTGCACTTGTGATGGGATCTCTGCACTCATAGTGGGATCTCTCTACTTATGATGGGATGTCTGCACTTGTGGTGGGATCTCTGCACTCATAGCGGGATCTCTCTACTTGTGATGGGGTCTCTGCACTCATGGTGGGATCTCTGCATTTGTGGTGGGATCTCTGCACTCACAGTGGGATCTCTCTACTTGTGATGGGATCTCTGCACTCATGGTAGGATCTCTGCTTTTGTGATGGGATCTCTTCACTCATGGTGGGTTCTTTGCACTTGTGGTGGGATCTCTGCACTCATAGTGGGATCTCTCTACTTGTGATGGGATCTCTATACTCATAGTGGGATCTCTGCACTTGTGATGGGATCTCTGCACTCATGGTAGGATCTCTGCATTTGTGATGGGATCACTGCACTTGTGATGGGATCTCTGCACTTATGGTGGGATCTCTGCACTTGTGATGGGATCTCTGCTCTCATGATGGTATCCCAGCCCTTGTGATAGGATCTCTGCATTCATGGTGGAATCTCTGCACTCATGGGATCTCTGCACTTGTGAAGGGATCTCTGCACTTGTGATGATGGGCTCTCTGCACTTATGATGGGATCTTTGCACTTGTGATGGGATCTCTGCACTTACAGTGGGATATTTGCACTTGTGGTGGGACCTCTGCACTTGTGATAGGATCTCTGCATTCATGGTGGGATCTCTGCACGTGTGGTGACATCTCTGCACTTATGGTGGGATCTTTGCACTTATGGTGGGATCCTGCACTTGTGATAGGATCACTGCACTTATGGTGGGATCTCTGCACTTATGATGGGATATCTTCACTTGTAGTGGGATCTCTGTACTTGTGGTGGGATCTCTGCACTTGTGGTGGGATCTCTATACTCATGGTGGGATCTCTGCACTTGTGATGGGATCTCTGCACTCATGGTGGGATCTCTGCACTTATGGTAGGATCTCTGTACTCATAGTGGGATCTCTCTACTTATGGTGGGATCTCTGCACTTGTGATCTTTGCTCTTATGGAGGGATCTCTGCACTTGTGATAGGATCTCTGAACTTGTGGTGGGATCTCTGCACTCATGGTGGGATCTCTGCACTAGTGATGGGATCTCTGCACTTGTGGTAGGATCTCTGCATGTATGGTGGGATCTCTGCTCTCATGGTGGGATCTTTGTAGTTCTGATGGTGTAGCTGCGCTCATGGTTGGATCTCTGCCCTCATAGTGGGATCTCTCTACTTGTGATGGGATTTCTGCATTTGTGGTGGGATCTCTGCACTTGTGATGGGATCTCTGTACTTGTGGTGGGATCTCTGCACTCATGGTGGGAGCTCTGCACTCATGGTGGGGTCGCTGCACTTGTGATGGGATCTCTGCACTCATAGTGGGATCTCTCTACTTATGATCAGATTTCTGCACTTGTGGTGGGATCTCTGCACTCATAGTGGGATCTCTCTACTTGTGATGGGGTCTCTGCACTCATGATGGGATCTCTGTACTTGTGGTGGGATCTCTGCACGTGTGTTGGGATCTCTATACTCATGGTGGGATCTCTGCACTTGTGATGGGATCTCTGCACTCATGGTGGGATCTCTGCACTTATGGTAGGATCTCTATACTCAAAGTGGGATCTCTCTACTTATGGTGGGATCTCTGCACTTGTGATCTCTGCTCTTATGGAGGGATCTCTGCACTTGTGATAGGATCTCTGCACTTGTGGTGGGATCTCCACACTTGTGGTGGGATCTCTGCACTCATGGTGGGATCTCTGCACTCGTGATGGGATCTCTGCACTTGTGGTAGGATCTTTGCACTAATGGTGGGATCTCTGCACTCATGGTGGGATCTTTGTACTTGTGATGGTGTATCTGTGCTCATGGTGGGATCTCTGCCCTCATAGTGGGATCTCTCTACTTGTGATGGGATCTCTGCATTTGTGGTGGGATTTCTGCACTTGTGATGGGTTCTGCACTCATGGTGGGATCTCTGCACTTGTGATGGGATCTCAGCACTTATGGTGGGATCTCTGCACTTGTGATGGGATCTCTGCTCTCATGATGGGATCCCTGCCCGTGTGATAGGATCTCTGCATTCATGGTGGAATCTCTGCACTTGTGATGGGATCTCTGCACTTGTGAAGGGATCTCTGCACTTGTGGTGGGATCTCTGCATTCATGATGTGATCTCTGCACTTGTGGTGGGATCTCTGTACTTGTGATGGGATCTTTGCACTCATGGTGGGATCTCTGCACTTGTGATGGGATCTCTGTACTCATGGTGGGATCTCTGCATTCAAAGTGAGATCTCCCAACTTGTGATGGGATCTCTGCACTTGTGGTGGGATCTCTGCACTCATAGTGGGATGTCTGTACTTGTGATGGGATCTCTGCACTCATAGTGGGATCTCTGCACTTGTGATGGGATCTTTGCACTCATGGTGGGATCTCTGCACTTGTGGTGGGATCTCTGCACTCATAGTGGGATTTCTCCACTTGTGATGGGATCTCTGCACTCATGGTGGGATCTCTGCACTTGTGATGGGATCTCTGCACTTGTGTTGGGATCTTTGCATTCATGGTGGGATCTTTGCACCTGTGGTGGGATCTCTGCACTTGTGGTGGGATCTCTGCACTTGTGATAGGATCTCTGCATTCATGGTGGGATCTCTGCACTCATGGTGGGATCTCTGCACTTGTGATGGGATCTCAGTACTTGTGGTGGGATCTTTGCACTCATGGTGGGAGCTCTGCACTCATGGTGGGGTCGCTGCACTTGTGATGGGATCTCTGCACTCATAGTGGGATCTCTCTACTTATGATAGGATTTCTGCACTTGTGATGGGATCTCTGCACTCATAGTGGGATCTCTCTACTTGTGATGGGGTCTCTGCACTCATGATGGGATCTCTGCACTTGTGATGGGATCTCTGCACTCATGGTGGGATCTCTCTACTTGTGATGTGATCTCTGCACTCATGGTGGGATTTCTGCACTTGTGATGGGATCCCTGCACTCATAGTGGGATCTCTCTACTTGTGATGGGATCTCTGCATTTGTGGTGGGATCTCTGCACTTGTGATGGGTTCTGCACTCATGGTGGGAACTCTGCACTTGTGATGGGATCTTTGCACTTATGGTGGGATCTCTGCACTTGTGATGGGATCTCTGCTCTCATGATGGGATCCCTGCCTGTGTGATAGGATCTCTGCATTCATGGTGGAATCTCTGCACTCATGGGATCTCTGCACTTGTGAAGGGATCTATGCACTTGTGGTGGGATCTCTGCATTCATAATGTGATCTCTGTACTTGTGGTGGGATCTCTGTACTTATGATGGGATCTTTGCACTCATGGTGGGATCTCTGCACTTGTGATGGGATCTCTGTACTCATGGTGGGATCTCTGCATTCAAAGTGAGATCTCCCAACTTGTGATGGGATCTCTGCACTTGTGGTGGGATCTCTGCACTCATAGTGGGATTTCTCCACTTGTGATGGGATCTCTGCACTCATGGTGGGATCTCTGCACTTGTGATGGGATCTCTGCACTTGTGATGGGATCTTTGCATTCATGGTGGGATGTTTGCACCTGTGGAGGGATCATTGCACTTGTGGTGGGATCTCTGCACTTGTGATAGGATCTCTGCATTCATGGTGGGATCTCTGCACTCATGGTGGGATCTCTGCACTTGTGATGGGATCTCTGTACTTGTGGTGGGATCTTTGCACTCATAGTGGGATCTCTCTACTTATGATAGGATTTCTGCACTTGTGGTGGGATCTCTGCACTCATAGTGGGATCTCTCTACTTGTGATGGGGTCTCTGCACTCATGATGGGATCTTTGCACTTGTGATGGGATCTCTGCACTCATGGTGGGATCTCTCTACTTGTGATGTGATCTCTGCACTCATGGTGGGATTTCTGCACTTGTGATGGGATCCCTGCACTCATGGTGGGATCTCTGCACTTGTGATGGGAATCTCTGCACTCATGGTGGGATTTCTGCACTCGTGATGGGATCTCTGCACTTGTGGTAGGATCTCTGCACTTATGGTGGGATCTCTGCACTCATGGTGGGATCTTTGTACTTGTGATGGTATATCTGCGCTCATGGTGGGATCTCTGCCCTCATAGTGGGATCTCTCTACTTGTGATGGGATCTCTGCATTTGTGTTGGGATCTCTGCACTTGTGATGGGTTCTGCACTCATGGTGGGATCTCTGCACTTGTGATGGGATCTCTGCACTTATGGTGGGATCTCTGCACTTGTGATGGGATCTCTGCTCCCATGATGGTATCCCAGCCCTTGTGATAGGATCTCTGCATTCATGGTGGAATCTCTGCACTCATGGGATCTCTGCACTTGTGAAGGGATCTCTGCACTTGTGGTGGGATCTCTGCATTCATGATGTGATCTCTGCACTTGTGGTGGGATCTCTGTACTTGTGATGGGATCTTTGCACTCATGGTGAGATCTCTGCACTAGTGATGGGATCTCTGTACTCATGGTGGGATCTCTGCATTCAAAGTGAGATCTCCCAACTTGTGATGGGATCTCGGCACTTGTGGTGGGATCTCTGTACTCATAAGGGATCTCTCTACTTGTGATGGGATCTCTGCACTCATGGTGGGATCTCTGTACTTGTGATGGGATCTCTGCACTCATAGTGGGATCTCTGTTCTTGTGGTGGGATCTTTGCACTCATGGTGGGCTCTCTGCACTTGTGGTGGGATATCTGCACTCATAGTGGGATGTCTCCACTTGTGATGGGATCTCTGCACTCATGGTGGGATCTCTGCACTTGTGATGGGATCTCTGCACTTGTGTTGGGATCTTTGCATTCATGGTGGGATCTTTGCACCTGTGGTGGGATCTCTGTACTTGTGGTGGGATCTCTGCACTTGTGGTGGGATTTCTGCACTTGTGATAGGATCTCTGCATTCATGGTGGGATCTCTGCACTCATGGTGGGATCTCTGCACTTGTGATGGGATCTCTGTACTTGTGGTGGGATCTTTGCACTCATGGTGGGAGCTCTGCACTCATGGTGGGGTCGCTGCACTTGTGATGGGATCTCTGCACTCATAGTGGGATCTCTCTACTTATGATGGGATGTCTGCACTTGTGGTGGGATCTCTGCACTCATAGCGGGATCTCTCTACTTGTGATGGGGTCTCTGCACTCATGGTGGGATCTCTGCATTTGTGGTGGGATCTCTGCACTCACAGTGGGATCTCTCTACTTGTGATGGGATCTCTGCACTCATGGTAGGATCTCTGCTTTTGTGATGGGATCTCTTCACTCATGGTGGGTTCTTTGCACTTGTGGTGGGATCTCTGCACTCATAGTGGGATCTCTCTACTTGTGATGGGATCTCTATACTCATAGTGGGATCTCTGCACTTGTGATGGGATCTCTGCACTCATGGTAGGATCTCTGCATTTGTGATGGGATCACTGCACTTATGGTGGGATCTTTGCACTTGTGGTAGGATCTCTGCATTTGTGATAGAATCTCTGCATTCATGGTGGGATCTCTGCACTTGTGGGATCTCTGCTCTCATGAAGGGATCCTTGTCCTTGTGGTAGGATCACTGTACTCATGGTGGGATCTCTCTACTTGTGATGGGATCTCTACACTCATGGTGGGATCTCTGCGCATGTGATGGGATCTCTGCACTCATAGTGGGATCTTTACACTTGTGATAGGATCTCTGCAGTCATGGCAGGATAACTGCACTTGTGGTGGGATCTCTGCACTCATGGTGGGATCTCTGCACTTGAGGTGGGATCTCTGCACTCATAGTGGGATCTATCTACTTGTGATGGGATCTCTGCTTTCATGGTGGGATCTCTGCACTTGTGATGAGATCTCTACACTCATGGTGGGATCTCTGCACTTGTGATAGGCTATTTGCACTTGTGGTGGGATCTCTGCATACATGGTGGATCTTTGTACTTGTGGTGGGATCTCTGCACTTGTGGTGAGATCTCTGCACTTGTGATAGGATCTCTGCATTCATGGTGGAATCTCTGCACTCATGGGATCTCTGCACCTGTGAAGGGATCCTGACTTGACTTGACTTGTGAAGGGATCTCTGCACTTGCGGTGGGATCTCTGCATTCATGGTGTGATCTCCACACTTGTGGTAGGATCTCTGTACTTGTGGTGGGATCTCTCTACTTGTGATGGGATCTTTACTATCATGGTTGGATCTCTGCACTTGTGATGGGATCTTTGCACTCATAGTGGGATCTCTGCATTCATAGTGAGATCTCCCAACTTGTGATGGGATCTCTGCACTTGTGGTGGGATCTCTGCACTCATAGTGAGATCTCTCTATTGTGATGCAATCTCTGCACTCATGGTGGGATCTCTGTGCTTGTGATGGGATCTCTGCACTCATAGTGGGAAATCTGCACTTGTGATGGGATCTTTGCACTCATGGTGGGATCTCTGCACTTGTGGTGGTATCTCTGCACTCATACTGGGATGTCTCTACTTGTGATGGCTACTCTGCACTCATGGTGGGATCTCTGCACTTGTGATGGGATCGCTGTAATCATGGTGGGATCTCTGCACTTGTGATGGGATCTCTGCACTTGTGGTGGGATCTCTGTGCTTGTGATGGGATCTCTGCACTTGTAATAGGATCTCTGCATTCATGGTGGGATCTTTGCACTTGTGGTGGGATCTCTGCACTCATGGTGGGATCTCTGCACTTGTGGAGGGATCTCTGCATTCATGGTGAAATCTCTCTACTTGTGATGGCATCTCTGCACTTGTGGTGGGATCTCTGCACTTGTGATGGGATCTTTGCACTCATGGTGGGATCTGTGCATTCATGGTGGGATCTCTTTACTTGTGGTGGGATCTCTCTACTTGTGATGGGATCTTTACTATCATGGTGGGATCTCTGCACTTGTGATGGGATCTCTGCACTCATAGTGGGATCTCTGCATTCGTAGTGAGATCTCCCAACTTGTGATGGGATCTCTGCACTTGTGGTGGGATCTCAGCACTCATAGTGAGATCTCTCTACTGTGATGCAAACTCTGCACTCATGGTGGGATCTCTGTGCTTGTGATGGGATCTCTGCACTCATAGTGGGATCTCTGCACTTGTGATGGGATATTTGCACTCATGGTGGGATCTCTGCACTTGTTGTGGTATCTCTGCACACATAGTGGGATGTCTCTACTTGTGATGGGTTCTCTGCACTCATGGTGGGATCTCTGCACTTGTGATGGGATCGCTGTAATCATGGTGGTATCTCTGCACTTGTGATGGGATCTCTGCACTTGTGGTGGGATCTCTGTACTTGTGATGGGATCTCTGCACTTATAATAGGATCTCTGCATTCATGGTGGGATCTTTGCACTTGTGGTGGGATCTCTGCACTCATGGTGGAATCTCTGCACTTGTGGAGGGATCTCTGCATTCATAGTGAGATCTCTCTACTTGTGATGGCATCTCTGCACTTGTGGTGGGATCTCTGCACTTGTGATGGGATCTTTGCACTCATGGTGGGATCTGTGCATTCATGGTGGGATCTCTGTAATTGTGGTGGTATCTCTGCACTCATAGTGGGATCGCTCTACTTGTGATGGGATCTCTGCACTTGTGATGGGATCTCTGCACTTGTGATGGGATCTCTGCATTCATGGTTGTATCTCTGCACTTGTGATGGGATCTCTGCACTCATGGTGGAATCTCTCTACTTGTGATGTGATCTCTGCACTCATGGTAGGATTGCTGCACTTGTGATGGGATCCCTGCACTCATGGTGGGATCTCTGCACTTGTGATGGGATCTCTGTACTTCTGATGGGATCTCTGCACTCATGGTGGTATCTCTACACTTGTGATGGAATCTTGCACTCACGGTGGGATCTCTGCACTTGTGGTGGGATTTCTGTACTCATAGTGAGATCTCTGCCCTTGTGGTGGGATCTCTGCACTTGTGATGGGATCTCTGCACTCATGGTGGGATCTGTGTACTCATAGTGGAATCTCTTTACTTGTGATGGGATCTCTGCACTTGTGGTGGGATCTCTGCACTTATGGTGGGTTTTCTACACTTATTGTGGGATCTCTGCACTTGAGATGGGATCTCTATACTCATGGTGGGATCTCTGCACTTGTGGTGGGATCTCTGCACTCATAGTGGGATCTCTCTACTTTTGATGGGATCTCTGCACTTATGGTGGGATCTCTGCACTTATGAGGGGATCCTTGTCCTTGTGGTAGGATCACTGTACTCATGGTGGGATCTCTCTACTTGTGATGGGATCTCTACACTCATGGTGGGATCTCTGCGCATGTGATGGGATCTCTGCACTCATAGTGGGATCTTTACACTTGTGATAGGATCTCTGCAGTCATGGCAGGATAACTGCACTTGTGGTGGGATCTCTGCACTCATGGTGGGATCTCTGCACTTGAGGTGGGATCTCTGCACTCATAGTGGGATCTATCTACTTGTGATGGGATCTCTGCATTCATGGTGGGATCTCTGCACTTGTGATGAGATCTCTACACTCATGGTGGGATCTCTGCACTTGTGATGGGCTATTTGCACTTGTGGTGGGATCTCTGCATACATGGTGGATCTTTGTACTTGTGGTGGGATCTCTGCACTTGTGGTGAGATCTCTGCACTTGTGATAGGATCTCTGCATTCATGGTGGAATCTCTGCACTCATGGGATCTCTGCACCTGTGAAGGGATCCTGACTTGACTTGACTTGTGAAGGGATCTCTGCACTTGCGGTGGGATCTCTGCATTCATGGTGTGATCTCCACACTTGTGGTAGGATCTCTGTACTTGTGGTGGGATCTCTCTACATGTGATGGGATCTTTACTATCATGGTTGGATCTCTGCACTTGTGATGGGATCTCTGCACTCATAGTGGGATCTCTGCATTCATAGTGAGATCTCCCAACTTGTGATGGGATCTCTGCACTTGTGGTGGGATCTCTGCACTCATAGTGAGATCTATCTATTGTGATGCAATCTCTGCACTCATGGTGGGATCTCTGTGCTTGTGATGGGATCTCTGCACTCATAGTGGGATATCTGCACTTGTGATGGGATCTTTGCACTCATGGTGGGATCTCTGCACTTGTGGTGGTATCTCTGCACTCATACTGGGATGTCTCTACTTGTGATGGCTACTCTGCACTCATGGTGGGATCTCTGCACTTGTGATGGGATCGCTGTAATCATGGTGGGATCTCTGCACTTGTGATGGGATCTCTGCACTCATAGTGGGATCTCTCTACTTATGATGGGATGTCTGCACTTGTGGTGGGATCTCTGCACTCATAGCGGGATCTCTCTACTTGTGATGGGGTCTCTGCACTCATGGTGGGATCTCTGCATTTGTGGTGGGATTTCTGCACTCACAGTAGGATCTCTCTACTTGTGATGGGATCTCTGCACTCATGGTAGGATCTCTGCTTTTGTGATGGGATCTCTTCACTCATGGTGGGTTCTCTGCACTTGTGGTGGGATCTCTGCACTCATAGTGGGATCTCTCTACTTGTGATGGGATCTCTATACTCATAGTGGGATCTCTGCACTTGTGATGGGATCTCTGCACTCATGGTAGGATCTCTGCATTTGTGATGGGATCACTGCACTTATGGTGGGATCTTTGCACTTGTGGTAGGATCTCTGCATTTGTGATAGGATCTCTGCATTCATGGTGGGATCTCTGCACTTGTGGGATCTCTGCTCTCATGAAGGGATCCTTGTCCTTGTGGTAGGATCACTGTACTCATGGTGGGATCTCTCTACTTGTGATGGGATCTCTACACTCATGGTGGGATCTCTGCGCATGTGATGGGATCTCTGCACTCATAGTGGGATCTTTACACTTGTGATGGGATCTCTGCAGTCATGGCAGGATAACTGCACTTGTGGTGGGATCTCTGCACTCATGGTGGGATCTCTGCACTTGAGATGGGATCTCTGCACTCATAGTGGGATCTATCTACTTGTGATGGGATCTCTGCTTTCATGGTGGGATCTATGCACTTGTGATGAGATCTCTACACTTATGGTGGGATCTCTGCACTTGTGATGGGCTATTTGCACTTGTGGTGGGATCTCTGCATACATGGTGGATCTTTGTACTTGTGGTGGGATCTCTGCACTTGTGGTGAGATCTCTGCACTTGTGATAGGATATCTGCATTCATGGTGGAATCTCTGCACTCATGGGATCTCTGCACCTGTGAAGGGATCTTGACTTGACTTGACTTGTGAAGGGATCTCTGCACTTGCGGTGGGATCTCTGCATTCATGGTGTGATCTCCACACTTGTGGTAGGATCTCTGTACTTGTGGTGGGATCTCTCTATTTGTGATGGGATCTTTACTATCATGGTTGGATCTCTGCACTTGTGATGGGATCTCTGCACTCATAGTGGGATCTCTGCATTCATAGTGAGATCTCCCAACTTGTGATGGGATCTCTGCACTTGTGGTGGGATCTCTGCACTCATAGTGAGATCTCTCTATTGTGATGCAATCTCTGCACTCATGGTGGGATCTCTGTGTTTGTGATGGGATCTCTGCACTCATAGTGGGATCTCTGCACTTGTGATGGGATCTTTGCACTCATGGTGGGATCTCTGCACTTGTGGTGGTATCTCTGCACTCATAGTGGGATGTCTCTACTTGCGATGGCTTCTCTGCACTCATGGTGGGATCTCTGCACTTGTGATGGGATCGCTGTAATCATGGTGGGATCTCTGCACTTGTGATGGGATCTCTGCACTTGTGGTGGGATCTCTGTACTTGTGATGGGATCTCTGCACTTGTAATAGGATCTCTGCATTCATGGTGGGATCTCTGCACTTGTGGAGGGATCTCTGCATTCATAGTGAGATCTCTCTACTTGTGATGGCATCTCTGCACTTGTGGTAAGATCTCTGCACTTGTGATGGGATCTTTGCACTCATGGTTGGATCTGTGCATTCATGGTGGGATCTCTGTAATTGTGGTGGGATCTCCGCACTTGTGATGGGATCTTTGCACTCATGGTGGGATCTGTGCATTCATGGTGGGATCTCTGTACTTGTGGTGGGATCTCTCTACTTGTGATGGGATCTTTACTATCATGGTGGGATCTCTGCACTTGTGATGGGATCTCTGCACTCATAGTGGGATCTCTGCATTCATAGTGAGATCTCCCAACTTGTGATGGGATCTCTGCACTTGTGGTGGGATCTCTGCACTCATAGTGAGATCTCTCTACTGTGATGCAATCTCTGCACTCATGGTGGGATCTCTGTGCTTGTGATGGGATCTCTGCACTCATAATGGGATCTCTGCACTTGTGATGGGATCTTTGCACTCATGGTGGGATCTCTGCACTTGTGGTGGTATCTCTGCACACATAGTGGGATGTCTCTACTTGTGATGGGTTCTCTGCACTCATGGTGGGATCTCTGCACTTGTGATGGGATCGCTGTAATCATGGTGGGATCTCTGCACTTGTGATGGGATCTCTGCACTTGTGGTGGGATCTTTGTACTTGTGATGGGATCTCTGCACTTGTAATAGGATCTCTGCATTCATGGTGGGATCTTTGCACTTGTGGTGGGATCTCTGCACTCATGGTGGGATCTCTGCACTTGTGGAGGGATCTCTGCATTCATAGTGAGATCTCTCTACTTGTGATGGCATCTCTGCACTTGTGGTGGGATCTCTGCACTTGTGATGGGATCTTTGCACTCATGGTGGGATCTGTGCATTCATGGTGGGATCTCTGTAATTGTGGTGGTATCTCTGAACTCATAGTGGGATCGCTTTACTTGTGATGGGATCTCTGCACTTGTGATGGGATCTCTGCACTTGTGATGGGATCTCTGCATTCATGGTTGTATCTCTGCACTTGTGATGGGATCTCTGCACTCATGGTGGAATCTCTCTACTTGTGATGTGATCTCTGCACTCATGGTGGGATTTCTGCACTTGTGATGGGATCCCTGCACTCATGGTGGGATCTCTGCACTTGTGATGGGATCTCTGTACTTCTGGTGGGATCTCTGCACTCATGGTGGTATCTCTACACTTGTGATGGAATCTTGCACTCATGCTGGGATCTCTGCACTTGTGGTGGGATTTCTGCACTCATAGTGAGATCTCTGCCCTTGTGGTGGGATCTCTGCACTTGTGATAGGATCTCTGCATTCATGGTGGGATCTCTGCATGTGTGGTGACATCTCTGCACTTATGGTGGGATCTTTGCACTTATGGTGGGATCCTGCACTTATGATAGGATCACTGCACTTATGGTGGGATCTCTGCACTTATGATGGGATCTCTTCATTTGTGGTGGGATCTCTGTACTTGTGGTAGGATCTCTGCACTTGTGGTGGGATCTCTATACTCATGGTGGGATCTCTGCACTTGTGATGGGATCTCTGCACTCATGGTGGGATCTCTGCACTTATGGTAGGATCTCTGTACTCATAGTGGGATCTCTCTACTTATGGTGGGATCTCTGCACTTGTGATCTCTGCTCTTATGGAGGGATCTCTGCACTTGTGATAGGATCTCTGCACTTGTGGTGGGATCCCGCACTTGTGGTGGGATCTCTGCACTCATGGTGGGATGTCTGCACTCGTGATGGGATCTCTGCACTTGTGGTAGGATCTTTGCACTTATGGTGGGATCTCTGTACTTATGGTGGGATTTCTGAACTCATAGTGGGATCTCTGCACTTGTGATGGGATCTCTGCACTTTTGATTGGATATCTGCACTCATGGTGGGATCTCTGCACGTGCGGTGAGATCTCTGCACTTTTGGACAGGATATCTGCATTCATGGTAGGATCTCTGCACGTGCGGTGAGATCTCTGCACTTATGGTAGGATCTTTGCACTTGTGATGGGATCTCTGCACTTGTGATAGGATCTCTGCATTCATGGTGGGATCTCTGCATGTGTGGTGGGATCTCTGTACTTGTGATGGGATCTCTGCACATGTGATGTGATCTCTGCACTCATGGTGGGATCTCTGCACTCATGGTGGGATCTCTCTAGTTGTGATGTGATCTCTGCACTCATGGTGGGATTTCTGCACTTGTGATGGGATCCCTGCACTCATGGTGGGATCTCTGCACTTGTGATGGGATCTCTGTACTTCTGGTGGGATCTCTGCACTCATGGTGGGATCTCTACAATTGTGATCGAATCTTGCACTCATGGTGGGATCTCTGCACTTGTGGTGGGATGTCTGCACTCATAGTGGGATCTCTGCCCTTGTGGTGGGATCTCTGCACTTGTGATGGGATCTCTGCACTCATGGTGGGATCTGTGTACTCATAGTGGAATCTTTTTACTTGTGATGGGATCTCTGCACTTGTGGTGGGATCTCTGCACTTATGGTGGGTTTTCTGCACTTATTGTGGGATCTCTGCACTTGAGATGGGATCTCTGTACTCATGATGGGATCTCTGCACTTGTGGTGGGATCTCTGCACTCATAGTGGGATCTCTCTACTTTTGATGGGATCTCTGCACTTATGGTGGGATCTCTGCACTTATGATGGGATCTCTTCACTTGTGGTGGGATCTCTGCACTTGTGGTGTGATCTCTGCACATGTGGTGGGATCTCTATACTCATGATGGATCTCTGCACTTGTGATGATGGGATCTCTGCACTTATGGTGGGATCTTTGCACTTTTGGTGGTATCTCTGCACTTACGGTGGGATATTTGCACTTGTGGTGGGATCTCTGCACTTCTGATAGGATCTCTGCATTCATGGTGGGATCTCTGCATGTGTGGTGACATCTCAGCACTTATGGTGGGATCTTTGCACTTATGGTGAGATCCTGCACTTGTGATAGGAACACTGCACTTATGGTGGGATCTCTGCACTTATGATGGGATCTCTTCACTTGTGGTGGGATCTCTATACTCATGGTGGGATCTCTGCACTTGTGATGGGATCTCTGCACTCATGGTGGGATCTCTGCACTTATGGTAGGTTCTCGGTACTCATAGTGGGATCTCTCTACTTATGGTAGGATCTCTGCACTTGTGATCTCTGCTCTTATGGAGGGATCTTTGCACTTGTGATAGGATCCCTGCACTTGTGGTGGGATCTCCGCACCTGTGGTGGGATCTCTGCACTCATAGTGGGATCTCTGCACTCATGGAAGGATCTCTGCACTTGTGGTGGGATTTCTGCTCTCATAGTGGGATCTCTCTACTTATGGTGGGATCTCTGCACTTGTGATGGGATCTCTGCACTTTTGATTGGATATCTGCACTCATGGTGGGATCTCTGCACTTGTGGTGGGATCTCTGCACTTTTGGGTGGGATATATGCATTCATGGTGGGATCTCTGCACGTGTGGTGAGATCTCTGCACTTATGGTGGGATCTTTGCACTTGTGGTGGGATCTCTGCACTTGTGATAGGATCTCTGCATTCATGGTGGGATCTCTGCATGTGTAGTGGGATCTCTGTACTTGTGATGGGATCTCTGCACATGTGGTGGGATCTCTGCACTCATAGTGGGATCTCTGCCCTTGTGGTGTGATCTCTGCACTTGTGATGGGATCTCTGCATTCATGGTGGGATCTGTGTACTCATAGTGGATTCTCTTTACTTGTGATGGGATCTCTGCACTTGTGGTGGGATCTCTGCACTTATGGTGGGTTTTCTGCACTTATTGTGGGATCTCTGCACTTGAGATGGGATCTCTATACTCATGGTGGGATCTCTGCACTTGTGGTGGGATCTCTGCACTCATAGTGGGATCTCTCTACTTTTGATGGGATCTCTGCACTTATGGTAGGATCTCTGCACTTATGATGGGATCTCTTCACTTGTGGTGGGATCTCTTCACTTGTGGTGTGATCTCTGCACATGTGGTGGGATCTCTATACTCATGGTGGGATCTCTGCACTTGTGATGTTGGGATCTCTGCACTTATGGTGGGATCTTTGCACTTGTGATGGGATCTCTGCACTTTTGGGTGGGATATCTGCATTCATGGTGGGATCTCTGCACGTGCGGTGAGATCTCTGCACTTATGGTGGGATCTTTGCACTTGTGGTGGGATCTCTGCACTTGTGATAGGATCTCTGCATTCATGGTTGGATCTCTGCATGTGTAGTGGGATCTCTGTACTTGTGATGGGATCTCTGCACCTGTGGTGGGATCTCTGCACTCATGGTGGGATCTCTGCACTCATGGTGGGATCTCTCTACTTGTGATGTGATCTCTGCACTCATGGTGGGATTTCTGCACTTGTGATGGGATCCCTGCACTCATGGTGGGATCTCTACACTTGTGATGGGATCTCTGTACTTCTGGTGGGATCTCTGCACTTATGGTGGGATCTCTACACTTGTGATGGAATCTTGCACTCATGGTGGGATCTCTGCACTTGTGGTGGGATCTCTGCACTCATAGTGGGATCTCTGCCCTTGTGGTGGGATCTCTGCACTTGTGATGGGATCTCTGTATTCATGGTGGGATCTGTGTACTCATAGTGGATTCTCTTTACTTGTGATGGGATCTCTGCACTTGTGGTGGGATCTCTGCACTTATGGTGGGTTTTCTGCACTTATTGTGGGATCTCTGCACTTGAGATGGGATCTCTATACTCATGGTGGGATCTCTCTACTTTTGATGGGATCTCTGCACCTATGGTGGGATCTCTGCACTTATGATGGGATCTCTTCACTTGTGGTGGGATCTCTGCACTTGTGGTGCGATCTCTGCACATGTGGTGGGATCTCTATACTCATGGTGGGATCTCTGCACTTGTGATGATGGGATCTCTGCACTTATGGTGGGATCTTTGCACTTGTGGTAGGATCTCTGCACTTACAGTGGGATATTTGCACTTGTGGTGGGATCTCTGCACTTGTGATAGGATCTCTGCATTCATGGTGGGATCTCTGCATGTGTGGTGACATCTCTGCACTTATGGTGGGATCTTTGCACTTATGGTGGGATCCTGCACTTGTGATAGGATCACTGCACTTATGGTGGGATCTCTGCACTTATGATGGGATCTCTTCACTTGTGGTGGGATCTCTGTACTTGTGGTGGGATCTTTGCACTTGTGATGGGATCTCTGCACTCATGGTGGGATCTCTGCACTTATGGTGGGATCTCTGTACTCATAGTGGGATCTCTCTACTTATGGTGGGATCTCTGCACTTGTGATCTCTGCTCTTATGGAGGGATCTCTGCACTTGTGATAGGATCTCTGCACTTGTGGTGGGATCTCCTCACTTGTGGTGGGATCTCTGCACTCATGGTGGGATCTCTGCACTCGTGATGGGATCTCTGCACTTATGGTAGGATCTTTGCACTTATGGTGGGATCTCTGTACTCATGGTGGGATCTCTGAACTCATAGTGGGATCTCTGTACTTGTGATGGGATCTCTGCACTTTTGATTGGATATCTGCACTCATGGTGGGATCTCTGCACTTGTGGTGGGATCTCTGCACTTTTGGGTGGGATATCTGCATTCATGGTGGGATCTCTGCACGTGCGGTGAGATCTCTGCACTTATGGTGGAATCTTTGCACTTGTGGTGGGATCTCTGCACTTGTGATAGGATCTCTGCATTCATGGTGGGATCTCTGCATGTGTGGTGGGATCTCTGTACTAGTGATGGGATCTCTGCACATGTGGTGGGATCTCTGCACTCATGGTGGGATCTCTGCACTCATGATGGGATCTCTCTACTTGTGATGTGATCTCTGCACTCATGGTGGGATTTCTGCACTTGTGATGGGATCCCTGCACTCATGGTGGGATCTCTGCACTTGTGATGGGATCTCTGTACTTCTGGTGGGATCTCTGCACTCATGGTGGGATCTCTACACTTGTGATGGAATCTTGCACTCATGGTGGGATCTCTGCACCTGTGGTGGGATCTCTGCACTCATAGTGGGATCTCTGCCCTTGTGGTGGGATCTCTGCACTTGTGATGTGATCTCTGCACTCGTGGTAGGATCTCTATACTCATGGTGGGATCTCTGCACTTGTGATGGGATCTCTGCACTCATGGTGGGATCTCTGCACTTATGGTAGGATCTCTGTACTCATAGTGGGATCTCTCTACTTATGGTGGGATCTCTGCACTTGTGATCTCTGCTCTTATGGAGGGATCTCTGCACTTGTGATAGGATCTCTGCACTTGTGGTGGGATCTCTGCACTTGTGGTGGGACCTCTGCACTCATGGTGGGATCTCTGCACTCGTGATGGGATCTCTGCACTTGTGGTAGGATCTTTGCACTTATGGTGGGATCTCTGTACTCATGGTGGGATCTCTGAACTCATAGTGGGATCTCTGCACTTGTGATGGGATCTCTGCACTTTTGATTGGATATCTGAACTTATGGTGGGATCTCTGCACTTGTGGTGGGATCTCTGCACTTTTGGGTGGGATATCTGCATTCATGGTGGGATCTCTGCACATGTGGTGAGATCTCTGCACTTATGGTGGGATCTTTGTACTTGTGGTGGGATCTCTGCACTTGTGATAGGATCTCTGCATTCATGGTGGGATCTCTGCATGTGTGGTGGGATCTCTGTACTTGTGATGGGATCTTTGCTCATGTGGTGGGATCCCTGCACTTATGGTGGGATCTCTGCACTCATGGTGGGATCTCTCTACTTGTGATGTGATCTCTGCACTCATGGTGGGATCTCTGCACTCATGGTGGGATCTCTACACTTGTGATGGAATCTTGCACTCATGATGGGATCTCTGCACTTGTGGTGGGATCTCTGCACTCATAGTGGGATCTCTGCCCTTGTGGTGGGATCTCTGCACTTGTGATGGGATCTCTGCATTCGTGGTAGGATCTCTATACTCATGGTGGGATCTCTGCACTTGTGATGGGATCTCTGCACTCATGGTGGGATCTCTGCACTTATGGTAGGATCTCTGTACTCATAGTGGGATCTCTCTACTTATGGTGGGATCTCTGCACTTGTGATCTCTGCTCTTATGGAGGGATCTCTGCACTTGTGATAGGATCTCTGCACTTGTGGTGGGATCTCCGCACTTGTGGTGGGACCTCTGCACTCATAGTGGGATCTCTGCACTCGTGATGGGATCTCTGCACTTGTGGTAGGATCTTTGCACTTATGGTGGGATCTCTGTACTCATGGTGGGATCTCTGAACTCATAGTGGGATCTCTGCACTTGTGATGGGATCTCTGCACTTTTGATTGGATATCTGAACTTATGGTGGGATCTCTGCACTTGTGGTGGGATCTCTGCACTTTTGGGTGGGATATCTGCATTCATGGTGGGATCTCTGCACATGTGGTGAGATCTCTGCACTTATGGTGGGATCTTTGTACTTGTGGTGGGATCTCTGCACTTGTGATAGGATCTCTGCATTCATGGTGGGATCTCTGCATGTGTGGTGGGATCTCTGTACTTGTGATGGGATCTTTGCTCATGTGGTGGGATCCCTGCACTTATGGTGGGATCTCTGCACTCATGGTGGGATCTCTCTACTTGTGATGTGATCTCTGCACTCATGGTGGGATCTCTGCACTCATGGTGGGATCTCTACACTTGTGATGGAATCTTGCACTCATGATGGGATCTCTGCACTTGTGGTGGGATCTCTGCACTCATAGTGGGATCTCTGCCCTTGTGGTGGGATCTCTGCACTTGTGATGGGATCTCTGCACTCATGATGGGATCTCTGCACTCATGGTGGGATCTGTGTACTCATAGTGGAATCTCTTAACTTGTGATGGGATCTCTGCACTTGTGGTGGGATCTCTGCACTTATGGTGGGTTTTCTGCACTTATTGTGGGATCTCTGCACTTGAGATGGGATCTCTGTACTCATGGTGGGATCTCTGCACTTGTAGTGGGATCTCTGCACTCATAGTGAAATCTCTCTACTTTTGATGGGATCTCTGCACTTATGATGGGATCTCTGTACTTATGATGGGATCTCTTCACTTGTGGTGGGATCTCTGCACTTGTGGTGCAATCTCTGCACATGTGGTGGGATCTCTATACTCATGGTGGGATCTCTGCACTTGTGATGATGGGATCTCTGCACTTATGCTGGGATCTTTGTGCTTGTGGTGGGATCTCTGCACTTACGGTGGGATATTTGCACTTGTGGTGGGATCTCTGCACTTGTGATAGGATCTCTGCATTCATGGTGGGATCTCTGCATGTGTGGTGAGATCTCTGCACTGATGCTAGGATCTTTGCACTTGTGGTGGGATCTCTTCACTTGTGATAGGATCTCTGCATTGATGGTGGGATCTCTGCACGTGTGGTGGGATTTCTTCACTTGTGGTGGGATCTCTGTACTTGTGGTGGGATCTCTGCACTTGTGTTGGGATCTCTATACTCATGGTGGGATCTCTGCACTTGTGATGGGATCTCTGCACTCATGGTGGGATCTCTGCACTTATGGTAGGATCTCTATACTCAAAGTGGGATCTCTCTACTTATGGTGGGATCTCTGCACTTGTGATCTCTGCTCTTATGGAGGGATCTCTGCACTTGTGATAGGATCTCTGCACTTGTGGTGGGATCTCTGCACTTATGATGGGATCTCTTCACTTGTGGTGGGATCTCTGCACTTGTGGTGCGATCTCTGAACATCTGGTGGGATCTCTATACTCATGGTGGGATCTCTGCACTTGTGATGATGGGCTCTCTGCACTTATGATGGGATCTTTGCACTTGTGATGGGATCTCTGCACTTACAGTGGGATATTTGCACTTGTGGTGGGATCTCTGCACTTGTGATAGGATCTCTGCATTCATGGTGGGATCTCTGCACGTGTGGTGACACATCTGCACTTATGGTGGGATCTTTGCACTTGTGATAGGATCACTGCACTTATGGTGGGATCTCTGCACTTATGATGGGATATCTTCACTTGTGGTGGGATCTCTGTACTTGTGGTGGGATCTCTGCACTTGTGGTGGGATCTCTATACTCATGGTGGGATCTCTGCACTTGTGATGGGATCTCTGCACTCATGGTGGGATCTCTGCACTTATGGTAGAATCTCTGTACTCATAGTGGGATCTCTCTACTTATGGTGGGATCTCTGCACTTGTGATCTTTGCTCTTATGGAGGGATCTCTGCACTTGTGATAGGATCTCTGAACTTGTGGTGGGATCTCTGCACTCATGGTGGGATCTCTGCACTAGTGATGGGATCTCTGCACTTGTGGTAGGATCTCTGCATGTATGGTGGGATCTCTGCACTCATGGTGGGATCTTTGTAGTTCTGATGGTGTAGCTGCGCTCATGGTTGGATATCTGCCCTCATAGTGGGATCTCTCTACTTGTGATGGGATTTCTGCATTTGTGGTGGGATCTCTGCACTTGTGATGGGATCTCTGTACTTGTGGTGGGATCTTTGCACTCATGGTGGGAGCTCTGCACTCATGGTGGGGTCGCTGCACTTGTGATGGGATCTCTGCACTCATAGTGGGATCTCTCTACTTATGATCGGATTTCTGCACTTGTGGTGGGATCTCTGCACTCATAGTGGGATCTCTCTACTTGTGATGGGGTCTCTGCACTCATGATGGGATCTCTGTACTTGTGGTGGGATCTCTGCATGTGTGTTGGGATCTCTATACTCATGGTGGGATCTCTGCACTTGTGATGGGATCTCTGCACTCATGGTGGGATCTCTGCACTTATGGTAGGATCTCTATACTCAAAGTGGGATCTCTCTACTTATGGTGGGATCTCTGCACTTGTGATCTCTGCTCTTATGGAGGGATCTCTGCACTTGTGATAGGATCTCTGCACTTGTGGTGGGATCTCCACACTTGTGGTGGGATCTCTGCACTCATGGTGGGATCTCTGCACTCATGATGGGATCTCTGCACTTGTGGTAGGATCTTTGCACTAATGGTGGGATCTCTGCACTCATGGTGGGATCTTTGTACTTGTGATGGTGTATCTGTGCTCATGGTGGGATCTCTGCCCTCATAGTGGGATCTCTCTACTTGTGATGGGATCTCTGCATTTGTGGTGGGATTTCTGCACTTGTGATGGGTTCTGCACTCATGGTGGGATCTCTGCACTTGTGATGGGATCTCTGCACTTATGGTGGGATCTCTGCACTTGTGATGGGATCTCTGCTCTCATGATGGGATCCCTGCCCGTGTGATAGGATCTCTGCATTCATGGTGGAATCTCTGCACTTGTGATGGGATCTCTGCACTTGTGAAGGGATCTCTGCACTTGTGGTGGGATCTCTGCATTCATGATGTGATCTCTGCACTTGTGGTGGGATCTCTGTACTTGTGATGGGATCTCTGTACTCATGGTGGGATCTCTGCATTCAAAGTGAGATCTCCCAACTTGTGATGGGATCTCTGCACTTGTGGTGGGATCTCTGCACTCAAAGTGGGATGTCTGTACTTGTGATGGGATCTCTGCACTCATAGTGGGATCTCTGCACTTGTGATGGGATCTTTGCACTCATGGTGGGATCTCTGCACTTGTGGTGGGATCTCTGCACTCATAGTGGGATTTCTCCACTTGTGATGGGATCTCTGCACTCATGGTGGGATCTCTGCACTTGTGATGGGATCTCTGCACTTGTGTTGGGATCTTTGCATTCATGGTGGGATCTTTGCACCTGTGGTGGGATCTCTGCACTTGTGGTGGGATCTCTGCACTTGTGATAGGATCTCTGCATTCATGGTGGGATCTCTGCACTCATGGTGGGATCTCTGCACTTGTGATGGGATCTCAGTACTTGTGGTGGGATCTTTGCACTCATGGTGGGAGCTCTGCACTCATGGTGGGGTCGCTGCACTTGTGATGGGATCTCTGCACTCATAGTGGGATCTCTCTACTTATGATAGGATTTCTGCACTTGTGGTGGGATCTCTGCACTCATAGTGGGATCTCTCTACTTGTGATGGGGTCTCTGCACTCATGATGGGATCTCTGCACTTGTGATGGGATCTCTGCACTCATGGTGGGATCTCTCTACTTGTGATGTGATCTCTGCACTCATGGTGGGATTTCTGCACTTGTGATGGGATCCCTGCACTCATAGTGGGATCTCTCTACTTGTGATGGGATCTCTGCATTTGTGGTGGGATCTCTGCACTTGTGATGGGTTCTGCACTCATGGTGGGATCTCTGCACTTGTGATGGGATCTCTGTACTTGTGATGGGATCTTTGCACTCATGGTGGGATCTCTGCACTTGTGATGGGATCTCTGTACTCATGGTGGGATCTCTGCATTCAAAGTGAGATCTCCCAACTTGTGATGGGATCTCTGCACTTGTGGTGGGATCTCTGCACTCAAAGTGGGATGTCTGTACTTGTGATGGGATCTCTGCACTCATAGTGGGATCTCTGCACTTGTGATGGGATCTTTGCACTCATGGTGGGATCTCTGCACTTGTGGTGGGATCTCTGCACTCATAGTGGGATTTCTCCACTTGTGATGGGATCTCTGCACTCATGGTGGGATCTCTGCACTTGTGATGGGATCTCTGCACTTGTGTTGGGATCTTTGCATTCATGGTGGGATCTTTGCACCTGTGGTGGGATCTCTGCACTTGTGGTGGGATCTCTGCACTTGTGATAGGATCTCTGCATTCATGGTGGGATCTCTGCACTCATGGTGGGATCTCTGCACTTGTGATGGGATCTCAGTACTTGTGGTGGGATCTTTGCACTCATGGTGGGAGCTCTGCACTCATGGTGGGGTCGCTGCACTTGTGATGGGATCTCTGCACTCATAGTGGGATCTCTCTACTTATGATAGGATTTCTGCACTTGTGGTGGGATCTCTGCACTCATAGTGGGATCTCTCTACTTGTGATGGGGTCTCTGCACTCATGATGGGATCTCTGCACTTGTGATGGGATCTCTGCACTCATGGTGGGATCTCTCTACTTGTGATGTGATCTCTGCACTCATGGTGGGATTTCTGCACTTGTGATGGGATCCCTGCACTCATAGTGGGATCTCTCTACTTGTGATGGGATCTCTGCATTTGTGGTGGGATCTCTGCACTTGTGATGGGTTCTGCACTCATGGTGGGAACTCTGCACTTGTGATGGGATCTTTGCACTTATGGTCGGATCATTGCACTTGTGATGGGATCTCTGCTCTCATGATGGGATCCCTGCCCGTGTGATAGGATCTCTGCATTCATGGTGGAATCTCTGCACTCATGGGATCTCTGCACTTGTGAAGGGATCTCTGCACTTGTGGTGGGATCTCTGCATTCATAATGTGATCTCTGCACTTGTGGTGGGATCTCTGTACTTGTGATGGGATCTTTGCACTCATGGTGGGATCTCTGCACTTGTGATGGGATCTCTGTACTCATGGTGGGATCTCTGCATTCAAAGTGAGATCTCCCAACTTGTGATGGGATCTCTGCACTTGTGGTGGGATCTCTGCACTCATAGTGGGATTTCTCCACTTGTGATGGGATCTCTGCACTCATGGTGGGATCTCTGCACTTGTGATGGGATCTCTGCACTTGTGTTGGGATCTTTGCATTCATGGTGGGATCTTTGCACCTGTGGAGGGATCTTTGCACTTGTGGTGGGATCTCTGCACTTGTGATAGGATCTCTGCATTCATGGTGGGATCTCTGCACTCATGGTGGGATCTCTGCACTTGTGATGGGATCTCTGTACTTGTGGTGGGATCTTTGCACTCATGGTGGGAGCTCTGCACTCATGGTGGGGTCGCTGCACTTGTGATGGGATCTCTGCACTCATAGTGGGATCTCTCTACTTATGATAGGATTTCTGCACTTGTGGTGGGATCTCTGCACTCATAGTGGGATCTCTCTACTTGTGATGGGGTCTCTGCACTCATGATGGGATCTCTGCACTTGTGATGGGATCTCTGCACTCATGGTGGGATCTCTCTACTTGTGATGTGATCTCTGCACTCATGGTGGGATTTCTGCACTTGTGATGGGATCCCTGCACTCATGGTGGGATCTCTGCACTTGTGATGGGAATCTCTGCACTCATGGTGGGATTTCTGCACTCGTGATGGGATCTCTGCACTTGTGGTAGGATCTCTGCACTTATGGTGGGATCTCTGCACTCATGGTGGGATCTTTGTACTTGTGATGGTATATCTGCGCTCATGGTGGGATCTCTGCCCTCATAGTGGGATCTCTCTACTTGTGATGGGATCTCTGCATTTGTGTTGGGATCTCTGCACTTGTGATGGGTTCTGCACTCATGGTGGGATCTCTGCACTTGTGATGGGATCTCTGCACTTATGGTGGGATCTCTGCACTTGTGATGGGATCTCTGCTCTCATGATGGTATCCCAGCCCTTGTGATAGGATCTCTGCATTCATGGTGGAATCTCTGCACTCATGGGATCTCTGCACTTGTGAAGGGATCTCTGCACTTGTGGTGGGATCTCTGCATTCATGATGTGATCTCTGCACTTGTGGTGGGATCTCTGTACTTGTGATGGGATCTTTGCACTCATGGTGAGATCTCTGCACTAGTGATGGGATCTCTGTACTCATGGTGGGATCTCTGCATTCAAAGTGAGATCTCCCAACTTGTGATGGGATCTCGGCACTTGTGGTGGGATCTCTGCACTCATAGTGGGATCTCTCTACTTGTGATGGGATCTCTGCACTCATGGTGGGATCTCTGTACTTGTGATGGGATCTCTGCACTCATAGTGGGAGCTCTGTTCTTGTGATGGGATCTTTGCACTCATGGTGGGCTCTCTGCACTTGTGGTGGGATCTCTGCACTCATAGTGGGATGTCTCCACTTGTGATGGGATCTCTGCACTCATGGTGGGATCTCTGCACTTGTGATGGGATCTCTGCACTTGTGTTGGGATCTTTGCATTCATGGTGGGATCTTTGCACCTGTGGTGGGATCTCTGTACTTGTGGTGGGATCTCTGCACTTGTGGTGGGATTTCTGCACTTGTGATAGGATCTCTGCATTCATGGTGGGATCTCTGCACTCATGGTGGGATCTCTGCACTTGTGATGGGATCTCTGTACTTGTGGTGGGATCTTTGCACTCATGGTGGGAGCTCTGCACTCATGGTGGGGTCGCTGCACTTGTGATGGGATCTCTGCACTCATAGTGGGATCTCTCTACTTATGATGGGATGTCTGCACTTGTGGTGGGATCTCTGCACTCATAGCGGGATCTCTCTACTTGTGATGGGGTCTCTGCACTCATGGTGGGATCTCTGCATTTGTGGTGGGATCTCTGCACTCACAGTGGGATCTCTCTACTTGTGATGGGATCTCTGCACTCATGGTAGGATCTCTGCTTTTGTGATGGGATCTCTTCACTCATGGTGGGTTCTTTGCACTTGTGGTGGGATCTCTGCACTCATAGTGGGATCTCTCTACTTGTGATGGGATCTCTATACTCATAGTGGGATCTCTGCACTTGTGATGGGATCTCTGCACTCATGGTAGGATCTCTGCATTTGTGATGGGATCACTGCACTTATGGTGGGATCTTTGCACTTGTGGTAGGATCTCTGCATTTGTGATAGAATCTCTGCATTCATGGTGGGATCTCTGCACTTGTGGGATCTCTGCTCTCATGAAGGGATCCTTGTCCTTGTGGCAGGATCACTGTACTCATGGTGGGATCTCTCTACTTGTGATGGGATCTCTACACTCATGGTGGGATCTCTGCGCATGTGATGGGATCTCTGCACTCATAGTGGGATCTTTACACTTGTGATAGGATCTCTGCAGTCATGGCAGGATAACTGCACTTGTAATGGGATCTCTGCACTCATGGTGGGATCTCTGCACTTGAGGTGGGATCTCTGCACTCATAGTGGGATCTATCTACTTGTGATGGGATCTCTGCTTTCATGGTGGGATCTCTGCACTTGTGATGAGATCTCTACACTCATGGTGGGATCTCTGCACTTGTGATAGGCTATTTGCACTTGTGGTGGGATCTCTGCATACATGGTGGATCTTTGTACTTGTGGTGGGATCTCTGCACTTGTGGTGAGATCTCTGCACTTGTGATAGGATCTCTGCATTCATGGTGGAATCTCTGCACTCATGGGATCTCTGCACCTGTGAAGGGATCCTGACTTGACTTGACTTGTGAAGGGATCTCTGCACTTGCGGTGGGATCTCTGCATTCATGGTGTGATCTCCACACTTGTGGTAGGATCTCTGTACTTGTGGTGGGATCTCTCTACTTGTGATGGGATCTTTACTATCATGGTTGGATCTCTGCACTTGTGATGGGATCTCTGCACTCATAGTGGGATCTCTGCATTCATAGTGAGATCTCCCAACTTGTGATGGGATCTCTGCACTTGTGGTGGGATCTCTGCACTCATAGTGAGATCTCTCTATTGTGATGCAATCTCTGCACTCATGGTGGGATCTCTGTGCTTGTGATGGGATCTCTGCACTCATAGTGGGATATCTGCACTTGTGATGGGATCTTTGCACTCATGGTGGGATCTCTGCACTTGTGGTGGTATCTCTGCACTCATACTGGGATGTCTCTACTTGTGATGGCTACTCTGCACTCATGGTGGGATCTCTGCACTTGTGATGGGATCGCTGTAATCATGGTGGGATCTCTGCACTTGTGATGGGATCTCTGCACTTGTGGTGGGATCTCTGTACTTGTGATGGGATCTCTGCACTTGTAATAGGATCTCTGCATTCATGGTGGGATCTTTGCACTTGTGGTGGGATCTCTGCACTCATGGTGGGATCTCTGCACTTGTGGAGGGATCTCTGCATTCATGGTGAAATCTCTCTACTTGTGATGGCATCTCTGCACTTGTGGTGGGATCTCTGCACTTGTGATGGGATCTTTGCACTCATGGTGGGATCTGTGCATTCATGGTGGGATCTCTTTACTTGTGGTGGGATCTCTCTACTTGTGATGGGATCTTTACTATCATGGTGGGATCTCTGCACTTGTGATGGGATCTCTGCACTCATAGTGGGATCTCTGCATTCGTAGTGAGATCTCCCAACTTGTGATGGGATCTCTGCACTTGTGGTGGGATCTCAGCACTCATAGTGAGATCTCTCTACTGTGATGCAAACTCTGCACTCATGGTGGGATCTCTGTGCTTGTGATGGGATCTCTGCACTCATAGTGGGATCTCTGCACTTGTGATGGGATATTTGCACTCATGGTGGGATCTCTGCACTTGTGGTGGTATCTCTCTACTTGTGATGGGATCTTTACTATCATGGTGGGATCTCTGCACTCATGGTGGGATCTCTGCACTTGTGATGGGATCGCTGTAATCATGGTGGTATCTCTGCACTTGTGATGGGATCTCTGCACTTGTGGTGGGATCTCTGTACTTGTGATGGGATCTCTGCACTTATAATAGGATCTCTGCATTCATGGTGGGATCTTTGCACTTGTGGTGGGATCTCTGCACTCATGGTGGAATCTCTGCACTTTTGGAGGGATCTCTGCATTCATAGTGAGATCTCTCTACCTGTGATGGCATCTCTGCACTTGTGGTGGGATCTCTGTACTTGTGATGGGATCTTTGCACTCATGGTGGGATCTGTGCATTCATGGTGGGATCTCTGTAATTGTGGTGGTATCTCTGCACTCATAGTGGGATCGCTCTACTTGTGATGGGATCTCTGCACTTGTGATGGGATCTCTGCACTTGTGATGGGATCTCTGCATTCATGGTTGTATCTCTGCACTTGTGATGGGATCTCTGCACTCATGGTGGAATCTCTCTACTTGTGATGTGATCTCTGCACTCATGGTAGGATTGCTGCACTTGTGATGGGATCCCTGCACTCATGGTGGGATCTCTGCACTTGTGATGGGATCTCTGTACTTCTGATGGGATCTCTGCACTCATGGTGGTATCTCTACACTTGTGATGGAATCTTGCACTCACGGTGGGATCTCTGCACTTGTGGTGGGATTTCTGCACTCATAGTGAGATCGCTGCCCTTGTGGTGGGATCTCTGCACTTGTGATGGGATCTCTGCACTCATGGTGGGATCTGTGTACTCATAGTGGAATCTCTTTACTTGTGATGGGATCTCTGCACTTGTGGTGGGATCTCTGCACTTATGGTGGGTTTTCTACACTTATTGTGGGATCTCTGCACTTGAGATGGGATCTCTATACTCATGGTGGGATCTCTGCACTTGTGGTGGGATCTCTGCACTCATAGTGGGATCTCTCTAGTTTTGATGGGATCTCTGCACTTATGGTGGAATCTCTGCACTTATGAGGGGATCCTTGTCCTTGTGGTAGGATCACTGTACTCATGGTGGGATCTCTCTACTTGTGATGGGATCTCTACACTCATGGTGGGATCTCTGCGCATGTGATGGGATCTCTGCACTCATAGTGGGATCTTTACACTTGTGATAGGATCTCTGCAGTCATGGCAGGATAACTGCACTTGTGGTGGGATCTCTGCACTCATGGTGGGATCTCTGCACTTGAGGTGGGATCTCTGCACTCATAGTGGGATCTATCTACTTGTGATGGGATCTCTGCTTTCATGGTGGGATCTCTGCACTTGTGATGAGATCTCTACACTCATGGTGGGATGTCTGCACTTGTGATGGGCTATTTGCACTTGTGGTGGGATCTCTGCATACATGGTGGATCTTTGTACTTGTGGTGGGATCTCTGCACTTGTGGTGAGATCTCTGCACTTGTGATAGGATCTCTGCATTCATGGTGGAATCTCTGCACTCATGGGATCTCTGCACCTGTGAAGGGATCCTGACTTGACTTGACTTGTGAAGGGATCTCTGCACTTGCGGTGGGATCTCTGCATTCATGGTGTGATCTCCACACTTGTGGTAGGATCTCTGTACTTGTGGTGGGATCTCTCTACATGTGATGGGATCTTTACTATCATGGTTGGATCTCTGCACTTGTGATGGGATCTCTGCACTCATAGTGGGATCTCTGCATTCATAGTGAGATCTCCCAACTTGTGATGGGATCTCTGCACTTGTGGTGGGATCTCTGCACTCATAGTGAGATCTCTCTATTGTGATGCAATCTCTGCACTCATGGTGGTATCTCTGTGCTTGTGATGGGATCTCTGCACTCATAGTGGGATATCTGCACTTGTGATGGGATCTTTGCACTCATGGTGGGATCTCTGCACTTGTGGTGGTATCTCTGCACTCATACTGGGATGTCTCTACTTGTGATGGCTACTCTGCACTCATGGTGGGATCTCTGCACTTGTGATGGGATCGCTGTAATCATGGTGGGATCTATGCACTTGTGATGGGATCTCTGCACTTGTGGTGGGATCTCTGTACTTGTGATGGGATCTCTGCACTTGTAATAGGATCTCTGCATTCATGGTGGGATCTTTGTACTTGTGGTGGGATCTCTGCACTCATGGTGGGATCTCTGCACTTGTGGAGGGATCTCTGCATTCATAGTGAAATCTCTCTACTTGTGATGGCATCTCTGCACTTGTGGTGGGATCTCGGCACTTGTGATGGGATCTTTGCACTCATGGTGGGATCTGTGCATTCATGGTGGGATCTCTGTACTTGTGGTGGGATCTCTCTACTTGTGATGGGATCTTTACTATCATGGTGGGATCTCTGCACTTGTGATGGGATCTCTGCACTCATAGTGGGATCTCTGCATTCATAGTGAGATCTCCCAACTTGTGATGGGATCTCTGCACTTGTGGTGGGATCTCAGCACTCATAGTGAGATCTCTCTACTGTGATGCAAACTCTGCACTCATGGTGGGATCTCTGTGCTTGTGATGGGATCTCTGCACTCATAGTGGGATCTCTGCACTTGTGATGGGATATTTGCACTCATGGTGGGATCTCTGCACTTGTGGTGGTATCTCTGCACACATAGTGGGATGTCTCTACTTGTGATGGGTTCTCTGCACTCATGGTGGGATCTCTGCACTTGTGATGGGATCGCTGTAATCATGGTGGTATCTCTGCACTTGTGATGGGATCTCTGCACTTGTGGTGGGATCTCTGTACTTGTGATGGGATCTCTGCACTTATAATAGGATCTCTGCATTCATGGTGGGATCTTTGCACTTGTGGTGGGATCTCTGCACTCATGGTGGAATCTCTGCACTTGTGGAGGGATCTCTGCATTCATAGTGAGATCTCTCTACTTGTGATGGCATCTCTGCACTTGTGGTGGGATCTCTGCACTTGTGATGGGATCTTTGCACTCATGGTGGGATCTGTGCATTCATGGTGGGATCTCTGTAATTGTGGTGGTATCTCTGCACTCATAGTGGGATCGCTCTACTTGTGATGGGATCTCTGCACTTGTGATGGGATCTCTGCACTTGTGATGGGATCTCTGCATTCATGGTTGTATCTCTGCACTTGTGATGGTATCTCTGCACTCATGGTGGAATCTCTCTACTTGTGATGTGATCTCTGCACTCATGGTGGGATTTCTGCACTTGTGATGGGATCCCTGCACTCATGGTGGGATCTCTGCACTTGTGATGGGATCTCTGTACTTCTGATGGGATCTCTGCACTCATGGTGGTATCTCTACACTTGTGATGGAATCTTGCACTCATGGTGGGATATCTGCACTTGTGGTGGGATTTCTGCACTCATAGTGAGATCTCTGCCCTTGTGGTGGGATCTCTGCACTTGTGATGGGATCTCTGCACTCATGGTGGGATCTGTGTACTCATAGTGGAATCTCTTTACTTGTGATGGGATCTCTGTACTTGTGGTGGGATCTCTGCACTTATGGTGGGTTTTCTACACTTATTGTGGGATCTCTGCACTTGAGATGGGATCTCTGTACTCATGGTGGGATCTCTGCACTTGTGGTGGGATCTCTGCACTCATAGTGGGATCTCTCTACTTTTGATGGGATCTCTGCACTTATGGTGGGATCTCTGCACTTATGAGGGGATCTCTTCACTTGTGGTGGGATCTCTGCACTTGTGGTGCGATCTCTGCACATGTGGTGGGATCTCTATACTCATGGTGGGATCTCTGCACTTGTGATGATGGGATCTCTGCACTTATGGTGGGATCTTTGCACTTGTGATGGGATCTCTGCACTTACGGTGGGTTTTTTGCACTAGTGGTAGGATCTCTGCACTTGTGATAGGATCTCTGCATTCATGGTGGGATCTCTGCACGTGTGGTGACATCTCTGCACTTATGGTGGGATCTTTGCACTTATGGTGGGATCCTGCACTTGTGATAGGATCACTGCACTTATGGTGGGATCTCTGCACTTATGATGGGATCTCTTCACTTGTGGTGGGATCTCTGTACTTGTGGTGGGATCTCTGCAATTGTGGTGGGATCTCTATACTCATGGTGGGATCTCTTCACTTGTGGAGGGATCTCTGCATTCATAGTGAGATCTCTCTACTTGTGATGGCATCTCTGCACTTGTGGTGGGATCTCTGCACTTGTGATGGGATCTTTGCACTCATGGTGGGATCTGTGCATTCATGGTGGGATCTCTGCACTTGTGATGAGATCTCTACACTCATGGTGGGATCTCTGCACTTGTGATGGGCTATTTGCACTTGTGATGGGATCTCTGCTTTCATGGTGGGATCTCTGCACTTGTGATGAGATCTCTACACTCATGGTGGGATCTCTGCACTTGTGATGGGCTATTTGCACTTGTGGTGGGATCTCTGCATACATGGTGGATCTTTGTACTTGTGGTGGGATCTCTGCACTTGTGGTGAGATCTCTGCACTTGTGATAGGATCTCTGCATTCATGGTGGAATCTCTGCACTCATGGGATCTCTGCACCTGTGAAGGGATCCTGACTTGACTTGACTTGTGAAGGGATCTCTGCACTTGCGGTGGGATCTCTGCATTCATGGTGGGATCTCTGTTCTTGTGATGGGATCTTTGCACTCATGGTGGGCTCTCTGCACTTGTGGTGGGATCTCTGCACTCATAGTGGGATGTCTCCACTTGTGATGGGATCTCTGCACTCATGGTGGGATCTCTGCACTTGTGATGGGATCTCTGCACTTGTGTTGGGATCTTTGCATTCATGGTGGGATCTTTGCACCTGTGGTGGGATCTCTGTACTTGTGGTGGGATCTCTGCACTTGTGGTGGGATTTCTGCACTTGTGATAGGATCTCTGCATTCATGGTGGGATCTCTGCACTCATGGTGGGATCTCTGCACTTGTGATGGGATCTCTGTACTTGTGGTGGGATCTTTGCACTCATGGTGGGAGCTCTGCACTCATGGTGGGGTCGCTGCACTTGTGATGGGATCTCTGCACTCATAGTGGGATCTCTCTACTTATGATGGGATGTCTGCACTTGTGGTGGGATCTCTGCACTCATAGCGGGATCTCTCTACTTGTGATGGGGTCTCTGCACTCATGGTGGGATCTCTGCATTTGTGGTGGGATCTCTGCACTCACAGTGGGATCTCTCTACTTGTGATGGGATCTCTGCACTCATGGTAGGATCTCTGCTTTTGTGATGGGATCTCTTCACTCATGGTGGGTTCTTTGCACTTGTGGTGGGATCTCTGCACTCATAGTGGGATCTCTCTACTTGTGATGGGATCTCTATACTCATAGTGGGATCTCTGCACTTGTGATGGGATCTCTGCACTCATGGTAGGATCTCTGCATTTGTGATGGGATCACTGCACTTATGGTGGGATCTTTGCACGTGTGGTAGGATCTCTGCATTTGTGATAGAATCTCTGCATTCATGGTGGGATCTCTGCACTTGTGGGATCTCTGCTCTCATGAAGGGATCCTTGTCCTTGTGGTAGGATCACTGTACTGATGGTGGGATCTCTCTACTTGTGATGGGATCTCTACACTCATGGTGGGATCTCTGCGCATGTGATGGGATCTCTGCACTCATAGTGGGATCTTTACACTTGTGATAGGATCTCTGCAGTCATGGCAGGATAACTGCACTTGTGGTGGGATCTCTGCACTCATGGTGGGATCTCTGCACTTGAGGTGGGATCTCTGCACTCATAGTGGGATCTATCTACTTGTGATGGGATCTCTGCTTTCATGGTGGGATCTCTGCACTTGTGATGAGATCTCTACACTCATGGTGGGATCTCTGCACTTGTGATAGGCTATTTGCACTTGTGGTGGGATCTCTGCATACATGGTGGATCTTTGTACTTGTGGTGGGATCTCTGCACTTGTGGTGAGATCTCTGCACTTGTGATAGGATCTCTACATTCATGGTGGAATCTCTGCACTCATGGGATCTCTGCACCTGTGAAGGGATCCTGACTTGACTTGACTTGTGAAGGGATCTCTGCACTTGCGGTGGGATCTCTGCATTCATGGTGTGATCTCCACACTTGTGGTAGGATCTCTGTACTTGTGGTGGGATCTCTCTACTTGTGATGGGATCTTTACTATCATGGTTGGATCTCTGCACTTGTGATGGGATCTCTGCACTCATAGTGGGATCTCTGCATTCATAGTGAGATCTCCCAACTTGTGATGGGATCTCTGCACTTGTGGTGGGATCTCTGCACTCATAGTGAGATCTCTCTATTGTGATGCAATCTCTGCACTCATGGTGGGATCTCTGTGCTTGTGATGGGATCTCTGCACTCATAGTGGGATATCTGCACTTGTGATGGGATCTTTGCACTCATGGTGGGATCTCTGCACTTGTGGTGGTATCTCTGCACTCATACTGGGATGTCTCTACTTGTGATGGCTACTCTGCACTCATGGTGGGATCTCTGCACTTGTGATGGGATCACTGTAATCATGGTGGGATCTCTGCACTTGTGATGGGATCTCTGCACTTGTGGTGGGATCTCTGTACTTGTGATGGGATCTCTGCACTTGTAATAGGATCTCTGCATTCATGGTGGGATCTTTGCACTTGTGGTGGGATCTCTGCACTCATGGTGGGATCTCTGCACTTGTGGAGGGATCTCTGCATTCATGGTGAAATCTCTCTACTTGTGATGGCATCTCTGCACTTGTGGTGGGATCTCTGCACTTGTGATGGGATCTTTGCACTCATGGTGGGATCTGTGCATTCATGGTGGGATCTCTTTACTTGTGGTGGGATCTCTCTACTTGTGATGGGATCTTTACTATCATGGTGGGATCTCTGCACTTGTGATGGGATCTCTGCACTCATAGTGGGATCTCTGCATTCGTAGTGAGATCTCCCAACTTGTGATGGGATCTCTGCACTTGTGGTGGGATCTCAGCACTCATAGTGAGATCTCTCTACTGTGATGCAAACTCTGCACTCATGGTGGGATCTCTGTGCTTGTGATGGGATCTCTGCACTCATAGTGGGATCTCTGCACTTGTGATGGGATATTTGCACTCATGGTGGGATCTCTGCACTTGTGGTGGTATCTCTGCACACATAGTGGGATGTCTCTACTTGTGATGGGTTCTCTGCACTCATGGTGGGATCTCTGCACTTGTGATGGGATCGCTGTAATCATGGTGGTATCTCTGCACTTGTGATGGGATCTCTGCACTTGTGGTGGGATCTCTGTACTTGTGATGGGATCTCTGCACTTATAATAGGATCTCTGCATTCATGGTGGGATCTTTGCACTTGTGGTGGGATCTCTGCACTCATGGTGGAATCTCTGCACTTGTGGAGGGATCTCTGCATTCATAGTGAGATCTCTCTACTTGTGATGGCATCTCTGCACTTGTGGTGGGATCTCTGTACTTGTGATGGGATCTTTGCACTCATGGTGGGATCTGTGCATTCATGGTGGGATCTCTGTAATTGTGGTGGTATCTCTGCACTCATAGTGGGATCGCTCTACTTGTGATGGGATCTCTGCACTTGTGATGGGATCTCTGCACTTGTGATGGGATCTCTGCATTCATGGTTGTATCTCTGCACTTGTGATGGGATCTCTGCACTCATGGTGGAATCTCTCTACTTGTGATGTGATCTCTGCACTCATGGTAGGATTGCTGCACTTGTGATGGGATCCCTGCACTCATGGTGGGATCTCTGCACTTGTGATGGGATCTCTGTACTTCTGATGGGATCTCTGCACTCATGGTGGTATCTCTACACTTGTGATGGAATCTTGCACTCACGGTGGGATCTCTGCACTTGTGGTGGGATTTCTGCACTCATAGTGAGATCTCTGCCCTTGTGGTGGGATCTCTGCACTTGTGATGGGATCTCTGCACTCATGGTGGGATCTGTGTACTCATAGTGGAATCTCTTTACTTGTGATGGGATCTCTGCACTTGTGGTGGGATCTCTGCACTTATGGTGGGTTTTCTACACTTATTGTGGGATCTCTGCACTTGAGATGGGATCTCTATACTCATGGTGGGATCTCTGCACTTGTGGTGGGATCTCTGCACTCATAGTGGGATCTCTCTAGTTTTGATGGGATCTCTGCACTTATGGTGGAATCTCTGCACTTATGAGGGGATCCTTGTCCTTGTGGTAGGATCACTGTACTCATGGTGGGATCTCTCTACTTGTGATGGGATCTCTACACTCATGGTGGGATCTCTGCGCATGTGATGGGATCTCTGCACTCATAGTGGGATCTTTACACTTGTGATAGGATCTCTGCAGTCATGTCAGGATAACTGCACTTGTGGTGGGATCTCTGCACTCATGGTGGGATCTCTGCACTTGAGGTGGGATCTCTGCACTCATAGTGGGATCTATCTACTTGTGATGGGATCTCTGCTTTCATGGTGGGATCTCTGCACTTGTGATGAGATCTCTACACTCATGGTGGGATCTCTGCGCTTGTGATGGGCTATTTGCACTTGTGGTGGGATCTCTGCATACATGGTGGATCTTTGTACTTGTGGTGGGATCTCTGCACTTGTGGTGAGATCTCTGCACTTGTGATAGGATCTCTGCATTCATGGTGGAATCTCTGCACTCATGGGATCTCTGCACCTGTGAAGGGATCCTGACTTGACTTGACTTGTGAAGGGATCTCTGCACGTGCGGTGGGATCTCTGCATTCATGGTGTGATCTCCACACTTGTGGTAGGATCTCTGTACTTGTGGTGGGATCTCTCTACATGTGATGGGATCTTTACTATCATGGTTGGATCTCTGCACTTGTGATGGGATCTCTGCACTCATAGTGGGATCTCTGCATTCACAGTGAGATCTCCCAACTTGTGATGGGATCTCTGCACTTGTGGTGGGACCTCTGCACTCATAGTGAGATCTCTCTATTGTGATGCAATCTCTGCACTCATGGTGGGATCTCTGTGCTTGTGATGGGATCTCTGCACTCATAGTGGGATATCTGCACTTGTGATGGGATCTTTGCACTCATGGTGGGATCTCTGCACTTGTGGTGGTATCTCTGCACTCATACTGGGATGTCTCTACTTGTGATGGCTACTCTGCACTCATGGTGGGATCTCTGCACTTGTGATGGGATCGCTGTAATCATGGTGGGATCTATGCACTTGTGATGGGATCTCTGCACTTGTGGTGGGATCTCTGTACTTGTGATGGGATCTCTGCACTTGTAATAGGATCTCTGCATTCATGGTGGGATCTTTGTACTTGTGGTGGGATCTCTGCACTCATGGTGGGATCTCTGCACTTGTGGAGGGATCTCTGCATTCATAGTGAAATCTCTCTACTTGTGATGGCATCTCTGCACTTGTGGTGGGATCTCGGCACTTGTGATGGGATCTTTGCACTCATGGTGGGATCTGTGCATTCATGGTGGGATCTCTGTACTTGTGGTGGGATCTCTCTACTTGTGATGGGATCTTTACTATCATGGTGGGATCTCTGCACTTGTGATGGGATCTCTGCACTCATAGTGGGATCTCTGCATTCATAGTGAGATCTCCCAACTTGTGATGGGATCTCTGCACTTGTGGTGGGATCTCAGCACTCATAGTGAGATCTCTCTACTGTGATGCAAACTCTGCACTCATGGTGGGATCTCTGTGCTTGTGATGGGATCTCTGCACTCATAGTGGGATCTCTGCACTTGTGATGGGATATTTGCACTCATGGTGGGATCTCTGCACTTGTGGTGGTATCTCTGCACACATAGTGGGATGTCTCTACTTGTGATGGGTTCTCTGCACTCATGGTGGGATCTCTGCACTTGTGATGGGATCGCTGTAATTATGGTGGTATCTCTGCACTTGTGATGGGATCTCTGCACTTGTGGTGGGATCTCTGTACTTGTGATGGGATCTCTGCACTTATAATAGGATCTCTGCATTCATGGTGGGATCTTTGCACTTGTGGTGGGATCTCTGCACTCATGGTGGAATCTCTGCACTTGTGGAGGGATCTCTGCATTCATAGTGAGATCTCTCTACTTGTGATGGCATCTCTGCACTTGTGGTGGGATCTCTGCACTTGTGATGGGATCTTTGCACTCATGGTGGGATCTGTGCATTCATGGTGGGATCTCTGTAATTGTGGTGGTATCTCTGCACTCATAGTGGGATCGCTCTACTTGTGATGGGATCTCTGCACTTGTGATGGGATCTCAGCACTCATGGTGGGATCTGTGCATTCATGGTGGGATCTCTGTACTTGTGGTGGGATCTCTCTACTTGTGATGGGATCTTTACTATCATGGTGGGATCTCTGCACTTGTGATGGGATCTCTGCACTCATAGTGGGATCTCTGCATTCATAGTGAGATCTCCCAACTTGTGATGGGATCTCTGCACTTGTGGTGGGATCTCAGCACTCATAGTGAGATCTCTCTACTGTGATGCAAACTCTGCACTCATGGTGGGATCTCTGTGCTTGTGATGGGATCTCTGCACTCATAGTGGGATCTCTGCACTTGTGATGGGATATTTGCACTCATGGTGGGATCTCTGCACTTGTGGTGGTATCTCTGCACACATAGTGGGATGTCTCTACTTGTGATGGGTTCTCTGCACTCATGGTGGGATCTCTGCACTTGTGATGGGATCGCTGTAATCATGGTGGTATCTCTGCACTTGTGATGGGATCTCTGCACTTGTGGTGGGATCTCTGTACTTGTGATGGGATCTCTGCACTTATAATAGGATCTCTGCATTCATGGTGGGATCTTTGCACTTGTGGTGGGATCTCTGCACTCATGGTGGAATCTCAGCACTTGTGGAGGGATCTCTGCATTCATAGTGAGATCTCTCTACTTGTGATGGCATCTCTGCACTTGTGGTGGGATCTCTGCACTTGTGATGGGATCTTTGCACTCATGGTGGGATCTGTGCATTCATGGTGGGATCTCTGTAATTGTGGTGGTATCTCTGCACTCATAGTGGGATCGCTCTACTTGTGATGGGATCTCTGCACTTGTGATGGGATCTCTGCACTTGTGATGGGATCTCTGCATTCATGGTTGTATCTCTGCACTTGTGATGGTATCTCTGCACTCATGGTGGAATCTCTCTACTTGTGATGTGATCTCTGCACTCATGGTGGGATTTCTGCACTTGTGATGGGATCCCTGCACTCATGGTGGGATCTCTGCACTTGTGATGAGATCTCTGTACTTCTGATGGGATCTCTGCACTCATGGTGGTATCTCTACACTTGTGATGGAATCTTGCACTCATGGTGGGATATCTGCACTTGTGGTGGGATTTCTGCACTCATAGTGAGATCTCTGCCCTTGTGGTGGGATCTCTGCACTTGTGATGGGATCTCTGCACTCATGGTGGGATCTGTGTACTCATAGTGGAATCTCTTTACGTGTGATGGGATCTCTGCACTTGTGGTGGGATCTCTGCACTTATGGTGGGTTTTCTACACTTATTGTGGGATCTCTGCACTTGAGATGGGATCTCTGTACTCATGGTGGGATCTCTCTACTTTTGATGGGATCTCTGCACTTATGGTGGGATCTGTGTACTCATAGTGGAATCTCTTTACTTGTGATGGGATCTCTGCACTTGTGGTGGGATCTCTGCACTTATGGTGGGTTTTCTACACTTATTGTGGGATCTCTGCACTTGTGGTGGGATCTCTGCACTCATAGTGGGATCTCTCTACTTTTGATGGGATCTCTGCACTTATGGTGGGATCTCTGCACTTATGAGGGGATCTCTTCACTTGTGGTGGGATCTCTGCACTTGTGGTGCGATCTCTGCACATGTGGTGGGATCTCTATACTCATGGTGGGATCTCTGCACTTGTGATGATGGGATCTCTGCACTTATGGTGGGATCTTTGCACTTGTGATGGGATCTCTGCACTTACGGTGGGTTTTTTGCACTAGTGGTAGGATCTCTGCACTTGTGATAGGATCTCTGCCTTCATGGTGGGATCTCTGCACGTGTGGTGACATCTCTGCACTTATGGTGGGATCTTTGCACTTATGGTGGGATCCTGCACTTGTGATAGGATCACTGCACTTATGGTGGGATCTCTGCACTTATGATGGGATCTCTTCACTTGTGGTGGGATCTCTGTACTTGTGGTGGGATCTCTGCAATTGTGGTGGGATCTCTATACTCATGGTGGGATCTCTGCACTTGTGGAGGGATCTCTGCATTCATAGTGAGATCTCTCTACTTGTGATGGCATCTCTGCACTTGTGGTGGGATCTCTGCACTTGTGATGGGATCTTTGCACTCATGGTGGGATCTGTGCATTCATGGTGGGATCTCTGCACTTGTGATGAGATCTCTACACTCATGGTGGGATCTCTGCACTTGTGATGGGCTATTTGCACTTGTGATGGGATCTCTGCTTTCATGGTGGGATCTCTGCACTTGTGATGAGATCTCTACACTCATGGTGGGATCTCTGCACTTGTGATGGGCTATTTGCACTTGTGGTGGGATCTCTGCATACATGGTGGATCTTTGTACTTGTGGTGGGATCTCTGCACTTGTGGTGAGATCTCTGCACTTGTGATAGGATCTCTGCATTCATGGTGGAATCTCTGCACTCATGGGATCTCTGCACCTGTGAAGGGATCCTGACTTGACTTGACTTGTGAAGGGATCTCTGCACTTGCGGTGGGATCTCTGCATTCATGGTGTGATCTCCACACTTGTGGTAGGATCTCTGTACTTGTGGTGGGATCTCTCTACATGTGATGGGATCTTTACTATCATGGTTGGATCTCTGCACTTGTGATGGGATCTCTGCACTCATAGTGGGATCTCTGCATTCATAGTGAGATCTCCCAACTTGTGATGGGATCTCTGCACTTGTGGTGGGATCTCTGCACTCATAGTGAGATCTCTCTATTGTGATGCAATCTCTGCACTCATGGTGGGATCTCTGTGCTTGTGATGGGATCTCTGCACTCATAGTGGGATATCTGCACTTGTGATGGGATCTTTGCACTCATGGTGGGATCTCTGCACTTGTGGTGGTATCTCTGCACTCATACTGGGATGTCTCTACTTGTGATGGCTACTCTGCACTCATGGTGGGATCTCTGCACTTGTGATGGGATCGCTGTAATCATGGTGGGATCTCTGCACTTGTGATGGGATCTCTGCACTTGTGGTGGGATCTCTGTGCTTGTGATGGGATCTCTGCACTTGTAATAGGATCTCTGCATTCATGGTGGGATCTTTGCACTTGTGGTGGGATCTCTGCACTCATGGTGGGATCTCTGCACTTGTGGAGGGATCTCTGCATTCATAGTGAAATCTCTCTACTTGTGATGGCATCTCTGCACTTGTGGTGGGATCTTGGCACTTGTGATGGGATCTTTGCACTCATGGTGGGATCTGTGCATTCATGGTGGGATCTCTGTACTTGTGGTGGGATCTCTCTACTTGTGATGGGATCTTTACTATCATGGTGGGATCTCTGCACTTGTGATGGGATCTCTGCACTCATAGTGGGATCTCTGCATTCGTAGTGAGATCTCCCAACTTGTGATGGGATCTCTGCACTTGTGGTGGGATCTCAGCACTCATAGTGAGATCTCTCTACTGTGATGCAAACTCTGCACTCATGGTGGGATCTCTGTGCTTGTGATGGGATCTCTGCACTCATAGTGGGATCTCTGCACTTGTGATGGGATATTTGCACTCATGGTGGGATCTCTGCACTTGTGGTGGTATCTCTGCACACATAGTGGGATGTCTCTACTTGTGATGGGTTCTCTGCACTCATGGTGGGATCTCTGCACTTGTGATGGGATCGCTGTAATCATGGTGGTATCTCTGCACTTGTGATGGGATCTCTGCACTTGTGGTGGGATCTCTGTACTTGTGATGGGATCTCTGCACTTATAATAGGATCTCTGCATTCATGGTGGGATCTTTGCACTTGTGGTGGGATCTCTGCACTCATGGTGGAATCTCTGCACTTGTGGAGGGATCTCTGCATTCATAGTGAGATCTCTCTACTTGTGATGGCATCTCTGCACTTGTGGTGGGATCTCTGCACTTGTGATGGGATCTTTGCACTCATGGTGGGATCTGTGCATTCATGGTGGGATCTCTGTAATTGTGGTGGTATCTCTGCACTCATAGTGGGATCGCTCTACTTGTGATGGGATCTCTGCACTTGTGATGGGATCTCTGCACTTGTGATGGGATCTCTGCATTCATGGTTGTATCTCTGCACTTGTGATGGGATCTCTGCACTCATGGTGGAATCTCTCTACTTGTGATGTGATCTCTGCTCTCATGGTGGGATTTCTGCGCTTGTGATGGGATCCCTGCACTCATGATGGGATCTCTGCACTTGTGATGGGATCTCTGTACTTCTGATGGGATCTCTGCACTCATGGTGGTATCTCTACACTTGTGATGGAATCTTGCACTCATGGTGGGATATCTGCACTTGTGGTGGGATTTCTGCACTCATAGTGAGATCTCTGCCCTTGTGGTGGGATCTCTGCACTTGTGATGGGATCTCTGCACTCATGGTGGGATCTGTGTACTCATAGTGGAATCTCTTTACTTGTGATGGGATCTCTGCACTTGTGGTGGGATCTCTGCACTTATGGTGGGTTTTCTACACTTATTGTGGGATCTCTGCACTTGAGATGGGATCTCTGTACTCATGGTGGGATCTCTGCACTTGTGGTGGGATCTCTGCACTCATAGTGGGATCTCTCTACTTTTGATGGGATCTCTGCACTTATGGTGGGATCTCTGCACTTATGAGGGGATCTCTTCACTTGTGGTGGGATCTCTGCACTTGTGGTGCGATCTCTGCACATGTGGTGGGATCTCTATACTCATGGTGGGATCTCTGCACTTGTGATGATGGGATTTCTGCACTTATGGTGGGATCTTTGCACTTGTGATGGGATCTCTGCACTTACGGTGGGTTTTTTGCACTAGTGGTAGGATCTCTGCACTTGTGATAGGATCTCTGCATTCATGGTAGGATCTCTGCACGTGTGGTGACATCTCTGCACTAATGGTGGGATCTTTGCACTTATGGTGGGATCCTGCACTTGTGATAGGATCACTGCACTTGTGGTGGGATCTCTGTGCTTGTGGTGGGATCTCTGCAATTGTGGTGGGATCTCTATACTCATGGTGGGATCTCTGCACTTGTGGAGGGATCTCTGCATTCATAGTGAGATCTCTCTACTTGTGATGGCATCTCTGCACTTGTGGTGGGATCTCTGCACTTGTGATGGGATCTTTGCACTCATGGTGGGGTCTGTGCATTCATGGTGGGATCTCTGTAATTGTGGTGGGATCTCTGCACTTGTGATGGGATCTTTGCACTCATGGTGGGATCTGTGCATTCATGGTGGGATCTCTGTACTTGTGGTGGGATCTCTGTGCTTGTGATGGGATCTCTGCACTCATAGTGGGATCTCTGCACTTGTGAAGGGATATTTGCACTCATGGTGGGATCTCTGCACTTGTGGTATCTCTGCACTCATAGTGGGATGTCTCAACTTGTGATGGCTTCTCTGCACTCATGGTGGGATCTCTGCACTTACGGTGGGATATTTGCACTTGTGGTAGGATCTCTGCACTTGTGATAGGATCTCTGCATTCATGGTGGGATCTCTGCACGTGTGGTAACATCTCTGCACTTATGGTGGGATCTTTGCACTTATGGTGGGATCCTGCACTTATGATAGGATCACTGCACTTATGGTGGGATCTCTGCACTTATGGTGGGATCCTGCACTTGTGATAGGATCACTGCATTCATGGTGGGATCTTTGCACTTGTGGTGGGATCTCTGCGCTCATGGTGGGATCTCTGCACTTGTGGAGGGATCTCTGCATTCATAGTGAGATCTCTCTACTTGTGATGGCATCTCTGCACTTGTGATGGGATCTCTGCACTTGTGATGGGATCTTTGCACTCATGGTGGGATCTGTGCATTCATGGTGGGATCTCTGTAATTGTGGTGGGATCTCTGCACTTGTGATGGGATCTTTGCACTCATGGTGGGATCTGTGCATTCATGGTGGGATCTCTGTACTTGTGGTGGGATCTCTCTACTTGTGATGGGATCTTTACTATCATGGTGGGATCTCTGCACTTGTGATGGGATCTCTGCACTCATAGTGGGATCTCTGTATTCATGGTTGTATCTCTGCACTTGTGATGGGATCTCTTCACTTGTGGTGGGATCTCTGTACTTGTGGTGGGATCTCTGCACTTGTGGTGGGATCTGTATATTCATGGTGGGATCTCTGCACTTGTGATGGGATCTCTGCACTCATGGTGGGATCTCTGCACTTATGGTAGGATCTCTGTACTCATAGTGGGATCTCTCTACTTATGGTGGGATCTCTGCACTTGTGATCTCTGCTCTTATGGAGGGATTCCTGCACTTGTGATAGGATCTCTGCACTTGTGGTGGGATCTCTGCACTTGTGGTGGAATCTCTGCACTCATGGTGGGATCTTTGCACTCGTGATGGGATCTCTGCACTTGTGGTAGGATCTCTGCCCTTATGGTGGGATCTCTGCACTCATGGTGGGATCTTTGTACTTGTGATGGTGTGTCTGCGCTCATGGTGGGATCTATGCCCTCATAGTGGGATCTCTCTACTTGTGATGGGATCTCTGCATTTGTGGTAGGATCTCTGCACTTGTGATGGGATCTTTGCACTCATGGTGGGATCTCTGCACTTGTGGTGGTATCTCTGCACTCATACTGGGATGTCTCTACTTGTGATGGCTACTCTGCACTCATGGTGGGATCTCTGCACTTGTGATGGGATCGCTGTAATCATGGTGGGATCTCTGCACTTGTGATGGGATCTCTGCACTTGTGGTGGGATCTCTGTACTTGTGATGGGATCTCTGCACTTGTGGTGGGATCTCTGCACTTGTGATGGGATCTTTGCACTCATGGTGGGATCTGTGCATTCATGGTGGGATCTCTGTAATTGTGGTGGGATCTCTGCACTTGTGATGGGATCTTTGCACTCATGGTGGGATCTGTGCATTCATGGTGGGATCTCTGTACTTGTGGTGGGATCTCTGTGCTTGTGATGGGATCTCTGCACTCATAGTGGGATCTCTGCACTTGTGAAGGGATATTTGCACTCATGGTGGGATCTCTGCACTTGTGGTGGTATCTCTGCACTCATAGTGGGATGTCTCTACTTGTGATGGCTTCTCTGCACTCAAGGTGGGATCTCTGCACTTATGGTGGGATATTTGCACTTGTGGTAGGATCTCTGCACTTGTGATAGGATCTCTGCATTCATGGTGGGATCTCTGCACGTGTGGTGACATCTCTGCACTTATGGTGGGATCGCTGTAATCATGGTGGGATCTCTGCACTTGTGATAGGATCACTGCACTTATGGTGGGATCTCTGCACTTATGGTGGGATCCTGCACTTGTGATAGGATCACTGCATTCATGGTGGAATCTTTGCACTTGTGGTGGGATCTCTGCACTCATGGTGGGATCTCTGCACTTGTGGAGGGATCTCTGCATTCATAGTGAGATCTCTCTACTTGTGATGGCATCTCTGCACTTGTGGTGGGATCTCTGCACTTGTGATGGGATCTTTGCACTCATGGTGGGGTCTGTGCATTCATGGTGGGATCTCTGTAATTGTGGTGGGATCTCTGCACTTGTGATGGGATCTTTGCACTCATGGTGGGATCTGTGCATTCATGGTGGGATCTCTGTACTTGTGGTGGGATCTCTGTGCTTGTGATGGGATCTCTGCACTCATAGTGGGATCTCTGCACTTGTGAAGGGATATTTGCACTCATGGTGGGATCTCTGCACTTGTTGTGGTATCTCTGCACTCATAGTGGGATGTCTCAACTTGTGATGGCTTCTCTGCACTCATGGTGGGATCTCTGCACTTACGGTGGGATATTTGCACTTGTGGTAGGATCTCTGCACTTGTGATAGGATCTCTGCATTCATGGTGGGATCTCTGCACGTGTGGTAACATCTCTGCACTTATGGTGGGATCTTTGCACTTATGGTGGGATCCTGCACTTATGATAGGATCACTGCACTTATGGTGGGATCTCTGCACTTATGGTGGGATCCTGCACTTGTGATAGGATCACTGCATTCATGGTGGGATCTTTGCACTTGTGGTGGGATCTCTGCGCTCATGGTGGGATCTCTGCACTTGTGGAGGGATCTCTGCATTCATAGTGAGATCTCTCTACTTGTGATGGCATCTCTGCACTTGTGATGGGATCTCTGCACTTGTGATGGGATCTTTGCACTCATGGTGGGATCTGTGCATTCATGGTGGGATCTCTGTAATTGTGGTGGGATCTCTGCACTTGTGATGGGATCTTTGCACTCATGGTGGGATCTGTGCATTCATGGTGGGATCTCTGTACTTGTGGTGGGATCTCTCTACTTGTGATGGGATCTTTACTATCATGGTGGGATCTCTGCACTTGTGATGGGATCTCTGCACTCATAGTGGGATCTCTGTATTCATGGTTGTATCTCTGCACTTGTGATGGGATCTCTTCACTTGTGGTGGGATCTCTGTACTTGTGGTGGGATCTCTGCACTTGTGGTGGGATCTGTATATTCATGGTGGGATCTCTGCACTTGTGATGGGATCTCTGCACTCATGGTGGGATCTCTGCACTTATGGTAGGATCTCTGTACTCATAGTGGGATCTCTCTACTTATGGTGGGATCTCTGCACTTGTGATCTCTGCTCTTATGGAGGGATTCCTGCACTTGTGATAGGATCTCTGCACTTGTGGTGGGATCTCTGCACTTGTGGTGGAATCTCTGCACTCATGGTGGGATCTTTGCACTCGTGATGGGATCTCTGCACTTGTGGTAGGATCTCTGCCCTTATGGTGGGATCTCTGCACTCATGGTGGGATCTTTGTACTTGTGATGGTGTGTCTGCGCTCATGGTGGGATCTATGCCCTCATAGTGGGATCTCTCTACTTGTGATGGGATCTCTGCATTTGTGGTAGGATCTCTGCACTTGTGATGGGATCTTTGCACTCATGGTGGGATCTCTGCACTTGTGGTGGTATCTCTGCACTCATACTGGGATGTCTCTACTTGTGATGGCTACTCTGCACTCATGGTGGGATCTCTGCACTTGTGATGGGATCGCTGTAATCATGGTGGGATCTCTGCACTTGTGATGGGATCTCTGCACTTGTGGTGGGATCTCTGTACTTGTGATGGGATCTCTGCACTTGTGGTGGGATCTCTGCACTTGTGATGGGATCTTTGCACTCATGGTGGGATCTGTGCATTCATGGTGGGATCTCTGTAATTGTGGTGGGATCTCTGCACTTGTGATGGGATCTTTGCACTCATGGTGGGATCTGTGCATTCATGGTGGGATCTCTGTACTTGTGGTGGGATCTCTGTGCTTGTGATGGGATCTCTGCACTCATAGTGGGATCTCTGCACTTGTGAAGGGATATTTGCACTCATGGTGGGATCTCTGCACTTGTGGTGGTATCTCTGCACTCATAGTGGGATGTCTCTACTTGTGATGGCTTCTCTGCACTCAAGGTGGGATCTCTGCACTTACGGTGGGATATTTGCACTTGTGGTAGGATCTCTGCACTTGTGATAGGATCTCTGCATTCATGGTGGGATCTCTGCACGTGTGGTGACATCTCTGCACTTATGGTGGGATCGCTGTAATCATGGTGGGATCTCTGCACTTGTGATAGGATCACTGCACTTATGGTGGGATCTCTGCACTTATGGTGGGATCCTGCACTTGTGATAGGATCACTGCATTCATGGTGGAATCTTTGCACTTGTGGTGGGATCTCTGCACTCATGGTGGGATCTCTGCACTTGTGGAGGGATCTCTGCATTCATAGTGAGATCTCTCTACTTGTGATGGCATCTCTGCACTTGTGGTGGGATCTCTGCACTTGTGATGGGATCTTTGCACTCATGGTGGGATCTGTGCATTCATGGTGGGATCTCTGTAATTGTGGTGGGATCTCTGCACTTGTGATGGGATCTTTGCACTCATGGTGGGATCTGTGCATTCATGGTGGGATCTCTGTACTTGTGGTGGGATCTCTCTACTTGTGATGGGATCTTTACTATCATGGTGGGATCTCTGCACTTGTGATGGGATCTCTGCACTCATAGTGGGATCTCTGCATTCATGGTTGTATCTCTGCACTTGTGATGGGATCTCTTCACTTGTGGTGGGATCTCTGTACTTGTGGTGGGATCTCTGCACTTGTGATGGGATCTCTATACTCATGATGGGATCTCTGCACTTGTGATGGGATCTCTGCACTCATGGTGGGATCTCTGCACTTATGGTAGGATCTCTGTACTCATAGTGGGATCTCTCTACTTATGGTGGGATCTCTGCACTTGTGATCTCTGCTCTTATGGAGGGATCTCTGCACTTGTGATAGGATCTCTGCACTTGTGGTGGGATCTCTGCACTTGTGGTGGAGTCTCTGCACTCATGGTGGGATCTTTGCACTCGTGATGGGATCTCTGCACTTGTGGTAGGATCTCTGCCCTTATGGTGGGATATCTGCACTCATGGTGGGATCTTTGTACTTGTGATGGTGTGTCTGCGCTCATGGTGGGATCTCTGCCCTCATAGTGGGATCTCTCTACTTGTGATGGGATCTCTGCATTTGTGGTGGGATCTCTGCACTTGTGATGGGATCTTTGCACTCATGGTGGGATCTCTGCACTTGTGGTGGTATCTCTGCACTCATACTGGGATGTCTCTACTTGTGATGGCTACTCTGCACTTATGGTGGGATCTCTGCACTTGTGATGGGATCGCTGTAATCATGGTGGGATCTCTGCACTTGTGATGGGATCTCTGCACTTGTGGTGGGATCTCTGTACTTGTGATGGAATCTCTGCACTTGTAATAGGATCTCTGCATTCATGGTGGGATCTTTGCACTTGTGGTGGGATCTCTGCACTCATGGTGGGATCTCTGCACTTGTGGAGGGATCTCTGCATTCATAGTGAGATCTCTCTACTTGTGATGGCATCTCTGCACTTGTGGTGGGATCTCTGCACTTGTGATGGGATCTTTGCACTCATGGTGGGATCTGTGCATTCATGGTGGGATCTCTGTAATTGTGGTGGGATCTCTGCACTTGTGATGGGATCTTTGCACTCATGGTGGGATCTGTGCATTCATGGTGGGATCTCTGTACTTGTGGTGGGATCTCTCTACTTGTGATGGGATCTTTACTATCATGGTGGGATCTCTGCACTTGTGATGGGATCTCTGCACTCATAGTGGGATCTCTGCATTCGTATTGAGATCTCCCAACTTGTGATGGGATCTCTGCACTTGTAGTGGGATCTCTGCACTCATAGTGAGATCTCTCTACTGTGATGCAAACTCTGCACTCATGGTGGGATCTCTGTGCTTGTGATGGGATCTCTGCACTCATAGTGGGATCTCTGCACTTGTGATGGGATATTTGCACTCATGGTGGGATCTCTGCACTTGTGGTGGTATCTCTGCACACATAGTGGGATGTCTCTACTTGTGATGGGTTCTCTGCACTCATGGTGGGATCTCTGCACTTGTGATGGGATCGCTGTAATCATGGTGGGATCTCTGCACTTGTGATGGGATCTCTGCACTTGTGGTGGGATCTCTGTACTTGTGATGGGATCTCTGCACTTGTAATAGGATCTCTGCATTCATGGTGGGATCTTTGCACTTGTGGTGGGATCTCTGCACTCATGGTGGGATCTCTCCACTTGTGGAGGGATCTCTGCATTCATAGTGAGATCTCTCTACTTGTGATGGCATCTCTGCACTTGTGGTGGGATCTCTGCACTTGTGATGGGATCTTTGCACTCATGGTGGGATCTGTGCATTCATGGTGGGATCTCTGTAATTGTGGTGGTATCTCTGCACTCATAGTGGGATCGCTCTACTTGTGATGGGATCTCTGCACTTGTGATGGGATCTCTGCACTTGTGATGGGATCTCTGCATTCATGGTTGTATCTCTGAACTTGTGATGGGATCTCTGCACTCATGGTGGAATCTATCTACTTGTGATGTGATCTTTGCACTCATGGTGGGATTTCTGCACTTGTGATGGGATCCCTGCACTCATGGTGGGATCTCTGCACTTGTGATGGGATCTCTGTACTTCTGGTGGGATCTCTGCACTCATGGTGGTATCTCTACACTTGTGATGGAATCTTGCACTCATGGTGGGATCTCTGCACTTGTGGTGGGATTTCTGCACTCATAGTGAGATCTCTGCCCTTGTGGTGGGATCTCTGCACTTGTGATGGGATCTCTGCACTCATGGTGGGATCTGTGTACTCCTAGTGGAATCTCTTTACTTGTGATGGGATCTCTGCACTTGTTGTGGGATCTCTGCACTTATGGTGGGTTTTCTACACTTATTGTGGGATCTCTGCACTTGAGATGGGATCTCTGTACTCATGGTGGGATCTCTGCACTTGTGGTGGGATCTCTGCACTCATAGTGGGATCTCTGTACTTTTGATGGGATCTCTGCACTTATGGTGGGATCTCTGCACTTATGAGGGGATCTCTTCACTTGTGGTGGGATCTCTGCACTTGTGGTGCAATCTCTGCACATGTGGTGGGATCTCTATACTCATTGTGGGATCTCTGCACTTGTGATGATGGGATCTCTGCACTTATGTTGGGATCTTTGCACTTGTGATGGGATCTCTGCACTTACGGTGGGTTTTTTGCACTAGTGATAGGATCTCTGCACTTGTGATAGGATCTCTGCATTCATGGTGGGATCTCTGCACGTGTGGTGACATCTCTGCACTTATGGTGGGATCTTTGCACTTATGGTGGGATCCTGCACTTGTGATAGGATCACTGCACTTATGGTGGGATCTCTGCACTTATGATGGGATCTCTCCACTTGTGGTGGGATCTCTGTACTTGTGGTGGGATCTCTGCAATTGTGGTGGGATCTCTATACTCATGGTGGGATCTCTGCACTTGTGGAGGGATCTCTGCATTCATAGTGAGATCTCTCTACTTGTGATGGCATCTCTGCACTTGTGGTGGGATCTCTGCACTTGTGATGGGATCTTTGCACTCATGGTGGGATCTGTGCATTCATGGTGGGATCTCTGTAATTGTGGTGGGATCTCTGCACTTGTGATGGGATCTTTGCACTCATGGTGGGATCTGTGCATTCATGGTGGGATCTCTGTACTTGTGGTGGGATCTCTGTGCTTGTGATGGGATCTCTGCACTCATAGTGGGATCTCTGCACTTGTGAAGGGATCTTTGCACTCATGGTGGGATCTCTGCACTTGTGGTGGTATCTCTGCACTCATAGTGGGATGTCTCTACTTGTGATGGCTTCTCTGCACTCATGGTGGGATCTCTGCACTTACGGTGGGATATTTGCACTTGTGATAGGATCTCTGCACTTGTGATAGGATCTCTGCATTCATGGTGGGATCTCTGCACATGTGGTGACATCTCTGTACTTGTGGTGGGATCTTTGCACTTATTGTGGGATCCTGCACTTGTGATAGGATCACTGCACTTATGGTGGGATCTCTGCACTTATGGTGGGATCCTGCACTTGTGATAGGATCACTGCATTCATGGTGGGATCTTTGCACTTGTGGTGGGATCTCTGCACTCATGGTGGGATCTCTGCACTTGTGGAGGGATCTCTGCATTCATAGTGAGATCTCTCTACTTGTGATGGCATCTCTGCACTTGTGGTGGGATCTCTGCACTTGTGATGGGATCTTTGCACTCATGGTGGGATCTGTGCATTCATGGTGGGATCTCTGTAATTGTGGTGGGATCTCTGCACTTGTGATGGGATCTTTGCACTCATGGTGGGATCTGTGCATTCATGGTGGGATCTCTGTACTTGTGGTGGGATCTCTCTACTTGTGATGGGATCTTTACTATCATGGTGGGATCTCTGCACTTGTGATGGGATCTCTGCACTCATAGTGGGATCTCTGCATTCATGGTTGTATCTCTGCACTTGTGATGGGATCTCTTCACTTGTGGTGGGATCTCTGTACTTGTGGTGGGATCTCTGCACTTGTGGTGGGATCTCTATACTCATGGTGGGATCTCTGCACTTGTTAAGGGGATCTCTGCACTCATGGTGGGATCTCTGCACTTATGGTAGGATCTCTGTACTCATAGTGGGATCTCTCTACTTATGGTGGGATCTCTGCACTTGTGATCTCTGCTCTTATGGAGGGATCTCTGCACTTGTGATAGGATCTCTGCACTTGTGGTGGGATCTCTGCACTTGTGGTGGAATCTCTGCACTCATGGTGGGATCTTTGCACTCATGATGGCATCTCTGCACTTGTGGTAGGATCTCTGCCCTTATGGTGGGATCTCTGCACTCATGGTGGGATCTTTGTACTTGTGATGGTGTGCCTGCGCTCATGGTGGGATCTCTGCACTTGTGGTGGGATCTCTGCACTCATGGTGGGATCTCTGCACTTGAGGTGGGATCTCTGCACTCATAGTGGGATCTATCTACTTGTGATGGGATCTCTGCTTTCATGGTGGGATCTCTGCACTTGTGATGGGCTATTTGCACTTGTGGTGGGATCTCTGCATTCATGGTGGATCTTTGTACTTGTGGTGGGATCTCTGCACTTGTGGTGGGATCTCTGCATTCATGGTGGAATCTCTGCACTCATGGGATCTCTGTACTTGTGAAGGGATCTTGACTTGACTTGACTTGTGAAGGGATCTCTGCACTTGCGGTGGGATCTCTGCATTCATGGTGTGATCTCCACACTTGTGGTAGGATCTCTCTGTACTTGTGGTGGGATCTCTCTACTTGTGATGGGATCTTTACTATCATGGTGGGATCTCTGCACTTGTGATGGGATCTCTGCACTCATAGTGGGATCTCTGCATTCATAGTGAGATCTCCCAACTTGTGATGGGATCTCTGCACTTGTAGTGGGATCTCTGCACTCATAGTGAGATCTCTGCACTTGTGATGGGATCTTTGCACTCATGGTGGGATCTCTGCACTTGTGGTGGTATCTCTGCACTCATAGTGGGATGTCTCTACTTGTGATGGGTTCTCTGCACTCATGGTGGGATCTCTGCACTTGTGATGGGATCGCTGTAATCATGGTGGGATCTCTGCACTTGTGATGGGATCTCTGCACTTGTGGTGGGATCTCTGTACTTGTGATGGGATCTCTGCAATTGTAATAGGATCTCTGCATTTATGGTGGGATCTTTGCACTTGTGGTGGTATCTCTGCACTCATGGTGGGATCTCTGCACTTGAGGAGGGATCTCTGCATTCATAGTGAGATCTCTCTACTTGTGATGGCATCTCTGCACTTGTGGTGGGATCTCTGCACTTGTGATGGGATCTTTGCACTCATGGTGGGATCTGTGCTTTCATGGTGGGATCTCTGTATTTGTGGTGGTATCTCTGCACTCATAGTGGGATCGCTCTACTTGTGATGGGATCTCTGCACTTGTGATGGGATCTCTGCACTTGTGATGGGATCTCTGCATTCATGGTTGGATCTCTGCACTTGTGATGGGATCTCTGCACTCATGGTGGGATCTCTCTACTTGTGATGTGATCTCTGCACTCATGGTGGGATTTCTGCACTTGTAATGGGATCCCTGCACTCATGGTGGGATCTCTGCACTTGTGATGGGATCTCTGTACTTCTGGTGGGATTTCTGCACTCATGGTGGTATCTCTACACTTGTGATGGAATCTTGCACTCATGGTGGGATCTCTGCACTTGTGGTGGGATTTCTGCACTCATAGTGAGATCTCTGCACTTGCGGTGGGATCTCTGCATTCATGGTGTGATCTCCACACTTGTGGTAGGATCTCTGTACTTGTGGTGGGATCTCTCTACTTGTGATGGGATCTTTACTATCATGGTGGGATCTCTGCACTTGTGATGGGATCTCTGCACTCATAGTGGGATCTCTGGATTCATAGTGAGATCTCCCAACTTGTGATGGGATCTCTGCACTTGTGGTGGGATCTCTGCACTCATAGTGAGATCTCTCTATTGTGATGCAATCTCTGCACTCATGGTGGGATCTCTGTGCTTGTGATGGGATCTCTGCACTCATAGTGGGATCTCTGCACTTGTGATGGGATCTTTGCACTCATGGTGGGATCTCTGCACTTGTGGTGGTATCTCTGCACTCATAGTGGGATGTCTCTACTTGTGATGGCTTCTCTGCACTCATGGTGGGATCTCTGCACTTGTGATGGGATCGCTGTAATCATGGTGGGATCTCTGCACTTGTGATGGGATCTCTGCACTTGTGGTGGGATCTCTGTACTTGTGATGGGATCTCTGCACTTGTAATAGGATCTCTGCATTCATGGTGGGATCTTTGCACTTGTGGTGGGATCTCTGCACTCATGGTGGGATCTCTGCACTTGTGGAGGGATCTCTGCACTTGTCATGGGATCTTTGCACTCATGGTGGGATCTGTGCATTCATGGTGGGATCTGTGCATTCATGGTGGGATCTCTGTACTTGTGGTGGGATCTCTCTACTTGTGATGGGATCTCTGCACTTGTGGTGGGATCTCTGCACTTGTGATAGGATCTCTGCATTCATGGTGGGATCTCTGCACTCATGGTGGGATCGCTGCACTTGTGATGGGATCTCTGTACTTGTGGTGGGATCTTTGCACTCATGGTGGGAGCTCTGCACTCATGGTGGGGTCGCTGCACTTGTGATGGGATCTCTGCACTCATAGTGGGATCTCTCTACTTATGATGGGATGTCTGCACTGTGGTGGGATCTCTGCACTCATAGCGGGATCTCTCTACTTGTGATGGGGTCTGTGCACTTATGGTGGGATCTCTGCATTTGTGGTGGGATCTCTGCACTCACAGTAGGATCTCTCTACTTGTGATGGGATCTCTGCACTCATGGTAGGATCTCTGCTTTTGTGATGGGATCTCTTCACTCATGGTGGGTTCTCTGCACTTGTGGTGGGATCTCTGCACTCATAGTGGCATCTCTCTACTTGTGATGGGATCTCTATACTCATAGTGGGATCTCTGCACTTGTGATGGGATCTCTGCACTCATGGTAGGATCTCTGCATTTGTGATGGGATCACTGCACTTATGGTGGGATCTTTGCACTTGTGGTAGGATCTCTGCATTTGTAATAGGATCTCTGCATTCATGGTGGGATCTCTGCACTTGTGGGATCTCTGCTCTCATGAAGGGATCCTTGTCCTTGTGGTAGGATCACTGTACTCATGGTGGGATCTCTCTACTTGTGATGGGATCTCTACACTCATGGTGGGATCTCTGCGCATGTGATGGGATCTCTGCACTCATAGTGGGATCTTTACACTTGTGATGGGATCTCTGCAGTCATAGCAGGATAACTGCACTTGTGGTGGGATCTCTGCACTCATAGTGGGATCTATCTACTTGTGATGGGATCTCTGCTTTCATGGTGGGATCTCTGCACTTGTGATGAGATCTCTACACTCATGGTGGGATCTCTGCACTTGTGATGGGCTATTTGCACTTGTGGTGGGATCTCTGCATACATGGTGGATCTTTGTACTTGTGGTGGGATCTCTGCACTTGTGGTGGGATCTCTGCACTCATAGTGAGATCTCTCTATTGTGATGCAATCTCTGCACTCATGGTGGGATCTCTGTGCTTGTGATGGGATCTCTGCACTCATAGTGGGATCTCTGCACTTGTGATGGGATCTTTGCACTCATGGTGGGATCTCTGCACTTGTGGTGGGATTTCTGCACTCATAGTGAGATCTCTGCCCTTGTGGTGGGATCTCTGCACTTGTGATGGGATCTCTGCACTCATGGTGGGATCTGTGTACTCATAGTGGAATCTCTTTACTTGTGATGGGATCTCTGCACTTGTGGTGGGATCTCTGCACTTATGGTGGGTTTTCTATACTTATTGTGGGATCTCTGCACTTGAGATGGGATCTCTGTACTCATGGTGGGATCTCTGCACTTGTGGTGGGATCTCTGCACTCATAGTGGGATCTCTCTTTTTTTGATGGGATCTCTGCACTTATGGTGGGATCTCTGCACTTATGAGGGGATCTCTTCACTTGTGGTGGGATCTCTGCACTTGTGGTGCGATCTCTGCACATGTGGTGGGATCTCTATACTCATGGTGGTATCTCTGCACTTGTGATGATTGGATCTCTGAACTTATGGTAGGATCTTTGCACTTGTGATGGGATCTCTGCACTTATGGTGGTTTTTTTGCACTAGTGGTAGGATCTCTGCACTTGTGATAGGATCTCTGCATTCATGGTGGGATCTCTGCACATGTGGTGACATCTCTGCACTTATGGTGGGATCTTTGCACTTATGGTGGGATCCTGCACTTGTGATAGGATCACTGCACTTATGGTGGGATCTCTGCACTTATGATGGGATCTCTTCACTTGGGGTGGGATCTCTGTACTTGTGGTGGGATCTCTGCAATTGTGGTGGGATCTCTATACTCATGGTGGGATCTCTGCACTTGTGGAGGGATCTCTGCATTCATAGTGAGATCTCTCTACTTGTGATGGCATCTCTGCACTTGTGGTGGGATCTCTGCACTTGTGATGGGATCTTTGCACTCATGGTGGGATCTGTGCATTCATGGTGGGATCTCTGTAATTGTGGTGGGATTTCTGCACTTGTGATGGGATCTTTGCACTCATGGTGGGATCTGTGCATTCATGGTGGGATCTCTGTACTTGTGGTGGGATCTCTGTGCTTGTGATGGGATCTCTGCACTCATAGTGGGATCTCTGCACTTGTGAAGGGATATTTGCACTCATGGTGGGATCTCTGCACTTGTGGTGGTATCTCTGCACTCATATTGGGATGTCTCTACTTGTGATGGCTTCTCTGCACTCATGGTGGGATCTCTGCTCTTACAGTGGGATATTTGCACTTGTGGTAGGATCTCTGCACTTGTGATAGGATCTCTGCATTCATGGTGGGATCTCTGCACGTGTGGTGACATCTCTGCACTTATGGTGGGATCTTTGCACTTATGGTGGGATCCTGCACTTATGATAGGATCACTGCACTTATGGTGGGATCTCTGCACTTATGGTGGGATCCTGCACTTGTGATAGGATCACTGCATTCATGGTGGGATCTTTGCACTTGTGATGGGATCTCTGCACTCATGGTGGGATCTCTGCACTTGTGGAGGGATCTCTGCATTCATAGTGAGATCTCTCTACTTGTGATGGCATCTCTGCACTTGTGGTGGGATCTCTGCACTTGTGATGGGATCTTTGCACTCATGGTGGGATCTGTGCATTCATGGTGGGATCTCTGTAATTGTGGTGGGATCTCTGCACTTGTGATGGGATCTTTGCACTCATGGTGGGATCTGTGCATTCATGGTGGGATCTCTGTACTTGTGGTGGGATCTCTCTTCTTGTGATGGGATCTTTACTATCATGGTGGGATCTCTGCACTTGCGATGGGATCTCTGCACTCATAGTGGGATCTCTGCATTCATGGTTGTATCTCTGTACTTGTGATGGGATCTCTTCACTTGTGGTGGGATCTCTGTACTTGTGGTGGGATCTCTGCACTTGTGGTGGGATCTCTATACTCATGGTGGGATCTCTGCACTTGTGATGGGATCTCTGCACTCATGGTGGGATCTCTGCACTTATGGTAGGATCTCTGTACTCATAGTGGGATCTCTCTACTTATGGTGGGATCTCTGCACTTGTGATCTCTGCTCTTATGGAGGGATCTCTGCACTTGTGATAGGATCTCTGCACTTGTGGTGGGATCTCTGCACTTGTGATAGGATCACTGCACTTATGGTGGGATCTCTGCACTTATGGTGGGATCCTGCACTTGTGATAGGATCACTGCATTCATGGTGGGATCTCTGCACTTGTGGAGGGATCTCTGCATTCATAGTGAGATCTCTCTACTTGTGATGGCATCTCTGCACTTGTGGTGGGATCTCTGCACTTGTGATGGGATCTTTGCACTCATGGTGGGATCTGTGCATTCATGGTGGTATCTCTGTAATTGTGGTGGGATCTCTGCACTTGTGATGGGATCTTTGCACTCATGGTGGGATCTGTGCATTCATGGTGGGATCTCTGTACTTGTGGTGGGATCTCTCTACTTGTGATGGGATCTTTACTATCATGGTGGGATCTCTGCACTTGTGATGGGATCTCTGCACTCATAGTGGGATCTCTGCATTCGTAGTGAGATCTCCCAACTTGTGATGGGATCTCTGCACTTGTGGTGGGATCTCTGCACTCATAGTGAGATCTCTCTACTGTGATGCAAACTCTGCACTCATGGTGGGATCTCTGTGCTTGTGATGGGATCTCTGCACTCATAGTGGGATCTCTGCACTTGTGATGGGATATTTGCACTCATGGTGGGATCTCTGCACTTGTGGTGGTATCTCTGTACACATAGTGGGATGTCTCTACTTGTGATGGGTTCTCTGCACTCATTGTGGGATTTCTGCACTTGTGATGGGATCGCTGTAATCATGGTGGGATCTCTGCACTTGTGATGGGATCTCTGCACTTGTGGTGGGATCTCTGTACTTGTGATGGGATCTCTGCACTTGTAATAGGATCTCTGCATTCATGGTGGGATCTTTGCACTTGTGGTGGGATCTCTGCACTCATGGTGGGATCTCTGCACTTGTGGAGGGATCTCTGCATTCATAGTGAGATCTCTCTACTTGTGATGGCATCTCTGCACTTGTGGTGGGATCTCAGCACTTGTGATGGGATCTTTGCACTCATGGTGGGTTCTGTGCATTCATGGTGGGATCTCTGTAATTGTGGTGGTATCTCTGCACTCATAGTGGGATCACTCTACTTGTGATGGGATCTCTGCACTTGTGATGGGATCTCTGCACTTGTGATGGGATCTCTGCATTCATGGTTGTATCTCTGCACTTGTGATGCGATCTCTGCACTCATGGTGGAATCTCTCTACTTGTGATGCGATCTCTGCACTCATGGTGGGATTTCTGCACTTGTGATGGGATCCCTGCACTCATGGTGGGATCTCTGCACTTGTGATGGGATCTCTGTACTTCTGATGGGATCTCTGCACTCATGGTGGTATCTCTACACTTGTGATGGAATCTTGTACTCATGGTGGGATCTCTGCACTAGTGGTGGGATTTCTGCACTCATAGTGAGATCTCTGCCCTTGTGGTGGGATCTCTGCACTTGTGATGGGATCTCTGCACTCATGGTGGGATCTGTGTACTCATATTGGAATCTCTTTACTTGTGATGGGATCTCTGCACTTGTGGTGGGATCTCTGCACTTATGGTGGGTTTTCTACACTTATTGTGGGATCTCTGCACTTGAGATGGGATCTCTGTACTCATGGTGGGATCTCTGCACTTGTGGTGGGATCTCTGCACTCATAGTGGGATCTCTCTACTTTTGATGGGATCTCTGCACTTATGGTGGGATCTCTGCACTTATGAGGGGATCTCTTCACTTGTGGTGGGATCTCTGCACTTGTGGTGCGATCTCTGCACATGTGGTGGGATCTCTATACTCATGGTGGGATCTCTGCACTTGTGATGATGGGATCTCTGCACTTATGGTGGGATCTTTGCACTTGTGATGGGATCTCTGCACTTACAGTGGGTTTTTTGCACTAGTGGTAGGATCTCTGCACTTGTGATAGGATCTCTGCATTCATGGTGGGATCTCTTCACGTGTGGTGACATCTCTGCACTTATGGTGGGATCTTTGCACTTATGGTGGGATCCTGCACTTGTGATAGGATCACTGCACTTATGATGGGATCTCTGCACTTATGATGGGATCTCTTCACTTGTGGTGGGATCTCTGTACTTGTGGTGGGATCTCTGCAATTGTGGTGGGATCTCTATACTCATGGTGGGATCTCTGCACTTGTGGAGGGATCTCTGCATTCATAGTGAGATCTCTCTACTTATGATAGCATCTCTGCACTTGTGGTGGGATCTCTGCACTTGTGATGGGATCTTTGCACTCATGGTGGGATCTGTGCATTCATGGTGGGATCTCTGTACTTGTGGTGGGATCTCTGTGCTTGTGATGGGATCTCTGCACTCAAAGTGGGATCTCTGCACTTGTGAAGGGATATTTGCACTCATGGTGGGATCTCTGCACTTGTGGTGGTATCTCTGCACTCATAGTGGGATGTCTCTACTTGTGATGGCTTCTCTGCACTCATGGTGGGATCTCTGCACTTACGGTGGGTTATTTGCACTTGTGGTAGGATCTCTGCACTTGTGATAGGATCTCTGCATTCATGGTGGGATCTCTGCACGTGTGGTGACATCTCTGCACTTATGGTGGGATCTTTGCACTTATGGTGGGATCCTGCACTTATGATAGGATCACTGCACTTATGGTGGGATCTCTGCACTTATGGTGGGATCCTGCACTTGTGATAGGATCACTGCATTCATGGTGGGATCTTTGCACTTGTGGTGGGATCTCTGCACTCACGGTGGGATCTCTGCACTTGTGGAGGGATCTCTGCATTCATAGTGAGATCTATCTACTTGTGATGGCATCTCTGCACTTGTGGTAGGATCTCTGCACTTGTGATGGGATCTTTGCACTCATGGTGGGATCTGTGCATTCATGGTGGGATCTCTGTAATTGTGGTGGGATCTCTGCACTTGTGATGGGATCTTTGCACTCATGGTGGGATCTGTGCATTCATGGTGGGATCTCTGTACTTGTGGTGGGATCTCTCTACTTGTGATGGGATCTTTACTATCATGGTGGGATCTCTGCACTTGTGATGGGATCTCTGCACTCATAGTGGGATCTCTGCATTCATGGTTGTATCTCTGCACTTGTGATGGGATCTCTTCACTTGTGGTGGGATCTCTGTACTTGTGGTGGGATCTCTGCACTTGTGGTGGGATCTCTATATTCATGGTGGTATCTCTGCACTTGTGATGGGATCTCTGCACTCATGGTGGGATCTCTGCACTTATGGTAGGATCTCTGTACTCATAGTGGGATCTCTCTACTTATGGTGGGATCTCTACACTTGTGATCTCTGCTCTTATGGAGGGATTCCTGCACTTGTGATAGGATCTCTGCACTTGTGGTGGGATCTCTGCACTTGTGGTGGAATCTCTGCACTCATGGTGGGATCTTTGCACTCATGATGGGATCTCTGCACTTGTGGTAGGATCTCTGCCCTTATGGTGGGATCTCTGCACTCATGGTGGGATCTTTGTACTTGTGATGGTGTGTCTGCGCTCATGGTGGGATCTCTACCCTCATAGTGGGATCTCTCTACTTGTGATGGGATCTCTGCATTTGTGGTGGGATCTCTGCACTTGTGATGGGATCTTTGCACTCATGGTGGGATCTCTGCACTTGTGGTGGTATCTCTGCACTCATACTGGGATGTCTCTACTTGTGATGGCTACTCTGCACTCATGGTGGGATCTCTGCACTTGTGATGGGATCGCTGTAATCATGGTGGGATCTCTGCACTTGTGATGGGATCTCTGCACTTGTGGTGGGATCTCTGTACTTGTGATGGGATCTCTGCACTTGTGGTGGGATCTCTGCACTTGTGATGGGATCTTTGCACTCAAGGTGGGATCTGTGCATTCATGGTGGGATCTCTGTAATTGTGGTGGGATCTCTGCACTTGTGATGGGATCTTTGCACTCATGGTGGGATCTGTGCATTCATGGTGGGATCTCTGTACTTGTGGTGGGATCTCTGTGCTTGTGATGGGATCTCTGCACTCATAGTGGGATCTCTGCACTTGTGAAGGGATATTTGCACTCATGGTGGGATCTCTGCACTTGTGGTGGTATCTCTGCACTCATAGTGGGATGTCTCTACTTGTGATGGCTTCTCTGCACTCATGGTGGGATCTCTGCACTTACGGTGGGATATTTGCACTTGTGGTAGGATCTCTGCACTTGTGATAGGATCTCTGCATTCATGGTGGGATCTCTGCACGTGTGGTGACATCTCTGCACTTATGGTGGGATCGCTGTAATCATGGTGGGATCTCTGCACTTATGGTGGGATCCTGCACTTGTGATAGGATCACTGCATTCATGGTGGGATCTTTGCACCTGTGGTGGGATCTCTGCACTCATGGTGGGATCTCTGCACTTGTGGAGGGATCTCTGCATTCATAGTGAGATCTCTCTACTTGTGATGGCATCTCTGCACTTGTGGTGGGATCTCTGCACTTGTGATGGGATCTTTGCACTCATGGTGGGATCTGTGCATTCATGGTGGGATCTCTGTAATTGTGGTGGGATCTCTGCACTTGTGATGGGATCTTTGCACTCATGGTGGGATCTGTGCATTCATGGTGGGATCTCTGTACTTGTGGTGGGATCTCTCTACTTGTGATGGGATCTTTACTATCATGGTGGGATCTCTGCACTTGTGATGGGATCTCTGCACTCATAGTGGGATCTCTGCATTCATGGTTGTATCTCTGCACTTGTGATGGGATCTCTTCACTGGATCTCTGTACTTGTGGTGGGATCTCTGCACTTGTGGTGGGATCTCTATACTCATGGTGGGATCTCTGCACTTGTGATGGGATCTCTGCACTCATGGTGGGATCTCTGCACTTATGGTAGGATCTCTGTACTCATAGTGGGATCTCTCTACTTATGGTGGGATCTCTGCACTTGTGATCTCTGCTCTTATGGAGGGATCTCTGCACTTGTGATAGGATCTCTGCACTTGTGGTGGGATCTCTGCACTTGTGATGGAATCTCTGCACTCATGGTGGGATCTTTGCACTCATGATGGGATCTCTGCACTTGTGGTAGGATCTCTGCCCTTATGGTGGGATCTCTGCACTCATGGTGGGATCTTTGTACTTGTGATGGTGTGTCTGAGCTCATGGTGGGATCTCTGCCCTCATAGTGGGATCTCTCTACTTGTGATGGGATCTCTGCATTTGTGGTGGGATCTCTGCACTTGTGATGGGATCTTTGCACTCATGGTGGGATCTCTGCACTTGTGGTGGTGTCTCTGCACTCATACTGGGATGTCTCTACTTGTGATGGCTACTCTGCACTTATGGTGGAATCTCTGCACTTGTGATGGGATCGCTGTAATCATGGTGGGATCTCTGCACTTGTGATGGGATCTCTGCACTTGTGGTGGGATCTCTGTACTTGTGATGGGATCTCTGCACTTGTAATAGGATCTCTGCATTCATGGTGGGATCTTTGCACTTGTGGTGGGATCTCTGCACTCATGGTGGGATCTCTGCACTTGTGGAGGGATCTCTGCATTCATAGTGAGATCTCTCTACTTGTGATGGCATCTCTGCACTTGTAGTGGGATCTCTGCACTTGTGATGGGATATTTGCACTCATGGTGGGATCTGTGCATTCATGGTGGGATCTCTATAATTGTGGTGGGATCTCTGCACTTGTGATGGGATCTTTGCACTCATGGTGGGATCTGTGCATTCATGGTGGGATCTCTGTACTTGTGGTGGGATCTCTCTACTTGTGATGGGATCTTTACTATCATGGTGGGATCTCTGCACTTGTGATGGGATCTCTGCACTCATAGTGGGATCTCTGCATTTGTAGTGAGATCTCCCAACTTGTGATGGGATCTCTGCACTTGTGGTGGGATCTCTGCACTCATAGTGAGATCTCTCTACTGTGATGCAAACTCTGCACTCATGGTGGGATCTCTGTGCTTGTGATGGGATCTCTGCACTCATAGTGGGATCTCTGCACTTGTGATGGGATATTTGCACTCATGATGGGATCTCTGTACTTGTGGTGGTATCTCTGCACACATAGTGGGATGTCTCTACTTGTGATGGGTTCTCTGCACTCATGGTGGGATCTCTGCACTTGTGATGGGATCGCTGTAATCATGGTGGGATCTCTGCACTTGTGATGGGATCTCTGCACTTGTGGTGGGATCTCTGTACTTGTGATGGGATTTCTGCACTTGTAATAGGATCTCTGCATTCATGGTGGGATCTTTGCACTTGTGGTGGGATCTCTGCACTCATGGTGGGATCTCTGCACTTGTGGAGGGATCTCTGCATTCATAGTGAGATCTCTCTACTTGTGATGGCATCTCTGCACTTGTGGTGGGATCTCTGCACTTGTGATGGGATCTTTGCACTCATGGTGGGATCTGTGCATTCATGGTGGGATCTCTGTAATTGTGGTGGTATCTCTGCACTCATAGTGGGATCGCTCTACTTGTGATGGGATCTCTGCACTTGTGATGGGATCTCTGCACTTGTGATGGGATCTCTGCATTCATGGTTGTATCTCTGCACTTGTGATGGGATCTCTGCACTCATGGTGGAATCTCTCTACTTGTGATGTGATCTTTGCACTCATGGTGGGATTTCTGCACTTTTGATGGGATCCCTGCATTCATGGTGGGATCTCTGCACTTGTGATGGGATCTCTGTACTTCTGGTGGGATCTCTGCACTCATGGTGGTATCTCTACACTTGTGATGGAATCTTGCACTCATGGTGGGATCTCTGCACTTGTGGTGGGATTTCTGCACTCATAGTGAGATCTCTGCCCTTGTGATGGGATCTCTGCACTTGTGATGGGATCTCTGCACTCATGGTGGGATCTGTGTACTCATAGTGGAATCTCTTTACTTGTGATGGGATCTCTGCACTTGTTGTGGGATCTCTGCACTTATGGTGGGTTTTCTACACTTATTGTGGGATCTCTGCACTTGAGATGGGATCTCTGTACTCATGGTGGGATCTCTGCACTTGTGGTGGGATCTCTGCACTCATAGTGGGATCTCTCTACTTTTGATGGGATCTCTGCACTTATGGTGGGATCTCTGCACTTATGAGGGGATCTCTTCACTTGTGGTGGGATCTCTGCACTTGTGGTGCGATCTCTGCACATGTGGTGGGATCTCTATACTCATGGTGGGATCTCTGCACTTGTGATGATGGGATCTCTGCACTTATGGTGGGATCTTTGCACTTGTGATGGGATCTTTGCACTTACGGTGGTTTTTTTGCACTAGTGGTAGGATCTCTGCACTTGTGATAGGATCTCTGCATTCATGGTGGGATCTCTGCACGTGTGGTGACATCTCTGCACTTATGGTGGGATCTTTGCACTTATGGTGGGATCCTGCACTTGTGATAGGATCACTGCACTTATGGAGGGATCTCTGCACTTATGATGGGATCTCTTCACTTGTGGTGGGATCTCTGTACTTGTGGTGGGATCTCTGCAATTGTGGTGGGATCTCTATACTCATGGTGGGATCTCTGCACTTGTGGAGGGATCTCTGCATTCATAGTGAGATCTCTCTACTTGTGATGGCATCTCTGCACTTGTGGTGGGATCTCTGCACTTGTGATGGGATCTTTGTACTCATGGTGGGATCTGTGCATTCATGGTGGGATCTCTGTAATTGTGGTGGGATCTCTGCACTTGTGATGGGATCTTTGCACTCATGGTGGGATCTGTGCATTCATGGTGGGATCTCTGTACTTGTGGTGGGATCTCTGTGCTTGTGATGGGATCTCTGCACTCATAGTGGGATCTCTGCACTTGTGAAGGGATCTTTGCACTCATGGTGGGATCTTTGCACTTGTGGTGGTATCTCTGCACTCATAGTGGGATGTCTCTACTTGTGATGGCTTCTCTGCACTCATGGTGGGATCTCTGCACTTACGGTGGGATATTTGCACTTGTGATAGGATCTCTGCACTTGTGATAGGATCTCTGCATTCATGGTGGGATCTCTGCACGTGTGGTGACATCTCTGCACTTATGGTGGGATCTTTGCACTTATGGTGGGATCCTGCACTTGTGATAGGATCACTGCACTTATGGTGGGATCTCTGCACTTATGGTGGGATCCTGCACTTGTGATAGGATCACTGCATTCATGGTGGGATCTTTGCACTTGTGGTGGGATCTCTGCACTCATGGTGGGATCTGTGCATTCATGGTGGGATCTCTGTAATTGTAGTGGGATCTCTGCACTTGTGATGGGATCTTTGCACTCATGGTGGGATCTGTGCATTCATGGTGGGATCTCTGTACTTGTGGTGGGATCTCTCTACTTGTGATGGGATCTTTACTATCATGGTGGGTTCTCTGCACTTGTGATGGGATCTCTGCACTCATAGTGGGATCTCTGCATTCATGGTTGTATCTCTGCACTTGTGATGGGATCTCTTCACTTGTGGTGGGATCTCTGTACTTGTGGTGGGATCTCTGCACTTGTGGTGGGATCTCTATACTCATGGTGGGATCTCTGCACTTGTGATGGGATCTCTGCACTCATGGTGGGATCTCTGCACTTATGGTAGGATCTCTGTACTCATAGTGGGATCTCTCTACTTATGGTGGGATCTCTGCACTTGTTATCTCTGCTCTTATGGAGGGATCTCTGCACTTGTGATAGGATCTCTGCACTTGTGGTGGTATCTCTGCACTTGTGGTGGAATCTCTGCACTCATGGTGGGATCTTTGCACTCGTGATGGGATCTCTGCACTTGTGGTAGGATCTCTGCCCTTATGGTGGGATCTCTGCACTCATGGTGGGATCTTTGTACTTGTGATGGTGTGCCTGCGCTCATGGTGGGATCTCTGCCCTCATAGTGGGATCTCTCTACTTGTGATGGGATATCTGCACTTGTGGTGGGATCTCTGCACTTGTGATGGGATCTCTGCACTCATGGTGGGATCTCTGCACTTGTGGTGGGATCTCTGCACTCATGGTGGGATCTCTGCAATTGAGGTGGGATCTCTGCACTCATAGTGGGATCTATCTACTTGTGATGGGATCTCTGCTTTCATGGTGGGATCTCTGCACTTGTGATGGGCTATTTGCACTTGTGGTGGGATCTCTGCATTCATGGTAGATCTTTGTACTTGTGGTGGGATCTCTGCACTTGTGGTGGGATCTCTGCACTTGTGATAGGATCTCTGCATTCATGGTGGAATCTCTGCACTCATGGGATCTCTGCACTTGTGAAGGGATCTTGACTTGACTTGACTTGTGAAGGGATCTCTGCACTTGCGGTGGGATCTCTGCATTCATGGTGTGATCTCCACACTTGTGGTAGGATCTCTGTACTTGTGGTGGGATCTCTCTACTTGTGATGGGATCTTTACTATCATGGTGGGATCTCTGCACTTGTGGTGGGATCTCTGCACTCATAGTGAGATCTCTGCCCTTATAGTGGGATCTTTGCACTTGTGATGGGATCTCTGCACTCATGGTGGGATCTGTGTACTCATAGTGGAATATCTTTACTTGTGATGGGATCTCTGCACTTGTGGTGGGATCTCTGCACTTATGGTGGGTTTTCTGCACTTATTGTGGGATCTCTGCACTTGAGATGGGATCTCTGTACTCATGGTGGGATCTCTGCACTTGTGGTGGGATCTCTGCACTCATAGTGGGATCTCTCTACTTTTGATGGGATCTCTGCACTTATGTTGGGATCTCTGCACTTATGAGGGGATCTCTTCACTTGTGGTGGGATCTCTGCACTTGTGGTCCGATCTCTGCACATGTGGTGGGATCTCTATACTCATGGTGGGATTTCTGCACTTGTGATGATGGGATCCCTGTACTTATGGTGGGATCTTTGCACTTGTGATGGGATCTCTGCACTTACGGTGGGATATTTGCACTTGTGGTAGGATCTCTGCACTTGTGATAGGATCTCTGCATTCATGGTGGGATCTCTGCACATGTGGTGACATCTCTGCACTTATGGTGGGATCTTTGCACCTATGGTGGGATCCTGCACTTGTGATAGGATCACTGCACTTTAGGTGGGATATCTGCACTTATGATGGGATCTCTTCACTTGTGGTGGGATCTCTGTACTTGTGGTGGGATCTCTGTACTTGTGGTGGGATCTCTATACTCATGGTGGGATCTCTGCACTTGTGATGGGATATCTGCACTCATGGTGGGATCTCTGCACTTATGGTAGGATCTCTGTACTCATAGTGGGATCTCTCTACTTATGGTGGGATCTCTGCACTTGGGATCTCTACTCTTATGGAGGGATCTCTGCACTTGTGATAGGATCTCTGCATTTGTGGTGGGAACTCTGCACTTGTGGTGGGATCTCTGCACTCATGGTGGGATCTTTGCACTCATGGTGGGATATCTGCACTTGTGGTAGGATCTCTGCCCTTATGGTGGGATCTCTGCACTCATGGTGGGATCTTTGTACTTGTGATGGTGTATCTGTGCTCATGGTGGGTCCTCTGCCCTCATAGTGGGACCTCTCTACTTGTGATGGGATCTCTGCATTTGTGGTGGGATCTCTGCACTTGTGATGGGTTCTGCACTCATGGTGGGATCTCTGCACTTGTGGTGGGATCTCTGTACTCATGGTGGGATCTCTGCACTCATAGTGGGATCTATCTACTTGTGATGGGATCTCTGCTTTCATGGTGGGATCTCTGCACTTGTGATGAGATCTCTACACTCATGGTGGGATCTCTGCACTTGTGATGGGCTATTTGCACTTGTGGTGGGATCTCTGAATTCATGGTGGATCTTTGTACTTGTGGTGGGATCTCTGCACTTGTGGTGGGATCTCTGCACTTGTGATAGGATCTCTGCATTTATGGTGGAATCTCTGCACTCATGGGATCTCTGCACTTGTGAAGGGATCTTGACTTGACTTGACTTTTGAAGGGATCTCTGCACTTGCGGTGGAATCTCTGCATTCATGGTGTGATCTTCACACTTGTGGTAGGATCTCTGTACTTGTGGTGCGATCTCTCTACTTGCGATGGGATCTTTACTATCATGTGGGAGCTCTGCACTTGTGATGGGATCTCTGCACTCATAGTGGGATCTCTGCATTCATAGTGAGATCTCCCAACTTGTGATGGGATCTCTGCACTTGTGGTGGGATCTCTGCACTCATAGTGAGATCTCTCTACTGTGATGCAATCTCTGCATTCATGGTGGGATCTCTGTGCTTGTGATGGGATCTCTGCACTCATAGTGGGATCTCTGCACTTGTGATGGGATCTTTGCACTCATGGTGGGATCTCTGCACTTGTGGTGGTATCTCTGCACTCATAGTGGGATGTCTCTACTTGTGATGGGTTCTCTGCACTCATGGTGGGATCTCTGCACTTGTGATGGGATCGCTGTAATCATGGTGGGATCTCTGCACTTGTGATGGGATCTCTGCACTTGTGGTGGGATCTCTGTACTTGTGATGGGATCTCTGCACTTGTAATAGGATCTCTGCATTCATGGTGGGATCTTTGCACTTGTGGTGGGATCTCTGCACTCATGGTGGGATCTCTCTACTTGTGATGGCATCTCTGCACTTGTGGAGGGATCTCTGCACTTGTGATGGGATCTCTGCACTCATGGTGGGATCTGTGCATTCATGGTGGGATCTCTGTAATTGTGATGGTATCTCTGTACTCATAGTGGGATCACTCTACTTGTGATGGGATCTCTGCACTTGTGATGGGATCTCTGCACTTGTGATGGGATCTCTGCATTCATGGTTGGATCTCTGCACTTGTGATGGGATCTCTGCACTCATGGTGGGATCTCTCTACTTGTGATGTGATCTCTGCACTCATGGTGGGATTTCTGCACTTGTGATGGGATCCCTGCACTCATGGTGGGATCGCTGCACTTGTGATGGGATCTCTGTACTTCTGGTGGGATCTCTGCACTCATGGTGGTATCTCTACACTTGTGATGGAATCTTGCACTCATGGTGGGATCTCTGCACTTGTGGTGGGATCTCTGCACTCATAGTGAGATCTCTGCCCTTGTGGTGGGATCTCTGTACTTGTGATGGGATCTCTGCACTCATGATGGGATCTCTGCACTCATGGTGGGATCTGTGTACTCATAGTGGAATCTCTTTACTTGTGATGGGATCTCTGCACTTGTGGTGGGATCTCTGCACTTATGGTGGGTTTTCTGCACTTGTGGGATCTCTGCACTTGAGATGGGATCTCTGTACTCATGGTGGGATCTCTGTACTTGTGGTGGGATCTCTGCACTCATAGTGGGATCTCTCTACTTTTGATGGGATCTCTGCACTTATGGTGGGATCTCTGCACTTATGAGGGGATCTCTTCACTTGTGGTGGGATCTCTTCACTTGTGGTGCGATCTCTGCACTTGTGGTGCGATCTCTGCACATGTGGTGGGATCTCTATACTCATGGTGGGATCTCTGCACTTGTGATGATGGGATCTCTGCACTTATGGTGGGATCTTTGCACTTGTGATGGGATCTCTGCACTTACGGTGGGATATTTGCACTTGTGGTAGGATCTCTGCACTTGTGATAGGATCTCTGCATTCATGGTGGGATCTCTGCATGTGTGGTGACATCTCTGCACTTATGGTGGGATCTTTGCACTTATGGTGGGATCCTGCACTTGTGATAGGATCACTGCACTTATGGTGGGATTTCTGCACTTATGATGGGATCTCTTCACTTGTGGTGGGATCTCTGTACTTGTGGTGGGATCTCTGCGCTTTTGATGGGATCTCTGCACTCATGGTGGGATCTCTGCACTTATGGTAGGATCTCTGTACTCATAGTGGGATCTCTCTACTTATGGTGGGATCTCTGCACTTGTGATCTCTGCTCTTATGGAGGGATCTCTGCACTTGTGATAGGATCTCTGCACGTGTGGTGGGATCTCTACACTTGTGGTGGGATCTCTGCACTCATGGTGGGATCTTTGCACTCGTGTTGTGATCTCTGCACTTGTGGTAGGATCTCTGCCCTTATGGTGGGATCTCTGCACTCATGGTGGGATCTTTATACTTGTGATGGTGTATCTGCGCTCATGGTGGGATCTCTGCCCTCATAGTGGGATCTCTCTACTTGTGATGGGATCTCTGCATTTGTGGTGGGATCTCTGCACCTGTGATGGGTTCTGCACTCATGGTGGGATCTCTGCACTTGTGATGGGATCTCTACACTTATGGTGGGATCTCTGCACTTGTGATGGGATCAATGCTCTCATGATGGGATTCTTGTCCTTGTGATAGGATCTCTGCATTCATGGTGGAATCTCCACACTCATGGGATCTCTGCACTTGTGAAGGGATCTCTGCACTTGTGGTGGGATCTCTGCATTCATGATGTGATCTCTGCACTTGTGGTGGGATCTCTGTACTTGTGATGGGATCTTTGCACTCATGGTGGGATCTCTGCACTTGTGATGGGATCTCTGTACTCATGGTGGGATCTCTGCATTCAAAGTGAGATCTCCCAACTTGTGATGGGATCTCTGCACTTGTGGTGGTGTGGTATATAAATAAATAATACCGGATCTAGGTTTTACTGGACATAGTAATAACAGATAGCTCAATAAATAAGAGTCAAAATTCGAGGTAGTAGGAGTTTGCAGGTTTAATACAGCATAAAGGACAGGAACAGGACAACCTGCACAGGAATAGGATGGCAGAGCCCGGCAGGGGGGACAGGATTGGACTGGCGTGGCCCGGCAGCTGCCGGGGCTGGATCTGGGATGAGCGCGCTAACATTTAATAACAGTACACAAGCATATATACTAAAACAGTTGCATTACAATGAATACAGTAGGCGGAGCAGTGGGTGTGGTCAATAGCAGTCGCGAAAGATAAGGGTGAAAGTAGGTGTAACAGGAGGCGTATACATAGACATGTGATGTAAACGTAACGGAATATGTCATAAATGGGGCGGAAACATGGAGGGGGCTACCTAAGGAGCCGGGACCTCTAACCTAATGGTGCGCGCAAACTGACAATGACGTGTTACTAGGAGAAGCTGGGGGCTATGAACTCTGTGCTAGGAGTAGAGACTGAAGTCTGGAGAGTCAGGGCGACATGTGCCTAAACAATATCTAGTATCTGATGTTTAGAGAACATGTTGATATAAACTAAAAGCTATCGGGGTAAAGGCTAACAGACTCTAAGACTGGTGCATGCATTATTCTACATGTAGTGCGTGATGAAGAATATTAAATGACCATTAATACAGTATTTCTCTTATATGGAGACGTAAAGGCTAGACTGTGACGGAAACTATTGATGCGATTCAGTAGTTTAGGAATGCAGAGAAGGAGGGCTGGACTGATAACTAGAATCATAACATATTCTTGGCAGACTCGTAGGCAGAGCCAGGCTGAGCCGGGCACTGTGAGGCAGGAAGTAAGTGAAGGGTCGAGGATACAGGTGGGGGCTGTATCGCTCCTCAGCGAGGGCTCAGGAGACAGGAGCTGAATCTGGTGTCCAGGCCCTTTTTGAGGCCTAGAAACGGGGACTTTACAATGAAATAACGTGCACACTGAGAAACGTGGCAACGTAACTTTACATAGGCCTGATATTCGTAGTATTCACGAGAACTGGAAACTGGCATACTAGAGATGGACACAACTGTAATTGCGTCTTTAATCGAACATGGGGAATACATATGCATATTAATCATACACACATAACATAAGATGGAGGACACGTAGGGACACAGAACATGGCAAAATTTACTTTTCCACATTCCCTCCTTGTCACTACGTTTCCATCAGGAAACATCAATATTCATGATACCATCTATCATTTCATACAGTATCATTTGCTCGTCTCGAATTTTCTTGGAACGGGATTTAGAACGGGACTTGGGACTAGGAATACAAGAGGTAGCACAAATGCCACAAATCGCAGGGCCACATTGTATACATAGGCAGCAACTGAATATGATTGCTACTGCAATACCTAGAAATGACAATACTTTCCATCCCCAGGCGGAAATTATATTCCAGAACCAACCGGACCATGTCCAGGTGCCTGGATCTTGGTGTAACATATGGGCAATTTTATGGAGTCTGGTTATAGCTGAATAAACAGACGGCGCGTTATTAGGAATGAAAATGCAGCAACTAGATCCGATGACTCTACATGCCCCGCCCCTATCGGCCAGTATGACGTCAAGGACGAGACGATTCTGGAGCACGACAATTCTCATAAAGGATTGCTCTTCGGTCAAGTTACCTAGAGCAGAAGTAGTCTCAATCACTACTGCTTCAAGGGTTCTCGTTAATCTACGTATCAGTTTACTATTCACGACTGTACCTAAATAAGGAAATACACCTTTATTGATATCTATGTATTGTTCTAGAGCAGTTTCAGTATAATCGACAATCGGGAGGTCTCTTTTGTGTCTCGTATGTACTAGGTGGGAATTCCTATGATAGTCAGGTGGGGCTAGAAAACTGGTGGCAGTAGGAAGGCAATGTAACAGGTTCCCTCCCAATCGAGGGGCAGACGAACATATGCGGTCTGACCACAAACAAAATAAGAATGACGTGAAGCTTTAAAAATAGATTTCCTACTGTCACTATACTTGATAATAGTAGTACAATCACTATGTCCTACATGTACGGAACCATTCTTTCGGACACATAATTCGCCTTTAACTGGTAGTACTGACATAGCAGGTAAGTCTGGAGTAGTATCAGACTGGACATTCAGGACCATAAAATTCGAAGAATAATTACCTAGATTATAAACTTCATTTTCTAGATCTAACCCTGTTCTGTGGGGAAGACCTTGCTTGTCTGGAAAACATGTACTGTTAAGAAAAGACATATCTGTTGAGGATGACGTTAACGTGGACCATGCTCCACACGAACCATTATGTGAAAATGGATAAGGAAAGAGTGGCAGAACTCCCTTCGGTGTCTGGAAAGGGGGGAGTCGACCACACACCCAACAATTAGTGGCATTGCTGGTCTGGTGTGAATAATGTAACATGCGGATAAAGGAATTATTACGCATAGCAAGACGATATGAGAGTTCATGAGAAGGCAGATCACTAAACGTGTGCTCTACTGTAGCATTAGCAGACTTATTTACATGAGAAACTGGAAAATACAAATAAAATGCATAACCTGTGCAGGTAATCATAAGGCTGAAAAACAATATGAAACTTAGAAAAACGATACATCGGATTGAGTTTTGATTAACTCTCTCACTATGGGGGTCTATTTTATACATGTCAGAAACCGGTCTAACCGTTTCACCTAGGGGAGGACTTAGACAATCAAACTGGCTGACTTATTTTACTAGACCTTAATTTTTTCTTATACTCCTGTTGCGGAGTTTTCTCTAACAGGGAGGGTTCAGTATCATTGTCTTTTGCGGGACAGTCCTTAAGAATAGTACTTTGGCAGTCTTTAAAATTCTCGGAAATGTTCTTAGAAACAGGCTTTAGTCCGTAAAACTTCTTCACATGTGACAAATGGACCCAGCCCTTCCTGCCTTCCAGCTTGACGGCAGTACGGGTGGCCAGGAGGACCTGTCTGGGTTCTTTCCAGCGAGGCTCCAGCGGACTTGAACGATCAAAGTTCCTGACAAGAACCATGCATCCGGGAACGATTTCATGCGGTGCCACCTCGGTATTGTCTGGAAATGCGGCGGCAACCTGTGAACGACAAGAGTGTAGGGCAGACATCAAGGAAGCTAGGTAATCTGTCAGCATATTACTTGAAACATCGGTAATACTTCGGGGTCTAGGTGTACCCCACATATTAGGGGGGCGGCCAAATACGACCTCATACGGGGACAGACCTGATCTGGAATGTGCGACCATGCGCATATAAAACAAAGCGACTGGCAGAGCTACTAACCAGTCCACACCTTTCTCTTTACATATTTTAGCAATACGGATTTTCAGGGTCTGGTTATGTCTCTCTACGAGACCGGCTGCTTCAGGATGGCGTACACAATGGAACTTCCACTGGTACCCTAATAAAAGGGAAACATGTTTCATAAGCTCAGATGAGAATGGCTGGCCGTTATCAGAATATACGACTCTAGGGAGTCCATAACGGGGGAAGAACTCACGAACCAACTGCTTGGCAGTGGTCGCGGCTGTGTAATCTGGGACTGGATATGCCTCTGTCCATCTGGACAAAGCGCATACAACTACAAGGACATACTTGAAACCTCGACATCGCTCCATCTGAATATAATCCATCTGGAGGACTTCAAAAGGGTGGTCAGGGGGCTGGAATCCACCTTGTTCCACCGGGACACTTTTACCTGGATTAAACTGGCAACATATCATACAGGTACGGACTTTCTGCTTGGCTGCAGCTCGTAAATGCTTATTGAACCAAATGTTCTGGATACTGTCTAACATAGCTTTTTCTCCTAAATGTGCTGGACTATGTGCGGTATTGATAATGACTTGAACCATAGAGTCGGGGAGAAACCATATGGCTCTACCCTTCGTTACCCATCCCTGATCTGTCTGGACCCCTCCTTGTTCGGACCATTTCTTAATTTCATCGGGAGTAGCATGTAACTGGATATCTATGACATCTTGAGTGGGGTCCTTAACTGTCATGCATGTAGTCGGATCTGGAGTATGTGTCTGTGTCGGATTAACTGAAATGTCTGGAGTCTGTGCTGTAAGCTTGGCTGTGCGATCTGCTAGATCATTACCTTGAGAAATAATGTCAGTAACTTTCGTATGTGCTTTGCACTTCATGATAGCAATAGATGTCGGTAAGTGTATGGCATCTAATAGAGCTTGAATAAGGAGACCATGCTGAATCTTGGTTCCATGAGAAGTCATGAAACCTCTCTCCTGCCAGAGTACTCCAAAGTCGTGGACAACTCCAAATGCGTAACGTGAATCTGTGTAAACATTAACTTTCAGGTTCTTAGCGTGTATGCAGGCTTGGGTCAGAGCAACTAGCTCTGCTGCTTGAGCAGACAGGGTGTCAATACGGTGTGTTTCTATAACGTCAGTGTCAGTAGTCACTGCATACGCGGCTACTAGTTCTCCTGTACTTGTTCTCATACATGAACCATCCACATAAAGTGTCAGGTCGGGATCTGGTAATGGAATATCTGTCAGATCTTGTCTTGGCTTAGTCATAATGCTAACTACTTCCACACAGTCGTGTGTGGCAGGATTCGAATTAACTGACGGTAACAGTGTAGCAGGATTTAGAACGTTGCAGCGCCTGATTTCTATGTGTGGCTGGAACAGTGTCAGTTCATAACCTGTTAAACGTGCAATTGTCAAGTGCTGAGTCTGGGTTCGGTTTAAAAGAACTTCCACGGAGTGTGGAACTTGTACTGTCAAGGAATGTCCTAATACTATGGAATCACTTTGTCTGATAGCTAGAGCTGTGGCTGCAACTGACTTGAGGCACGCAGGCAGAGCCTGGGCTACAGGATCTAGTGTGCTCGAAAAATAAGCACAGGGCTTGTATTGTCCTGCTTGATCTTGTGTGAGAACAGATAATGCTGTACCTTCGCGTTCTGTGACGACAAGTGTAAAAGGCTTACTGTAGTTCGGTGTAGCTAGAACTGGAGCTTGGCATAAAGCTTTCTTTAACTCATTGAAACTAAGTGTATGTTCAGATGTCCAAGGGAGGACAGTCGATACGGCTGCCTCCTGTGTCGTTAACTGTATCAGTGGCTTAGCTAGAAATGCATACTGAGGAATCCATTGTCTGCAATAAGAAGTAAGGCCGATAAAAGCATGTACCTCCTTCTGTGTCTTGGGCTGAGGAAGACTCGCTATTAACTGGATACGGTCTGGTGTCAACTGCCTACCCCACTTGGACAGTAAGTGGCCTAAGTAGATCACTTGCTGGACACAGAATTGAAGCTTTGAAGGGGACACCTTGTGCCCCATCTCGGCTAGGAAATACAAGACTGTGAGTGATGCTTGCTCGCAAGCACGTTCAGAACGGGCTGTGATCAGTAGATCATCGACATACTGGAGCAGGGCAGTGTCTGTTGGCATGTGAATGTTGTCTAGTTGTCTCTTAAGCGCTTGACTGTAAATACTAGGACTTTCTGTGAAACCTTGAGGAGCTCGTGTGAACATATAGCTCCTTCCATTTAAACAAAATCCAAAAAGAAACTGGCTGTCTGGATGAATGGGGACACTGAAAAACACGTTCTTGAGGTCTATGACTGTGAAAAATGAGGCTTCGGAATCAATGGCTGTCAATAGGGAAGAGATATCTGGGACAACTGGATACTGGGGAATAATACATTTATTGAGTTCTCGAAGGTCAATCACTAATCGATATACTGGGGGTGCATTTGGATCAGTACGTTTCATGACTGGAATGATCGGAGAATTACATACATTGGAGTCAGTTTCTACAACTACTCCTTGAGCGATGAGCTCGTCAATAATTTTGGATAAGGCTGCTACAGCCTCAGGTGGCAATCTGTACTGTCTGATTCGTGGCAGGACTACACCTGGTTTGAGAGTCACACGATGGGGTGTGATTTGCATATAACCTACATCAGTTGGACCTTGCGCCCATAGATGCTGCGGAACATTAGACAATCTCGGATCAAAATCTCGTAATACATAGTGACCCTTGAAGTCACGTAGAAACAGGCGTATTCCCTCTGGGGAGCAGCAAATAACTGCACCTAATTCTTTCAGTGTCTTAATGCCTAACAAATTTTCTGGACACGACTTTGTAAGTAACAGATCAGTAGTGCGGGACAATGGACCTACTTCTAGAGTAACTGGCTTAGATATCTCGTTTATAATAGGCTTTCCTGAAAATCCAAGGGAAACATTTCTAGAGCCTGAGAGCGGAGCCCCTGGAACTTCGGCGTGACTGATGGTGGTCCTACTTGCCCCTGTATCAATCAGAAACTTTCTGTCTTTCCCTAGTACTTGACTATGAACATAAGGACCTTCTTGATCTACAGGAATCTCGACGAGAGGCAAGCCTACCTCCCTCTCTAGGCTGTTTCATGAATATGGCTGATACTCTGGATACTCAGACTGTGCATACTGGTACATCTGCTGTGTAACATGCTGTGTTGCAGCAATAGGCTGTGGTGCTGGAACTGTCTGTTGTGCATTCTGTGGCTGAGAAGTCTGTGAAACTTGTTCTTGTCTAGGCGGACGTGGTCTTTCTTTAGTTTTACCAGTGGCTATATTATGTTTCAGAACTGCACACTCGTTTATGAAATGACCTGGCTGTTTACAATAATTGCAGGTCCCTTTAACGGGAGCTGCAGGATGACTGGCTTGAGTCGGACCCCTCTTCTGACTGTCTTGTGGAACAGATTGTGCAACTAGTACTTTCATTTTCGTGTCTTTCATACGTTTTCTTTCGTGATCTTGCTCTTCTCTGACTCTATTCTGGTGATACTGAAGCATCTGTAACATCTGGGACGGGGTACTAGCTTGCCATGTACTTTCGACTTTCAAAACTCGATTCTTAACTTGTGGACTTGAATTCTCGACTAATTTAGTAACAAAGAGATGAGGGTATGACTCGCTACTTGTCTTGAGGCCACTGTTTATAATAAAACATTTTTCAAATCTAGAATAAAAATCACTAGTGTCTTCATCTTGTTTCTGTTTACAGGCTGAGATTGCATCCCAGTCTTCCTTTTTAGTGGCTAATAATCTGGGCAAAACTTGTATTAACAGTTCTGGTAATTCTTTACATTTCTCTCCAAGACCGGTACCTGGTACTCGTATCTTATCTTCAGCTTCTAGAACTGCCCAATCGATCTTTTTCTCTCCCACCTCCCAATCTTTTTCCTTGAGTTTCTCGTATACCCCTGCGGGCAACAGGACCTTTAACATTTTAATAATATCTGGATACGTATATTCTCCCATACGGAGCATGTCTTTTAATTCTCGGTGGAACCCTGCTGGATCTTTGTCGTGACAGGGAATTAATTTCTTCATCTCTAAGAGTTCCATCTTTGTAATCGGGGTGTAAACAAATACTCGTTGCATTTCACCATCTGTTGTCCTGACTGGGTGTACTTCTCGTAACGGATTCTGTCTGTCTATATAAAACGGTTTACTTTCTGGAGGTGAGACATGAACAAAATGCGGGTTCAGAAACGTTCTATATTTGTGGCGCTGTTCTAGAATGACACTAATTAAATCGGTACCTAAACCTTTCCATCTATACTGGAGTAACTCGTTCAGGACATCATGTAACGGACCTGGATCAGAATGTTGACCCTCATATAATGTAATGAGGTGCTGGATCATATACATACCCACCAGTCGTTGCTCGGCTGGGGGCAATTTCAGAAACATTTGTGCCACTATTTCATCTGGAAAAGTGGTAGAATCAGTAATCCATCGGACTGCTGATCGGGCTAGTTCTTGTTCATACATAGTACTTAACTCACTATAACCGATTCGTGATTTCAGAATATGATCGGTAGCTTGAAATACTTGTTCTAGAGAACCTTGTTCTGGTGCTGGATGAGGAACAGTTTTCTTGTAGTCTAGACGTGAATGTCGGTCTGGAAATCTAGATTTTCCTACATACGCTATTCTGGCGGGATTCTCGTCCTCTACCTCTTCAGTAGAAGAGTCATTCTCTTTCTCGCTTACTTGTGCTGCTTTACGTTGTTCATGTAACTTTATTATTTCCTTACGAATTCTCTTGTACATACTCTCTATACTACTGATAGTTCTGTGCTTACCCTCGGCTATATTATCACTCCACCTCGTCAGGATTCTCATTTCGGCCGGATCTTTGGTCGGATAATCTTGTTCTCTTATTAAACAATTAATCAGAAACTTTAATATCATGAGCTGGATCTCAGCTTTCCTTTGAGACATGGCTTCGCCAATACTTTCTGGATCATCCCCTGTACGGATGAAACGATATATTCTGTCTAGATCTTCTTTCATATTCGGTAGGGTATCCAAATACCCGGTCACCCGTCTTACACGGATGGAATATATAACTGTACTATCATCACCTGCAACTGGATCATAGCGGCATTCAGTAAGGGCTCGTCGGATATCTGCAACGGACTTATATTTGGGCGTACGCTGTAACGCACATTCATGTAACTCGACTAATGTTAAACGTTGGTGTGGTGGCGGGGTACCAGGAGGACCTCCTCCTGCGGCCCCTAAACTGGTATCATCGACTGATGCTCTTCGTGCTGGCAGAGTGGGAAATTGTAGTGTGGGCTGAACCGGGGGTACCGTGGCAGGTACTCCGGTGACTGGAGGAGCAGGATTTACATTATTTACAGGAGCTGGCGGAACAGGATTTGCATATTCTGGGACTGTGTCGTCCAAATAGGATGAAATAAAAATATCAGCTGCGGTCGGTTTGTGACGTAGCTTGGTCGGAACTAATGGTGGCGGAAAATTACTGGATGTCTCCGGGGTTGCTTTTGGCAAGCCCTCGGCAAGAAGAGGATACATACCCTTAATGAGGGCATTCCTCTGTCTGTCGGACTGTTCGGTTCTGACTCGTTCACCTATCTCGATTAATTCCCTTTCTTGGGCTCGTTCTAAGGATTCTCTACTTAATTCTGACTTTCTGATTTCTTTTTCGGTTCTTTTATGAGATTCTTTGCGCCATAACTCGATGGCATCTTTCTGTGACTGTCTGGCTTTCTTTTTCCATAATGCTTCTTCTACTCGCATGATGCACTCGGCATCCCATGTACCCGATACGGGCCATCTATACTTTTCTTCTAACTGTTTGGTGTACTCCACCCATAAATCTAGATATAATATGGCACTTATGCCATGCTTCTGATACATAAAATGACCTGGACTGTCCCTAGGCGGGACAGGAACTGCTTCTTCTAACAGACCTTTTCTAGTTTTTAACTGACGTAGTCTGGAAAATAACGGCATGACTGAACTGTAATCTAGACACAATACAATACACAATGAACACGATAAGTACACCACTTTCATACCACGACATTAAAATACATGAAGAACACTTAAAATAACAGTTCGAACAGAATACTACCTGGAATACGGAAAACAGAATACATGAATTTGCTCGAGAACAGAACTGACTAGAACAGAAACTAGATGCACTGCTGAAACAGTACGAAACTTACCGGTCTCATAAAGAGACACGTCAGGACCCGCATCCACCTGAGTGGACACTTCGTTTCGGGATCTGTGTACCACCAAAACCCCACGGACCAGAGACAATTAGATTGACCCTGTCTAGATACTACCCCAGCAACGGTACTCACCGGGCAGCAAGAACGGAAGGCCTCGGACTGGACGGGACTGCTTCGACGCCGGACGGACGAACTTCGGACTTCAGTTACGGGTGGGCCTCCGGATACCTCGGACCTTGGACTCTCGGCTTGGGCTCTGGTCGGGACTCGCCGCGTTCCTCCACCGCCTCGTCTGGATGCTGGACCGCCACCTCCGTCTCCTCCGTGGGCCTGAGGGATACTTGAAGCAGAAATATCTGCACGTGCACGGTATGGTTCCGTCACGGCTGCAGAGGGTCAGGGGGCCGGCGTGGCTTCACCGGCGCGTGGGGAAAGGGCAAGTCCCTATTCGGGCGCCATTATGTGGTATATAAATAAATAATACCGGATCTAGGTTTTACTGGACATAGTAATAACAGATAGCTCAATAAATAAGAGTCAAAATTCGAGGTAGTAGGAGTTTGCAGGTTTAATACAGCATAAAGGACAGGAACAGGACAACCTGCACAGGAATAGGATGGCAGAGCCCGGCAGGGGGGACAGGATTGGACTGGCGTGGCCCGGCAGCTGCCGGGGCTGGATCTGGGATGAGCGCGCTAACATTTAATAACAGTACACAAGCATATATACTAAAACAGTTGCATTACAATGAATACAGTAGGCGGAGCAGTGGGTGTGGTCAATAGCAGTCGCGAAAGATAAGGGTGAAAGTAGGTGTAACAGGAGGCGTATACATAGACATGTGATGTAAACGTAACGGAATATGTCATAAATGGGGCGGAAACATGGAGGGGGCTACCTAAGGAGCCGGGACCTCTAACCTAATGGTGCGCGCAAACTGACAATGACGTGTTACTAGGAGAAGCTGGGGGCTATGAACTCTGTGCTAGGAGTAGAGACTGAAGTCTGGAGAGTCAGGGCGACATGTGCCTAAACAATATCTAGTATCTGATGTTTAGAGAACATGTTGATATAAACTAAAAGCTATCGGGGTAAAGGCTAACAGACTCTAAGACTGGTGCATGCATTATTCTACATGTAGTGCGTGATGAAGAATATTAAATGACCATTAATACAGTATTTCTCTTATATGGAGACGTAAAGGCTAGACTGTGACGGAAACTATTGATGCGATTCAGTAGTTTAGGAATGCAGAGAAGGAGGGCTGGACTGATAACTAGAATCATAACATATTCTTGGCAGACTCGTAGGCAGAGCCAGGCTGAGCCGGGCACTGTGAGGCAGGAAGTAAGTGAAGGGTCGAGGATACAGGTGGGGGCTGTATCGCTCCTCAGCGAGGGCTCAGGAGACAGGAGCTGAATCTGGTGTCCAGGCCCTTTTTGAGGCCTAGAAACGGGGACTTTACAATGAAATAACGTGCACACTGAGAAACGTGGCAACGTAACTTTACATAGGCCTGATATTCGTAGTATTCACGAGAACTGGAAACTGGCATACTAGAGATGGACACAACTGTAATTGCGTCTTTAATCGAACATGGGGAATACATATGCATAGTAATCATACACACATAACATAAGATGGAGGACACGTAGGGACACAGAACATGGCAAAATTTACTTTTCCACAGTGGGATCTCTGCACTCATAGTGAGATCTCTCTACTGTGATGCGATCTCTGCACTCATGGTGGGATCTCTGTGCTTGTGATGGGATCTCTGCACTCATAGTGTGATCTCTGCACTTGTGATGGGATCTTTGCACTCCTGCTGGGATCTCTGCACGTGTGGTGGTATCTCTGCACTCATAGTGGGATGTATCTACTTGTGATGGGTTCTCTGCACTCATGGTGGGATCTCTGCACTTGTGATGAGATCGCTGTAATCATAGTGGGATCTCTGCACTTGTGATGGGATCTTTGCACTCATGGTGGGATCTCTGCACTTGTGGTGGTATCTCTGCACTCATAGTGGGATGTCTCTACTTGTGATGGGTTCTCTGCACTCATGGTGGGATCTCTGCACTTGTGATGGGATCACTGTAATCATGGTGGGATCTCTGCACTTGTGATGGGATCTCTGCACTTGTGGTGGGATCTCTGTACTTGTGATGGGATCTCTGCACTTGTAATAGGATCTCTGCATTCATGGTGGGATCTTTGCACTTGTGGTGGGAGCTCTGCACTCATGGTGGGATCTCTGCACTTGTGGTGGGATCTCTGCATTCATAGTGAGATCTCTCTACTTGTGATGGCATCTCTGCACTTGTGGTGGGATCTCTGCACTTGTGATGGGATCTCTGCACTCATGGTGGGATCTGTGCATTCATGGTGGGATCTCTGTAATTGTGGTGGTATCTCTGCACTCATAGTGAGATCTCTCTACTTGTGATGGGATATCTGCACTTGTGATGGGATCTCTGCACTTGTGATGGGATCTCTGCATTCATGGTTGGATCTCTGCACTTGTGATGGGATCTCTGCACTCATGGTGGGATCTCTCTACTTGTGATGTAATCTCTGCAATCATGGTGGGATTTCTGCACTTGTGATGAGATCCCTGCACTCATGGTGGGATCTCTGCACTTGTGATGGGATCTCTGTACTTCTGGTGGGATCTCTGCAATCATGGTGGGATCTCTATGCTTGTGATGAAATCTTGCACTCATGGTGGGATCTCTGCACTTGTGGTGGGATCTCTGCACTCATAGTGGGATCTCTGCCCTTGTGGTGGGGTCTCTGCACTTGTGATGGGATCTCTGCACTCATGATGGGATCTCTGCACTCATGGTGGGATCTGTGTACTCATAGTGGAATCTTTTTACTTGTGATGGGATCTCTGCACTTGTGTTGGGATCTCTGCACTTATGGTGGGTTTTCTGCACTTATTGTGGGATCTCTGCACTTGAGATGGGATATCTGTACTCATGGTGGGATCTCTGCACTTGTGGTGGGATCTCTGCACTCATAGTGGGATCTCTCTACTTTTGATGGGATCTCTGCATGTATGGTGGGATCTCTGCACTTATGATAGGATCTCTTCACTTGTGGTGGGATCTCTGCACTTGTGGTGCGATCTCTGCACATGTGGTGGGATCTCTATACTCATGGTGGGATCTCTGCACTTGTGATGATGGGATCTCTGCACTTATGGTGGGATCTTTGCACTTGTGATGGGATCTCTGCACTTACGGTGGGATATTTGCACTTGTGGTGGGATCTCTGCACTAGTGATAGGATCTCTGCATTCATGGTGGGATCTCTGCACGTGTGGTGACATCTCTGCACTTATGGTGGGATCTTTGCACTTATGGTGGGGTCCTGCACTTGTGATAGGATCACTGCACTTATGGTGGGATCTCTGCACTTATGATGGGATCTCCTCACTTGTGGTGGGATCTCTGTACTTGTGGTGGGATCTCTGCACTTGTGGTGGGATCTCTATACTCATGATGGGATCTCTGCACTTGTGATGGGATCTCTGCACTCATGGTGGGATCTCTACACTTATTATTTATTATTATTATTATTAGGGAGTTTTGTAAAGCGCCTGGTTTACGCCCAGAGGCGTGTCCCCGCGCTATGGTAAGTAGGGTAACAGTATAGCAGCCCAAACAGTAGTTAGCGTCTGAAGAGATGGGTCTTAAGTTTCCGCCTAAACAAGGATTCCGAGAACTCCATGCGTAGTTCTATCGGCAGGTCATTCCACCGCTTAGCGGCCAGGTATCTGAATGATCTGCCCCCATACGTGTTTTCTTTATTTTGGGGATTTTCAGAAGTCCTGTGCAGGATGAGCGCAAGCTCCTGGTGGGCTCATACCAGGTAACCAGACTTTGTAACGGGGCGGGGGCTTTTCCTCTCAGAATACGGTGGCATGTGGCAAGAGCCTTGAATTCCACCCTGCTTCTAACCGGAAGCCAGCGCAACTCCTGGAGCGCTGCCCTGGAGGAAGATCTTCTAGGAAGCCTCAAGACAAGGCGAGCGGCAGCATTTTGCAACACCTGGAGGCGGTTTAGAACCTTTTCCATTGCCCCCAGATACAGCAAATTGCTGTAATCCAGGCGTGATGTAACTAACGCATGCACCAGCGTCCGGCGAGCAGTAATGGGTAGGAAATCCAAGATCTTCCTCAAAGTTTTTAAAATGCCGAAGCATGTCCCCACTACTCGGCTGACCTGGGAGTCAAAGGCGAGATCAGGTTTACAATTTTTTCAGCAATCTTTGCCATATATGGCAGGAGGGAGATAGGGCGAAGATTGTCTAACCTATCATAGCTAATATTGGGCTTCTTTTGAAGGGGAAGAACCACCGCTCGTTTCCAGGCATCCGGGACAGTGTGAGTCTCGAACGAGAGATCCATAAGATGGCGGATATGAGGCTCTAAGACATACAGACTGCCCATCAAGCGTCTGGGAGTAGTGGGATCTCGGGGGGAGCCTGATTTAATTGACCCACAGATCTGAATGAGTTTTTCAGTGGTTGGGGTTACGAGTGTCGCTAGCACCCGTCGTTCACCTCTTGCCTTAAATACCTCAACCACCTCAGGGTCTATGGCAGCCCTGCTGGGGAAGGTTGAGTATATAGTAGCGACTTTATTGGCAAAGAACTCCGCTACTCGGTTGCAGTGGTCAACCGTGCAGAATTCCTCTGGGACTGCTGCAGGCTTTCCCACTGAAAGGGATTTGTATATTAAAAACAGTTCCTTCGAGGAGTTATCTGCTTCCCCAATCCTGGTGCCATAATACATCTTTTTAGCCTTTTTGATTAGTCCATGATAGTTTCGCCTACTGGAAACATAATCCAATCTGGCTTGTGTGACGAATTCTATTCTCCAGCGCCTTTCTGCCCGCTTGCACTTAGATTTGGCCATGCGAACCTCTTCATCAAACCAAGGTGCAGTTTTCAATGCGCGTCCCCCTGTTTTAATCTGGGCGAGCGGGGCTACTAGGTCCAGGGCGTCTAAAATGCGTTGGTCCAGACTATTGTTGACAGTTTCCACATCCTTTCCCCCTAATTCATCCCCCACCATGAGAGCTTCATTAAACCTGGCAGGAGAAAAGTTGGCCCATCTCCGTCCAGGGCGATGAAGTGCCACCTTTCCTGATACTTTGGCTCCCGGAAGGATCTCTGTACTCATAGTAGGATCTCTGCACTTATTATTATTATTAATATTATTATTGGATTTTATAAAGCGCGTTGTCACCCGTAAGTATCCCAGCGCTAAGATCCGATCTGACCAGAGGGAGGCTCAGGAGGATGGGGGGGGGATCAGGGGAACAAGTGTGTCTTGAGCCGTTTCCTAAAACGGAGGTAGTCAGGTTCCATCCTAAGGTCCCGGGGGAGGGAGTTCCATAGACGGCTCGTATTGACGGAGAAACGCCGTCCGCCCGTATGCACTTTCTTTACTCTAGGGATAGTGACTAGGTTTTCATGGTCCGAACGAAGGGCTCTCAAGGCTTTATAGGGCCTGATGATTTTTTTTTGAATAGGGGGTCCTTTGTCCTGTAAGATTTTATGTGACAGGCAGAGAGCCTTGAAAGCCACTCTCTCTCTCACTGGGAGCCAGTGGAGCTGCCTCAAGGCTGGTTTAGCGGAGGATCTCGCCGGGGTATTAGTGAGAATCCTTGCTGCAGTGTTCTGGATTCTCTGCAGTTTGTTAAAAGTTGCCTCGGGAGCGCCAAGATAAATGGCGTTACTAAAATCCAGCCTTGATATAATAAGGCCTTGGATTATTAATTTCTGGGAAATGGGAGGGAGCGGGGGCAGAATCTTTCTGATAGCTTTAAGGAGCCCAAAGCAGGTCCCGGCGATTTTTGTGGCTTGTGTCGCGAAGGTCAGATCTTTGTCAATCCATATTCCCAGACTTTTAACCTCAGACTTGGGAGTAGGGGGTGCGCCCAAAATCGGGGGGCAGATGTTCTGTGGGAGAGAGAGCCCTTTCTGGCCAAGGAGGAGAATGTCCGTCTTTGAACCGTTAAGTTTCAAAGATGACCTATTCATCCAGCCTTGAATTTCTACCAGACAGTTGTGAAGGTCTGATGGTTCCTGGTTCGGGTGAGATAGGGACACCACTAGTTGTGTATCATCAGCATAGCTGATGATTCTCACCCCGAACGGTGTAACAACCTCCTCCAAAGGGGACATGTAGATATTAAATAATGTCGGGCTTAATGATGAGCCCTGGGGCACACCACATTGGAGGAGGGTTTCGGGGGAGCGGGCGTCATTCTCCCAGACCTGAAAGGAACGGTGGTCGAGGAATGATTTGAACCAGTTCAGAGCCATGCCCTCAACACCGATGTTGTTAAGTCGCTCGATCAGCACCTGATGGTTGACAGTATCAAAGGCCGCGCTGAGGTCCAGGAGGATCACTGCCACTGATCCTCCTGCATCTAACAGGGCTCTGGCCTCCTCCACTGCTGCGAGCAGGGCGATGTCGGTGCCCTGCCCTGGGCGGAATCCAGTTTGTGAACATCTGAGCAAGTTGTTGGTTTCCAGATATTGCGACAGTTTTTTATTCACTAGCTTTTCCGCAATTTTGCTGGTGCCCGGGAGAAGAGAGATTGGCCTGTAATTGGCCAACTCCGAAGGGTCCAAGGAGGGTTTTTTCATTAATGCCTTCACAACTGCCGCTTTCCAGCCTGTAGGGACTTTACCTTGAAGTAGTGAGGTATTGATGAGGTGCGTGAGGGGGGGGGCGATGGTGAGGGCCACTTTTTCAAAATGCGTAGAGGGACCAGGTCCCTAGGAGAGCCGCTTTTGATCGAATCCAAAGTGGCTAAGACTGCTTGCTTTCTCTCCTGAGGCTTGAGCCGGGAGGTTATGCTTTTTTAACTCTGCTGATTTTAAATTGCTGAATTGCTGAATTACCCTGTGTGTCCTTTCCCCTCCCCTCGCACTGAAGTTACTAGACGCGATCTTGCTACTCTGGCATTTTAGAATTCAAAATTTGCCATTCAACTACGCCCATAACCATTTAGGAGGAAAGGTGTATTGTACCTGGAGATTCACTCTGTTTCCCAGTTAAGAACAGCCTACTTGCTCGGACTCTCTCTGTGGGTGTGGCCGATTGAAGGGCCGTCATCTGCGGGGACTGGGTGATTAGAACAGCGGCCATCTTAGTGTGGGCTCGCTGGGAACGTCGCTCGGACGACGATATAAGAACAGGTCAAACCACAATCTCGCAGACTGCTTGCTTTCTCTCCTGAGGCTTGAGCCGGGAGGTTATGCTTTTTTAACTCTGCTGATTTTAAATTGCTGAATTGCTGAATTACCCTGTGTGTCCTTTCCCCTCCCCTCGCGCTGAAGTTACTAGACGCGATCTTGCTACTCTGGCATTTTAGAATTCAAAATTTGCCATTCAACTACGCCCATAACCATTTAGGAGGAAAGGTGTATTGTACCTGGAGATTCACTCTGTTTCCCAGTTAAGAACAGCCTACTTGCTCGGACTCTCTCTGTGGGTGTGGCCGATTGAAGGGCCGTCATCTGCGGGGACTGGGTGATTAGAACAGCGGCCATCTTAGTGTGGGCTCGCTGGGAACGTCGCTCGAACGACGTTATAAAAACAGGTCAAACCACAATCTTGCAGACTGCTTGCTCTCTCTCCTGAGGCTTGAGCCGGGAGGTTATGCTTTTTTAACTCTGCTGATTTTAAATTGCTGAATTGCTGAATTACCCTGTGTTTCCTTTCCCCTCCCCTCGCGCTGAAGTTACTAGACGCGATCTTGCTACTCTGGCATTTTAGAATTCAAAATTTGCCATTCAACTACGCCCATAACCATTTAGGAGGAAAGGTGTATTGTACCTGGAGATTCACTCTGTTTCCCAGTTAAGAACAGCCTACTTGCTCGGACTCTCTCTGTGGGTGTGGCCGATTGAAGGGCCGTCATCTGCGGGGACTGGGTGATTAGAACAGCGGCCATCTTAGTGTGGGCTCGCTGGGAACGTCGCTCGGACGACGATATAAAAACAGGTCAAACCACAATCTTGCAGACTGCTTGCTTTCTCTCCTGAGGCTTGAGCCGGGAGGTTATGCTTTTTTAACTCTGCTGATTTTAAATTGCTGAATTGCTGAATTACCCTGTGTGTCCTTTCCCCTCCCCTCGCGCTGAAGTTACTAGACGCGATCTTGCTACTCTGGCATTTTAGAATTCAAAATTTGCCATTCAACTACGCCCATAACCATTTAGGAGGAAAGGTGTATTGTACCTGGAGATTCACTCTGTTTCCCAGTTAAGAACAGCCTACTTGCTCGGACTCTCTCTGTGGGTGTGGCCGATTGAAGGGCCGTCATCTGCGGGGACTGGGTGATTAGAACAGCGGCCATCTTAGTGTGGGCTCGCTGGGAACGTCGCTCGGACGACGATATAAAAACATACGTACATGGCTCCGCGCAGCGGACGCGCATTGCGGGCGCGCCGATCACGCGCCGGAGTCAAGCCAGAGTCCAGCCCGTCTGCGCCCGTCCTTGATCGAACGGGGCGCGGGGCTGGCCTCCATAGATCTGTCTCCCCATCACCTGCAGAGTCACACACCAATAAGACTCCTCGCTGTTACTATTCTAAAGCTGACCTGCTGAGACTCGGTAAGCCATGGTCCTGTCATTGTTTGCACTCCATAGACCCGGTGTCTTTACCCGCACAATGTAACATATGCCATCAACCACTTCCTAAAATTACCTTTACCACTAACAAAATGCTGCACCTTAAAATGGCATTACTCAACTGCAGGTCTATGCCTAAACATAAAACTGAAATTCACGACTTGCTGACTAATGAAGATCTGGACACCATGTTTCTTACTGAAACATGGTTAGACGAAGCTTCCTCCCCGGAGATCTTAGAGGCTATACAGAACAACTATTGCCTTCTGAGAATCGACCGTCAAAGACAACGGGGGGGAGGATTGGCAATGATTTGCAAAAAAGAACTAGAGTGTACATTAACCGAACTAAAAATCACGGACAGTGAGTGCGGCAGTTTCACCATAAAATTAGACGCTACCAACACAATCACGGGCTTACTTATATATAGACCTCCTGGAGCAGCGCTAGCCTTCTGTAACCAACTTATTGAACTGGCTACTCAGCTGGCCATCAGACATAAAAATATCATCATACTTGGCGACCTCAATATCCATCTAGAGGATAGCCACTCCAAGGAAGCTCAACTCTTACTGAATGCTTTTAATGCGGTTGATCTCAAACTTCTTTCCACTTTACCCACTCACCAACAAGGGCATTTATTAGATCCTATATTCACTAACTGGGAAGGCATTCAGACTTCACCACCTATCCCACTAATATGGTTTGACCACAGTATGGTGCCATTCAAGATAGCCAGAAAATGTATCACCAATACTCATGCTAAAATGCCTCCTTACAGACGCCGTAATTTTAAAAAATGCACCCCTGAACTGCTGTTACAGGAACTTGCTGAACATCTTCCTTTAACAGGAAATTCCCTACAGGAAATATGGGATAACTTTGAATCGTGGCTAACCAAAGTGTTAGACAAAATTGCTCCATGGACTACCAAACCTCCAGCTCGACAAACTAAAAATGCCCCCTGGTTCTCTGAAAAACTTAAAAATGCAAAAGCCCTATGCAAATCTATAGAACGAAAGTGGAGGAAATACTATACTCCTGAACTCAAAGAAAACTAAAGAAGCGAGTTGAAAAAATACCAAAAATTGGTAAGACTAGAGAAAAGTTTCTACTACAAAAGCAGAATCGTGGAATCTAAAAACCCAACAAAGGAGCTATTCGGTATCTACAGAGAAATCACTATCTCCTCTCGCCTGGATACTAAAGACACCTACTCCACAGAGATATGCGACCAGATAGCTGATTTCTTCGTGGAAAAGGTAGAAAAAATGCATGCCACTTTTCCTAGCAGCACCAGGATAGATATAAACAAGGTAGATAACCCAGATTCCGCCTCCCACAAACCCCTTTTCACTAACTTCAGGACCCCCAACAAACAGGAATTAATGAAAATTATAAATGGTATTTGTTCAGGCTCCCCCATGGATGCCTGCCCCCCGGAACAGTACAAAGCAGTCATGGAAAACTTATTACTGGATCAAATAAGCAATATGATTACTCTATCGTTCCAGGAAGGCCATGTCCTGAAAAACTGGAAATCTGCCCAGGTAATACCATTAAAAAAGAAACCTAATATTCCAATTACTCAGCTCCAAAATTTAAGGCCAATTTCGCTTCTCCCTTTCTGTGCCAAAATCATAGAAAAGGTGGCCAATCTCCAACTCATGGAGTTTTTAGAGAAGGAATCGCTCCTCCACCCCTCTCAATCAGGGTTTAGATCGGGACACTCAACCGAATCAGCTGTTCTGTATTCTACCGAACAGATTCGGAAGATGGTGGATGAGGGAGAGACAGCAGCGTTGGTCCTACTGGACTTGAGTGCAGCGTTTGATACCGTGCTGCACTCAACGCTGCTGTCTCGGCTCTCAGACATGGGAGTAAAAGGCCCAGCTCTCACCTGGTTCCAGTCATACCTCACTGACAGAACTTTCCAACTTCACTGTCCACCCTTTAAGTCATCGCCTCGCAGTGTTAGCCATGGGGTTCCACAGGGCTCTAGTTTGAGCCCTACTTTATTCAACATCTACATGGAACCCCTAGCACACATTGCGGAGGAATTTGGGGTGGGCATTGTCAGTTACGCTGACGACACCCAGTCGGTGTTCAAGATAACGCCAGACAGTAGAGACTTAGCCTCCAACTTCTCTAACTGTATGCTAACGAAAGCGACATGGATGAACACCAACTGTCTCTGTTTAAACGGAGATAAAACAGAGGTATTGATAGTTGGGAAAGAGACTTCTGTCTGGTCCCATGCATGGTGGCCTAGCGAACTAGGAGAACTACCTTTGCCTGTGGAGAAAGTGAAAAATCTCGGAGTCATGCTTGACGCCGACCTCTCAGGCAAAGCCCAGGTGAATAAAGTGACAAGCAAGTGCTATAGCACCTTAAAAGTACTTCGTAAAGTACTTGACCTTCTGCCGACCGATGCGAGAAAAACCATAGTCCATGCCTTAATATCCCCTCACTTGGACTATGGCAATGTTCTCCTACTTGGTCTAAATCAGAAGGGTCTGCACCAGCTACAATGCATACAGAATTCAGCAGCACGACTGGTGCTCGGTCTCCCTCGGAGATCATCCACCAAACATGCGCTTGCCAAGCTTCATTGGCTCCCTATCAAAGAGAGAATCATATTCAAGACTCTCTGCTATGCACATCGCATTGCTCAAGACAAAAGCCCAAGCTATCTGAGAGGTCTCATCACCATCCATCGGCCGATTAGAGACCTAAGATCGGCGGGCATGATGCTATTTAAAACCCCCCGCATCACAAAAGCTAAAATGGGGGGAAAATCCTTTCGCTATCTAGCCACTAAGTTTTGGAATGCTCTGCCAATCCAACTGCGGATGGAGCCATCTGAAATGTGTTTCAGAGCTAAACTTAAAACTCACCTATTCCCCAAAAACTAACTTTATCTCCTTCGGTTCTTGTTCTTCCCGATGGGTTGTCATTTTGCAGTCAGCGCGGGGACACACAGTTTTGTGCAGCCAGGCGCTCAATAAATGCTTATTATTATTATTATTTATTAAAACCTCTTCAATGCTAACTGGTCCAAGGGAGCTTAAGCGGGGAGTGGTGTGGTTTAAGCTCATACCGATTTCTTCAGCCGTACTGGGGTCAACGGCCAGGAGGGAAACGAGAATATTCTGAATCTTCTCCTCGAAAAATTTGGCCAGTTTGGTACATTTCTCTTCGTCTGCCTTGGGATCAGGTGGAAGCTTTGGAGCCGAGTCTGGGACTTTTAAAAGTTCTTTTAGAAGGGTGAAAGATTCTTTAGCGGAACAGGAGGAGTTGGCTATTCTTTCCTGGAAGAAAGTACTCTTAGTGTTGCGCAGAGCAATTTTATAGTTTTTTAGGCAGGTGCGAAATGCGGCTTTTTTAACAGTTGCTTTATCTTTTCTCCAAGATCGTTCTGCTCTCTTGCATTCCTTCCGGAGGAGATTAAGCTCGGGAGTATACCAGGGAGCAGGGGTCACTCTTTTAATTCGCTTAAGGGTGGTGGTTTTAGGAAGGAGATCTCTGCTCTTATGGAGGGATCTCTGCACTTGTGATAGGATCTCTGCACTTGTGGTGGGATCTCTGCACATGTGGTGGGATCTCTGCACATGTGGTGGGATCTCTGCAATCATGGTGGGATCTTTGCACTCGTGATGGGATCTCTGCACTTGTGGTAGGATCTCTGCCCTTATGGTGGGATCTCTACACTCATGGTGGGATCTTTGTACTTGTGATGGTGTATCTGCGCTCATGGTGGGATCTCTGCCCTCATAGTGGGATCTCTCTACTTGTGATGGGATCTCTGCATTTATGGTGGGATCTCTGCACTTGTGATGGGTTCTGCACTCATGGTGGGATCTCTGCACTTGTGATGGGATCTCTACACTTATGGTGGGATCTCTGCACTTGTGATGGGATCAATGCTCTCATGATGGGATTCCTGCCCTTGTGATAGGATCTCTGCATTCATGGTGGAATATCTGCACTCATGGGATCTCTGCACTTGTGAAGGGATCTCTGCACTTGTGGTGGGATCTCTGCATTCATGATGTGAACTCTGCACTTGTGGTGGGATCTCTGTACTTGTGATGGGATCTTTGCACTCATGGTGGGATCTCTGCACTTGTGATGGGATCTCTGTACTCATGGTGGGATCTCTGCATTCAAAGTGAGATCTCTCTACTGTGATGCGATCTCTGCACTCATGGTGGGATCTCTGTGCTTGTGATGGGATCTCTGCACTCATAGTGGGATCTCCGCACTTGTGATGGGATCTTTGCACTCATAGTGAGATCTCTCTACTGTGATACGATCTCTGCACTCATGGTGGGATCTCTGTGCTTGTGATGGGATCTCTGCACTCATAGTGGGATCTCTGCACTTGTGATGGGATCTTTGCACTCATGCTGGGATCTCTGCACTTGTGGTGGTATCTCTGCACTCATAGTGGGATGTCTCTACTTGTGATGGGTTCTCTGCACTCATGGTGGGATCTCTGCACTTGTGATGGGATCGCTGTAATCATAGTGGGATCTCTGCACTTGTGATGGGATCTTTGCACTCATGGTGGGATCTCTGCACTTGTGGTGGTATCTCTGCACTCATAGTGGGATGTCTCTACTTGTGATGGGTTCTCTGCACTCATGGTGGGATCTCTGCACTTGTGATGGGATCGCTGTAATCATGGTGGGATCTCTGCACTTGTGTTGGGATCTCTGCACTTGTGGTGGGATCTCTGTACTTGTGATGGGATCTCTGCACTTGTAATAGGATCTCTGCATTCATGGTGGGATCTTTGCACTTGTGGTGGGATCTCTGCACTCATGGTGGGATCTCTGCACTTGTGGTGGGATCTCTGCATTCATAGTGAGATCTCTCTACTTGTGATGGCATCTCTGCACTTGTGGTGGGATCTCTGCACTTGTGATGGGATCTCTGCACTCATGGTGGGATCTGTGCATTCATGGTGGGATCTCTGTAATTGTGGTGGTATCTCTGCACTCATAGTGGGAGCTCTCTACTTGTGATGGGATCTCTGCACTTGTGATGGGATCTCTGCACTTGTGATGGGATCTCTGCATTCATGGTTGGATCTCTGCACTTGTGATGGGATCTCTGCACTCATGGTGGGATCTCTCTACTTGTGATGTGATCTCTTGTCACGATTCAATCACGGATAGGGTGACTACAGGTCCCAGAATGCTTGGTGCTAGTCCGCTTTCACTGTTTATTATTTTCTCCCTCTACCTGTTTTCTATATCAGTCTCCTGTATGCCTTCCGCGGTGCTTGTCACCTGTGCTTAGCCATATCTTTGAGTTCTGATTATCAGGAGTTTTGTGCGCATTTGGAGTATTTTCGAGTCCTTGAGAGTGTGTTGGGGAGACTTTATTCCTGGCCGTTCTCTGGGGGCATTTCTTCTGTCGGGCGCCACGGAGCAGCTGTGTGGTGCTCCGACCTTTGAACTGAGTGCCGCCGAGGAGCCGCGCTGACAGCCGGAGAAGGACTCGCGCTGGTAACCGCGCTGGCAGTCGGGGAGAGAGCCGTGCTGGAGCCAAGGCAAAGGTATACAGAACTCACGGCCAGTGATAGTTCTAACACGCTATTCTCCCTTGCTTCGTTTATTTTTAATCGGATCAGCAGCTAGCGGATAGCTAGCGTAGGAAGAGTGATATTAACTCTTTGTGTTTTTGTTCAAGACTTGGACCTTTGGGGTTTTGGCATTTGAACTCTGCCGAACATTTTTGTTTCCTTGAGAGCTGTTGAGAGGCTCGGATTTAGTGATACATCATTCTTTGAAGTCACTGACAAACTGTGCCTTATTCATGGAGTTGCTGTTCCATTGACTGTCCTGTGGAGTACGTGAGAAACTTCCTGCTTCTCTTTGGATTTAGGGTTCTTGGGCAGTTCCCTGTTTACTTTTCCTTTTACTTTATTTTTTCCTATTTTGCCCTCTTTGCTCAGAACGATTGTGGAAGCCTTATGATGTACCTACTTACAGACCCAACATTTGGCGTTCTCCTGTTGTCGAGTCCTGTAGATGGTTTCTGGCTGCCACTCCTTTATGTTTTATTTCTCCATTTTTCCCCTTCCCTGGGTGAGGTCCTCATAGGCGTGTGTGAGTCTTACGCTCGCTTGTGGTACCATATCTAGGGAGGAGCGAATCTAGCCTCTGCATCGCTCCTGCTGTACCGGGATTCTAAGGTTAGTCAATCTGTATCCTTTGACATCTCTGCACTCATGGTGGGATTTCTGCACTTGTGATGAGATCCCTGCACTCGTGGTGGGATCTCTGCACTTGTGATTGGATCTCTGTACTTCTGGTGGGATCTCTGCACTCATAGTGGGATCTCTATACTTGTGATGGAATCTTGCACTCATGGTGGGATCTCTGCACTTGTGGTGGGATCTCTGCACTCATAGTGGGATCTCTGCCCTTGTGGTGGGATCTCTGCACTTGTGATGGGATCTCTGCACTCGTGATGGGATCTCTGCACTCATGGTGGGATCTGTGTACTCATAGTGGAATCTCTTTACTTGTGATGGGATCTCTGCACTTGTGTTGGGATCTCCGCACTTATGGTGGGTTTTCTGCACTTATTGTGGGATCTCTGCACTTGAGATGGGATCTCTGTACTCATGGTGGGATCTCTGCATTTGTGTTGGGATCTCTGCACTCATAGTGGGATCTCTCTACTTTTGATGGGATCTCTGCACTTATGGTGGTATCTCTGCACTTATGATGGGATCTCTTCACTTGTGGTGGGATCTCTGCACTTGTGGTGCGATCTCTGCACATGTGGTGGGATCTCTATACTCATGGTGGGATTTCTGCACTTGTGATGATGGATCTCTGCACTTATGGTGGGATCTTTGCACTTGTGATGGGATCTCTGCACTTACGGTGGGATATTTGCACTTGTGGTGGGATCTCTGCACTAGTGATAGGATCTCTGCATTCATGGTGGGATCTCTGCATGTGTGGTGACATCTCTGCACTTATAGTGGGATCTTTGCACTTATGGTGGGATCCTGCACTTGTGATAGGATCACTGCACTTATGGTGGGATCTCTGCACTTATGATGGGATCTCCTCACTTGTGGTGGGATCTCTGTACTTGTGGTGGGATCTCTGCACTTGTGGTGGGATCTCTATACTCATGGTGGGATCTCTGCACTTGTGATGGGATCTCTGCACTCATGGTGGGATCTCTGCACTTATGGTAGGATCTCTGTACTCATAGTGGGATCTCTCTCCTTATGGTGGGATGTCTGCACTTGTGATCTCCCCTCTTATGGAGGGATCTCTGCACTTGTGATAGGATCTCTGCACTTGTGGTGGGATCTCTGCACTTGTGGTGGGATCTCTGCACTCATGGTGGGATCTCTGCACTCGTGATGGGATCTCTGCACTTGTGGTAGGATCTTTGCACTTATGGTGGGATCTCTGCACTCATGGTGGGATCTTTGTACTTGTGATGGTGTAGCTGCGCTCATGGTGGGATCTCTGCCCTCATAGTGGGATCTCTCTACTTGTGATGGGATCTCTGCATTTGTGGTGGGATCTCTGCACTTGTGATGGGTTCTGCACTCATGGTGGGATCTCTGCACTTGTGATGGGATCTCTGCACTTATGGTGGGATGTCTGCACTCATGATGGGATCTCTGCTCTCATGATGGAATCTCTGCACTCATGGGATCTCTGCACTTGTGAAGGGATCTCTGCACTTGTGGTGGGATCTCTGCATTCATGATGTGATCTCTGCACTTGTGGTGGGATCTCTGTACTTGTGATGGGATCTTTGCACTCATGGTGGGATTTCTGCACTTGTGATGGGATCTCTGTACTCAGGGTGGGATCTCTGCATTCAAAGTGAGATCTCCCAACTTGTGATGGGATCTCTGCACTTGTGGTGGGATCTCTGCACTCATAGTGGGATCTCTCTACTTGTAATGGGATCTCTGCACTCATGGTGGGATCTCAGTACTTGTGATGGGATCTCTGCACTCATAGTGGGATCTCTGCACTTGTGATGGGATCTTTGCACTCATGGTGGGATCTCTACACTTGTGGTGGGATCTCTGCATACATAGTGGGATTTCTCCACTAGTGATGGGATCTCTGCACTCATGGTGGGATCTCTGCACTTGTGATGGGATCTCTGCACTTGTGTTGGGATCTTTGCATTCATGGTGGGATCGTTGCACCTGTGGTGGGATCTCTGCACTTGTGGTGGGATCTCTGCACTTGTGATAGGATCTCTGCATTCATGGTGGGATCTCTGCACTCACGGTGGGATCTCTGTACTTGTGGTGGGATCTTTGCACTCATGGTGGGAGCTCTGCACTCATGGTGGGGTCACTGCACTTGTGATGGGATCTCTGCACTCATAGTGGGTTCTCTCTACTTATGATGGGATTTCTGCACTTGTGGTGGGATCTCTGCACTCATAGTGGGATCTCTCTACTTGTGATGGGGTCTCTGCACTCATGGTGGGATCTCTGCATTTGTGGTGGGATCTCTGCACTCACAGTGGGATCTCTCTACTTGTGATAGGATCTCTGCACTCATGGTAGGATCTCTGCTTTTGTGATGGGATCTCTTCACTCATGGTGGGTTCTCTGCACTTGTGGTGGGATCTCTGCACTCATAGTGGGATCTCTCTACTTGTGATGGGATCTCTATACTCATGGTGGGATCTCTGCACTTGTGATGGGATCTCTGCACTCATGGTAGGATCTCTGCATTTGTGATGGGATCACTGCACTTATGGTGGGATCTTTGCACTTGTGGTAGGATCTCTGCATTTGTGATAGGATCTCTGCATTCATGGTGGGATCTCTGCACTTGTGGGATCTCTGCTCTCATGAAGGGATCCTTGTCCTTGTGGTAGGATCACTGTACTCATGGTAGGATCTCTCTACTTGTGATGGGATCTCTACACTCATGGTGGGATCTCTGTGCATGTGATGGGATCTCTGCACTCATAGTGGGATCTTTGCACTTGTGATGGGATCTCTGCAGTCATGGCAGGATAACGGCACTTGTGGTGGGATCTCTGCACTCATGGCGGGATCTCTGCACTTGAGGTGGGATCTCTGTACTCATAGTGGGATCTATCTACTTGTGATGGTATCTCTGCTTTCATGGTGGGATCTCTGCACTTGTGATGAGATCTCTACACTCATGGTGGGATCTCTGCACTTGTGATGGGCTATTTGCACTTGTGGTGGGATCTCTGCATTCATGGTGGATCTTTGTACTTGTGGTGGGATCTCTGCACTTGTGGTGGGATCTCTGCACTTGTGATAGGATCTCTGCATTCATGGTGGAATCTCTGCACTCATGGGATCTCTGCACTTGTGAAGGGATCTTGACTTGACTTGACTTGTGAAGGGATCTCTGCACTTGCGGTGGGATCTCTGCATTCATGGTGTGATCTCCACACTTGTGGTAGGATCTCTGTACTTGTGGTGGGATCTCTCTACTTGTGATGGGATCTTTACTATCATGGTGGGATCTCTATACTTGTGATGGGATCTCTGCACTCATAGTGGGATCTCTGCATTCATAGTGAGATCTCCCAACTTGTGATGGGATCTCTGCACTTGTGGTGGGATCTCTGCACTCATAGTGAGATCTCTCTACTGTGATGCAATCTCTGCACTCATGGTGGGATCTCTGTGCTTGTGATGGGATCTCTGCACTCATAGTGGGATCTCTACACTTGTGATGGGATATTTGCACTCATGATGGGATCTCTGCACTTGTGGTGGTATCTCTGCACTCATAGTGGGATGTGTCTACTTGTGATGGGTTCTCTGCACTCATGGTGGGATCTCTGCACTCATGGGATCTCTGCACTTGTGGTGGGATCTTGACTTGACTTGACTTGTGAAGGGATCTCTGCACTTGCGGTGGGATCTCTGCATTCATGGTGTGATCTCCACACTTGTGGTAGGATCTCTGTACTTGTGGTGGGATCTCTCTACTTGTGATGGGATATTTACTATCATGATGGGATCTCTGTACTTGTGATGGGATCTCTGCACTCATAGTGGGATCTCTGCATTCATAGTGAGATCTCCCAACTTGTGATGGGATCTCTGCACTTGTGGTGGGATCTCTGCACTCATAGTGAGATCTCTCTACTGTGATGCAATCTGTGCACTCATGGTGGGATCTCTGTGCTTGTGATGGGATCTCTGCACTCATAGTGGGATCTCTGCACTTGTGATGGGATATTTGCACTCATGGTGGGATCTCTGCACTTGTGGTGGTATCTCTGCACTCATAGTGGGATGTGTCTACTTGTGATGGGTTCTCTGCACTCATGGTGGGATCTCTGCACTTGTGATGGGATCGCTGTAATCATGGTGGGATCTCTGCACTTGTGATGGGATCTCTGCACTTGTGGTTGGATCTCTGTACTTGTGTACGGTGGGATATTTGCACTTGTGGTGGGATCTCTGCACTTGTGATAGGATCTCTGCATTCATAGTGGGATCTCTGCACATGTGGTGACATCTCTGCACTTATGGTGGAATCTTTGCACTTATGGTGGGATCCTGCACTTGTGATAGGATCACTGCACTTATGGTGGGATCTCTGCACTTATGATGGGATCTCTTCACTTGTGGTGGGATCTCTGTACTTGTGTACGGTGGGATATTTGCACTTGTGGTGGGATCTCTGCACTTGTGATAGGATCTCTGCATTCATAGTGGGATCTCTGCACATGTGGTGACATCTCTGCACTTATGGTGGAATCTTTGCACTTATGGTGGGATCCTGCACTTGTGATAGGATCACTGCACTTATGGTGGGATCTCTGCACTTATGATGGGATCTCTTCACTTGTGGTGGGATCTCTATACTCATGATGGGATTTCTGCACTTGTAATGGGATCTCTGCACTCATGGTGGGATCTCTGCACTTATGGCAGGATCACTGTACTCATAGTGGGATCTCTCTACTTATGGTGGGATCTCTGCACTTGTGATCTCTGCTCTTATGGAGGGATCTCTGCACTTGTGATAGGATCTCTGCACTTGTGGTGGGATCTCTGCATTCATGGTGGGATCTCTGCACTTGTGATGGCATCTCTGCACTCATGGTGGGCTTTTTCTACTTCTAGTGGGATCTCTGCACTCAAGATGGGATCTCTACACTTGTGATGGAATCTTGCACTCATGGTGGGATCTCTGAACTTGTGGTGGGATCTCTGCACTCATAGTGGGATCTCTGCACTTGTGGTGGGATCTCTGCACTTGTGATGGGATCTCTGCACTCGTGATGGGATCTCTACACTCATGGTGGGATCTGTCTACTCATAGTGGAATCTATCTACTTGTGATGGGATCTCTTCACTTGTGGTGGGATCTCTGCACTTATGGTGGGTTCTCTGCACTTATTGTGGGATCTCTATACTCATAGTGGGATCTCTCTACTTGTGATGAGATCTCTACATTTGTGGTGGGATCTCTGCACTTGTGATGGGATCCCTGCACTCATGTTGGGATCTGTGTACTCATAGTGCGATCTCTCTACTTGTGATAGGATCTCTGTACTTGTGGTGAAATCTCTGTACTCATGGTGGGATCTCTGAACTCATAGTGGGATCTCTGCACTTGTGATCCGATCTCTGCACTTTTGATTGGATATCTGCACTCATGGTGGGATCTCTGTACTTGTGGTGGGATCCCTGCACTTTTGGGCAGGATATCTGCATTCATGGTGGGATCTCTGTACTCATGGTGGGATCTCTGCATTCAAAGTGAGATCTCCCAACTTGTGATGGGATCTCTGCACTCATAGTGGGATCTCTCTATATGTGATGGGATCTCTGCACTCATGGTGGGATCTCTGTACTTGTGATGGGATCTCTGCACTCATAGTGGGATCTCTGCACTTGTGATGGGATCTTTGCACTCATGGTGGGATCTCTGCACTCATGGTGGGATCTCTGCACTTGCGATGGGATCTCTGTACTCATGGTGGGATCTCTGCATTTGTGATGGGATCTCTGCACTCATGGTGGGATCACTGCACTTGTGAAGGGATATCTGCAATCATAGTGGGATCTTACTACTTGTGATGGGATCTCTGCACTCATGGTGGGATCTCTGTACTTGTGATGGGATCTCTGCACTCATGGTGGGATCCCAGCACTTGTGATAGGATCTCCATACTCATGGTGGAATCTCTGCACTTGTGATGGGATCTCTGCACTCATGGTGGGATCTCTGCACTTGTGATGGGATCTGTACACTCGTGGTGGGATCTCTGTACTTGTGGTGCTATCTCTGCTTTTGTGATAGGATCTCTGCATTCATGGTGGGATCTCTGCACTTGTGGGATCTCTGCACTTGTGATGGGATCTCTGCACTCATGGTGGGATCTCTGCACTTGTGATGGGATCTCTACACTTGTGGTGGGATCTCTGTACTTGTGGTGGTATCTCTGCTTTTGTGATAGGATCTCTGCATTCATGGTGGGATCTCTGTACTTGTGGGATCTCTGCACTTGTGATAGGATCTCTGCATTCATGGTGGGATCTCTGCATAGGTGGTGGGATCTCTGCACTTGTGATGGGATCTTTGCACATGTGGTGGAATCTCTGCACTCATGATGGGATCTCTGCTCTTGAGATAGGATCTCTGTACTCATGATGGGATCTCTGCACTTGTGGTGGGATCTCTGCACTCATAGTGGGATCTCTCTACTTGTGATGGGATCTCTGCACTTATGGTGGGATCTTTGCACTTATGATAAGATCTCTTTACTTGTGGTGGGATCTCTGCACTTGTGGTGGGATATCTGCACTTGTGGTGCGATCTCTATATTCATGGTGGGATTTCTGCACTTGTGATGGGATCTCTGCACTCATGGTGGGATCTCTGCATTTGTGGTGGGATCTCTGTAGTCATAGTGGGATCTCTCTACTTGTGATGGGATCTCTGCATTCATGGTAGGATCTCTGCACTCATAGTGGGATCTCTACTTGTGTTGAGATATCTGCACTTGTGATGGGATCTCTGCTCTTATGGAGGGATCTCTGCACTTGTGATGGGATCTATGCACTTGTGGTGGGATCTCTGCACTTGTGGTAGGATCTCTGCACTTATGGTGGGATCTCTGCACTCATGGTGGGATCTTTGTATTTGTGATGATGTATCTGCACTCATGGTGGGATCTCTGCACTCATAGTGGGATCTCTCTACTTGTGATGGGATCTCTGCACTTGTGGTGGGATCTCTGCACTTGTGGTGGGATCTCTGCACTTGTGATGGGATCTCTGCACTCATGGTGGATCTCTGCACTTGTGATGGGATCTCTGCACTTGTGGTGGGATCTCTGCACTTGTGATGGGATCTCTGCTCTCATGATGGGATCCCTGCCCTTGTGATAGGATCTCTGCATTCATGGTGGAATCTCTGCACTCGTGGGATCTCTGCACTTGTGAAGGGATCTCTGCACTTGTGGTGGGATCTCTGTATTCATGATTTGATCTCTGCACTTGTGGTGGGATCTCTCTACTTGTGATAGGATCTTTGCACTCATGGTGGGATCTCTGCACTTGTGATGGGATCTCTGCACTCATGGTGGGATCTCTGCATTCAAAGTTAGATTTCCCAACTTGTGATGGGATCTCTGCACTTGTGGTGGGATCTCTGCACTCATGGGATCTCTGCACTTGTGGTGGGATCTTGACTTGACTTGACTTGTGAAGGGATCTCTGCACTTGCGGTGGGATCTCTGCATTCATGGTGTGATCTCCACACTTGTGGTAGGATCTCTGTACTTGTGGTGGGATCTCTCTACTTGTGATGGGATCTTTACTATCATGGTGGGATCTCTGCACTTGTGATGGGATCTCTGCACTTGTGGTGGGATCTCTGTACTTGTGGTAGGATCTCTGCACTCATAGTGGGATCTCTTCACTTGTGGTGGGATCTCTGCACTTGTGGTGGGATCTCTGCACATGTGGTGGGATCTCTATACTCATGGTGGGATCTCTGCACTTGTGATGGGATCCCTGCACTCATGGTGGGATCTCTGCGCTTGTGGTGGGATCTCTGCATTTGTGATGGGATCTCTGCACTCGTGATGGGATCTCTGCACTCATGGTGGGATCTGTGTACTCATAGTGGAATCTCTCTACTTGTGATGGGATCTCTGCACTTGTGGTGGGATCTCTGCACTTATGGTGGGTTCTCTACACTTATGGTTGGATCTCTGTACTCATAGTGGGATCTCTCTACTTGTGATGAGATCTCTACATTTGTGGTGGGATCTCTGCACTTGTGATGGGATCTCTGCACTCATGTTGGGATCTGTGTACTCATAGAGGGATCTCTCTACTTATGATGGGATCTCTGTACTTGTGGTGGGATCTCTGTACTCATGGTGGGATCTCTGTACTCATAGTGGGATCTCTGCACTCATGGTGGGATCTATGCACTTGTGGTGGGATTTCTGCTCTCATAGTGGGATCTCTCTACTTATGGTGGGATCTCCGCACTTGTGATGGGATCTCTGCACTTGTGGTGGGATCTCTGCACTCGTGGTGGGATCTCTGCACTCATGGTGGGATATCTGCACTCGTGATGGGATCTCTGCACTTGTGGTAGGATCTCTGCACTCATGGTGGGATCTTTGTACTTGTGATGGTGTATCTGCACTCATGGTGGGATCTCTGCACTCATAGTGGGATCTCTCTACTTGTGATGGGATATCTGCACTTGTGGTGGGATCTCTGCACTTGCGATGGGATCTCTGCACTCATGGTAGGATCTCTGCACTTGTGATGGGATCTCTGTACTTGTGGTGGGATCTCTGTACTTGTGATGGGATCTCTGCACTGGTGTTGGGATCTTTGCATTCATGGTGGGATCTCTGCACTTGTGGTGGGATCTCTGCACTTGTGATGGGATCTCTGCACATGTGGTGGGATCTATGCACTCATCGTGGGATCTCTGCACTTGTGGTAGGATCTCTGCACTCATAGTGGGATCTCTTCGCTTGTGGTGGGATCTCTGCACTTGTGGTGGGATCTCTGCACATGTGGTGGGATCTCTATACTCATGGTGGGATCTCTGCACTTGTGATGGGATCTATGCACTTATGGTGGGATCTTTGCACTTGTGATGGGATCTCTGCACTTGTGGTGGGATCTCTGTATTCATGATTTGATCTCTGCACTTGTGGTGGGATCTCTCTACTTGTGATAGGATCTTTGCACTCATGGTGGGATCTCTGCACTTGTGATGGGATCTCTGCACTCATGGTGGGATCTCTGCATTCAAAGTTAGATCTCCCAACTTGTGATGGGATCTCTGCACTCATGGTGGGATCTGCACTCATGGGATCTCTGCACTTGTGGTGGGATCTTGACTTGACTTGACTTGTGAAGGGATCTCTGCACTTGCGGTGGGATCTCTGCATTCATGGTGTGATCTCCACACTTGTGGTAGGATCTCTGTACTTGTGGTGGGATCTCTCTACTTGTGATGGGATCTTTACTATCATGGTGGGATCTCTGCACTTGTGATGGGATCTCTGCACTCATAGTGGGATCTCTGCATTCATAGTGAGATGTCCCAACTTGTGATGGGATCTCTGCACTTGTGGTGGGATCTCTGCACTCATAGTGAGATCTCTCTACTGTGATGCAATCTCTGCACTCATGGTGGGATCTCTGTGCTTGTGATGGGATCTCTGCACTCATTGTGGGATCTCTGCACTTGTGATGGGATCGTTGCACTCATGCTGGGATCTCTGCACTTGTGGTGGTATCTCTGCACTCGTGATAGGATCTCTGCACTCATGGTGGGATCTGTGTACTCATAGTGGAATCTCTCTACTTGTGATGGGATCTCTGCACTTGTGGTGGGATCTCTGCACTTATGGTGGGTTCTCTACACTTATGGTGGGATCTCTGTACTCATAGTGGGATCTCTCTACTTGTGATGAGATCTCTACATTTGTGGTGGGATCTCTGCACTTATGATGGGATCTCTGCACATGTGGTGGGATCTATGCACTCATGGTGGGATCTCTGCACTTGTGGTAGGATCTCTGCACTCATAGTGGGATCTCTTCACTTGTGGTGGGATCTCTGCACTTGTGGTGGGATCTCTGCACATGTGGTGGGATCTCTATACTCATGGTGGGATCTCTGCACTTGTGATGGGATCTATGCACTTATGGTGGGATCTTTGCACTTGTGATGGGATCTCTGCACTTGTGGTGGGATCTCTGTATTCATGATTTGATCTCTGCACTTGTGGTGGGATCTCTGCTCTTGAGATAGGATCTCTGTACTCATGATGGGATCTCTGCACTTGTGGTGGGATCTCTGCACTCATAGTGGGATCTCTCTACTTGTGATGGGATCTCTGCACTTATGGTGGGATCTCTGCACTTATGATAAGATCTCTTCACTTGTGGTGGGATCTTTGCACTTGTGGTGGGATCTCTGCACTTGTGGTTGGATGTCTTTACTCATGGTGGGATTTCTGCACTTGTGATGGGATCTCTACACTCATGGTGGGATCTCTGCACTTGTGGTGGGATCTCTGTAGTCATAGTGGGATATCTCTACTTGTGATGGGATCTCTGCACTCATGGTAGGATCTCTGCACTCACAGTGGGATCTCTCTACTTGTGGTGAGATCTCTGCACTTGTGATGGGATCTCTGCTCTTATGGAGGGATCTCTGCACTTGTGATGGGATCTCTGCACTTGTGGTGGGATCTCTGCACTGTGGTGGGATCTCTGCACTGTGGTGGGATCTCTGCATTCAAAGTTAGATCTCTGCACTTGTGATGGGATCTTTGCACTCATGGTGGGCTCTTTCTACTTGTGATGGGATCTCTGCACTCATGGTGGGATCTCTGCACTTGTGATGGGATCCCTGCACTCATGGTGGGATCTCTGTGCTTGTGGTGGGATCTCTGCACTTGTGATGGGATCTCTGCACTCGTAATGGGATCTCTGCACTCATGGTGGGATCTGTGTACTCATAGTGGAATCTCTCTACTTGTGATGGGATCTCTGCACTTGTGGTGGGATCTCTGCACTTATGGTGGGTTCTCTACACTTATGGTGGGATCTCTGTACTCATAGTGGGATCTCTCTACTTGTGATGAGATCTCTACATTTGTGGTGGGATCTCTCCACTTGTGATGGGATCTCTGCACTCATGTTGGGATCTGTGTACTCATAGAGGGATCTCTCTACTTATGATGGGATCTCTGTACTTGTGGTGGGATCTCTGTACTCATGGTGGGATCTCTGTACTCATAGTGGGATCTCTGCACTCATGGTGGGATCTATGCACTTGTGGTGGGATTTCTGCTCTCATAGTGGGATCTCTCTACTTATGGTGGGATCTCTGCACTTGTGATGGGATCTCTGCTCCTATGGAGGGATCTCCGCATTTGTGATGGGATCTTTGCACTTGTGGTGGGATCTCTACACTCGTGGTGGGATCTCTGCACTCATGATGGGATATCTGCACTCGTGATGGGATCTCTGCACTTGTGGTAGGATCTCTGCACTCATGGTGGGATCTTTGTACTTGTGATTGTGTATCTGCACTCATGGTGGGATCTCTGCACTCATAGTGGGATCTCTCTACTTGTGATGGGATATCTGCACTTGTGGTGGGATCTCTGCACTTGTGATGGGATCTCTGCACTCATGGTAGGATCTCTGCACTTGTGATGGGATCTCTGTACTTGTGGTGGGATCTCTGTACTTGTGATGGGATCTCTGCACTGGTGTTAGGATCTTTGCATTCATGATGGGATCTCTGCACTTGTGGTGGGATCTCTGCATTTGTGATGGGATCTCTGCACATGTGGTGGGATCTATGCACTCATGGTGGGATCTCTGCACTTGTGGTAGGATCTCTGCACTCACAGTGGGATCTCTTCACTTGTGGTGGGATCTCTGCACTTGTGGTGGGATCTCTGCACATGTGGTGGGATCTCTATACTCATGGTGGGATCTCTGCACTTGTGATGGGATCTATGCACTTATGGTGGGATCTTTGCACTTGTGATGGGATCTCTGCACTTGTGGTGGGATCTCTGTATTCATGATTTGATCTCTGCACTTGTGGTGGGATCTCTCTACTTGTGATAGGATCTTTGCACTCATGGTGGGATCTCTGCACTTGTGATAGGATCTCTGCACTCATGGTGGGATCTCTGCATTCAAAGTTAGATCTCCCAACTTGTGATGGGATCTCTGCACTCATGGTGGGATCTCTGCACTCATGGGATCTCTGCACTTGTGGTGGGATCTTGACTTGACTTGACTTGTGAAGGGATCTCTGCACTTGCGGTGGGATCTCTGCATTCATGGTGTGATCTCCACACTTGTGGTAGGATCTCTGTACTTGTGGTGGGATCTCTCTACTTGTGATGGGATCTTTACTATCATGGTGGGATCTCTGCACTTGTGATGGGATCTCTGCACTCATAGTGGGATCTCTGCATTCATAGTGAGATGTCCCAACTTGTGATGGGATCTCTGCACTTGTGGTGGGATCTCTGCACTCATAGTGAGATCTCTCTACATTGATGCAATCTCTGCACTCATGGTGGGATCTCTGTGCTTGTGATGGGATCTCTCCACTCATAGTGGGATCTCTGCACTTGTGATGGGATCGTTGCACTCATGCTGGGATCTCTGCACTTGTGGTGGTATCTCTGCACTCATAGTGGGATGTCTCTACTTGTGATGGGTTCTCTGCACTCATGGTGGGATCCCTGCACTTGTGATGGGATCGCTGTAATCATAGTGGGATCTCTGCACTTGTGATGGGATCTTTGCACTCATGGTGGGATCTCTGCACTTGTGATGGGCTATTTGCACTTGTGGTGGGATCTCTGCATTCATGGTGGATCTTTGTACTTGTGGTGGGATCTCTGCACTTGTGGTGGGATCTCTGCACTTGTGATAGGATCTCTGCATTCATGGTGGAATCTCTGCACTCATGGGATCTCTGCACTTGTGAAGGGATCTTGACTTGACTTGACTTGTGAAGGGATCTCTGCACTTGCGGTGGGATCTCTGCATTCATGGTGTGATCTCCACACTTGTGGTAGGATCTCTGTACTTGTGGTGGGGTCTCTCTACTTGTAATGGGATCTTTACTATCATGGTGGGATCTCTGTACTTGTGATGGGATCTCTGCACTCATAGTGGGATCTCTGCATTCATAGTGAGATCTCCCAACTTGTGATGGGATCTCTGCACTTGTGGTGGGAGCTCTGCACTCATAGTGAGATCTCTCTACTGTGATGCAATCTCTGCACTCATGGTGGGATCTCTGTGCTTGTGATGGGATCTCTGCACTCATAGTGGGATCTCTGCACTTGTGATGGGATATTTGCACTCATGGTGGGATATCTGCACTTGTGGTGGTATCTCTGCACTCATAGTGGGATGTGTCTACTTGTGATGGGTTCTCTGCACTCATGGTGGGATCTCTGCACTCATGGGATCTCTGCACTTGTGATGGGATCTTGACTTGACTTGACTTGTGAAGGGATCTCTGCACTTGTGGTGGGATCTCTGCATTCATGGTGTGATCTCCACACTTGTGGTAGGATCTCTGTACTTGTGGTGGGATCTCTCTACTTGTGATGGGATCTTTACTTTCATGGTGGGATCTCTGTACTTGTGATGGGATCTCTGCACTCATAGTGGGATCTCTGCATTCATAGTGAGATCTCCCAACTTGTGATGGGATCTCTGCACTTGTGGTGGGATCTCTGCACTCATAGTGAGATCTCTCTACTGTGATGCAATCTCTGCACTCATGGTGGGATCTCTGTGCTTGTGATGGGATCTCTGCACTCATAGTGGGATCTCTGCACTTGTGATGGGATATTTGCACTCATGGTGGGATCTCTGCACTTGTGGTGGTATCTCTGCACTCATAGTGGGATGTGTCTACTTGTGATGGGTTCTCTGCACTCATGGTGGGATCTCTGCACTCATGGGATCTCTGCACTTGTGGTGGGATCTTGACTTGACTTGACTTGTGAAGGGATCTCTGCACTTGCAGTGGGATCTCTGCATTCATGGTGTGATCTCCACACTTGCGGTAGGATCTCTGTACTTGTGGTGGGATCTCTCTACTTGTGATGGGATCTTTACTATCATGGTGGGATCTCTGTACTTGTGATGGGATCTCTGCACTCATAGTGGGATCTCTGCATTCATAGTGAGATCTCCCAACTTGTGATGGGATCTCTGCACTTGTGGTGGGATCTCTGCACTCATAGTGAGATCTCTCTACTGTGATGCAATCTCTGCACTCATGGTGGGATCTCTGTGCTTGTGATGGGATCTCTGCACTCATAGTGGGATCTCTGCACTTGTGATGGGATATTTGCACTCATGGTGGGATCTCTGCACTTGTGGTGGTATCTCTGCACTCATAGTGGGATGTGTCTACTTGTGGTGGGATCTCTGCACTTGTTGTGGGATCTCTGCACTTGTGAAAGGATCTCTGCATTCATGGTGGAATCTCTCCACTCATGGGATCTCTGCACTTGTGAAGGGATCTTGACTTGACTTGACTTGTGAAGGGATCTCTGCTCTTGCGGTGGGATCTCTGCATTCATGGTGTGATCTTCACACTTGTGGTAGGATCTCTGTACTTGTGGTGGGATCTCTCTACTTGTGATGGGATCTTTACTATCATGGTGGGATCTCTGCACTTGTGATGGGATCTCTGCACTGATAGTGGGATCTCTGCATTCATAGTGAGATCTCCCAACTTGTGATGGGATCTCTGCACTTGTGGTGGGATCTTTACACTTGTGATGGGATCTCTGCAGTCATGGCAGGATAACTGCACTTGTGGTGGGATCGCTGCACTCATGGTGGGATCTCTGCACTTGAGGTGGGATCTCTGTACTCATAGTGGGATCTATCTACTTGTGATGGGATCTCTGCTTTCATGGTGGGATCTCTGTACTTGTGATGAGATCTCTACACTCATGGTGGGATCTCTGCACTTGTGATGGTCTATTTGCACTTGTGGTGGGATCTCTGCATTCATGGTGGATCTTTGTACTTGTGGTGGCATCTCTGCACTTGTTGTGGGATCTCTGCACTTGTGATAGGATCTCTGCATTCATGGTGGGATCTCTGCATGGGTGGTGGGATCCGTGCACATGTGATGGGATCTCTGCACATGTGGTGGGATCTCTGTACTCATGGTGGGATCTCTGCACTTGAGATAGGATCTCTGTACTCATGATGGGAATTCTGCATTTGTGGTGGGATCTCTGCACTCATAGTGGGATCTCTCTACTTGTGATGGGATCTCTGCACTTATGGTGGGATCTCTGCACTTATGATAAGATCTCTTCACTTGTGGTGGGATCTCTGCACTTGTTGTGTGATCTCTGCACTTGTGGTTGGATGTCTATACTCATGGTGGGATTTCTGCACTTGTGATGGGATCTCTGCACTCATGGTGGGATCTCTGCACTTGTGGTGGGATCTCTGTAGTCATAGTGGGATCTCTCTACTTGTGATGGGATTTCTGCACTCATGGTAGGATCTCTGCACTCACAGTGGGATCTCTCTACTTGTGGTGGGATCTCTGCACTTGTGATAGGATCTCTGCATTCATGGTGGAATCTCTCCACTCATGGGATCTCTGCACTTGTGAAGGGATCTTGACTTGACTTGACTTGTGAAGGGATCTCTGCTCTTGCAGTGGGATCTCTGCATTCATGGTGTGCTCCTCACACTTGTGGTAGGATCTCTGTACTTGTGGTGGGATCTCTCTACTTGTGATGGGATCTTTACTATCATGGTGGGATCTCTGCACTTGTGATGGGATCTCTGCACTCATAGTGGGATCTCTGCATTCATAGTGAGATCTCCCAACTTGTGATGGGATCTCTGCACTTGTGGTGGGATCTCTGCACTCATAGTGAGATCTCTCTACTGTGATGCAATCTCTGCACTCATGGTGGGATCTCTGTGCTTGTGATGGGATATCTGCACTCATAGTGGGATCTCTGCACTTGTGATGGGATATTTGCACTCATGGTGGGATCTCTGCACTTGTGGTGGTATCTCTGGACTCATAGTGGGATGTCTCTACTTGTGATGGGTTCTCTGCACTCATGGTGGGATCTCTGCACTTGTGATGGGATCGCTGTAATCATGGTGGGATCTCTGCACTTGTGATGGGATCTCTAAACTCATGGTGGGATCTCTGTGCATGTGATGGGATCTCTGCACTCATAGTGGGATCTTTGCACTTGTGATGGGATCTCTGCAGTCATGGCAGGATAACGGCACTTGTGGTGGGATCTCTGCACTCATGGTGGGATCTCTGCACTTGAGGTGGGATCTCTGTACTCATAGTGGGATCTATCTACTTGTGATGGGATCTCTGCTTTCATGGTGGGATCTCTGCACTTGTGATGAGATCTCTACACTCATGGTGGGATCTCTGCACTTGTGATGGGCTATTTGCACTTGTGGTGGGATCTCTGCATTCATGGTGGATCTTTGTACTTGTGGTGGGATCTCTGCACTTGTGGTGGGATCTCTGCACTTGTGATAGGATCTCTGCATTCATGGTGGAATCTCTGCACTCATGGGATCTCTGCACTTGTGAAGGGATCTTGACTTGACTTGACTTGTGAAGGGATCTCTGCACTTGCGGTGGGATCTCTGCATTCATGGTGTGATCTCCACACTTGTGGTAGGATCTCTGTACTTGTGGTGGGATCTCTCTACTTGTGATGGGATCTTTACTATCATGGTGGGATCTCTATACTTGTGATGGGATCTCTGCACTCATAGTGGGATCTCTGCATTCATAGTGAGATCTCCCAACTTGTGATGGGATCTCTGCACTTGTGGTGGGATCTCTGCACTCATAGTGAGATCTCTCTACTGTGATGCAATCTCTGCACTCATGGTGGGATCTCTGTGCTTGTGATGGGATCTCTGCACTCATAGTGGGATCTCTACACTTGTGATGGGATATTTGCACTCATGATGGGATCTCTGCACTTGTGGTGGTATCTCTGCACTCATAGTGGGATGTGTCTACTTGTGATGGGTTCTCTGCACTCATGGTGGGATCTCTGCACTCATGGGATCTCTGCACTTGTGGTGGGATCTTGACTTGACTTGACTTGTGAAGGGATCTCTGCACTTGCGGTGGGATCTCTGCATTCATGGTGTGATCTCCACACTTGTGGTAGGATCTCTGTACTTGTGGTGGGATCTCTCTACTTGTGATGGGATATTTACTATCATGGTGGGATCTCTGTACTTGTGATGGGATCTCTGCACTCATAGTGGGATCTCTGCATTCATAGTGAGATCTCCCAACTTGTGATGGGATCTCTGCACTTGTGGTGGGATCTCTGCACTCATAGTGAGATCTCTCTACTGTGATGCAATCTCTGCACTCATGGTGGGATCTCTGTGCTTGTGATGGGATCTCTGCACTCATAGTGGGATCTCTGCACTTGTGATGGGATATTTGCACTCATGGTGGGATCTCTGCACTTGTGGTGGTATCTCTGCACTCATAGTGGGATGTGTCTACTTGTGATGGGTTCTCTGCACTCATGGTGGGATCTCTGCACTTGTGATGGGATCGCTGTAATCATGGTGGGATCTCTGCACTTGTGATGGGATCTCTGCACTTGTGGTTGGATCTCTGTACTTGTGTACGGTGGGATATTTGCACTTGTGGTGGGATCTCTGCACTTGTGATAGGATCTCTGCATTCATAGTGGGATCTCTGCACATGTGGTGACATCTCTGCACTTATGGTGGAATCTTTGCACTTATGGTGGGATCCTGCACTTGTGATAGGATCACTGCACTTATGGTGGGATCTCTGCACTTATGATGGGATCTCTTCACTTGTGGTGGGATCTCTGTACTTGTGTTGGGATCTCTGCACTTGTGGTGGGATCTCTATACTCATGATGGGATTTCTGCACTTGTGATGGGATCTCTGCACTCATGGTGGGATCTCTGCACTTATGGCAGGATCACTGTACTCATAGTGGGATCTCTCTACTTATGGTGGGATCTCTGCACTTGTGATCTCTGCTCTTATGGAGGGATCTCTGCACTTGTGATAGGATCTCTGCACTTGTGGTGGGATCTCTGCATTCATGGTGGGATCTCTGCACTTGTGATGGCATCTCTGCACTCATGGTGGGCTTTTTCTACTTCTAGTGGGATCTCTGCACTCAAGATGGGATCTCTACACTTGTGATGGAATCTTGCACTCATGGTGGGATCTCTGAACTTGTGGTGGGATCTCTGCACTCATAGTGGGATCTCTGCACTTGTGGTGGGATCTCTGCACTTGTGATGGGATCTCTGCACTCGTGATGGGATCTCTACACTCATGGTGGGATCTGTCTACTCATAGTGGAATCTATCTACTTGTGATGGGATCTCTTCACTTGTGGTGGGATCTCTGCACTTATGGTGGGTTCTCTGCACTTATTGTGGGATCTCTATACTCATAGTGGGATCTCTCTACTTGTGATGAGATCTCTACATTTGTGGTGGGATCTCTGCACTTGTGATGGGATCTCTGCACTCATGTTGGGATCTGTGTACTCATAGTGCGATCTCTCTACTTGTGATAGGATCTCTGTACTTGTGGTGAAATCTCTGTACTCATGGTGGGATCTCTGAACTCATAGTGGGATCTCTGCACTTGTGATCCGATCTCTGCACTTTTGATTGGATATCTGCACTCATGGTGGGATCTCTGTACTTGTGGTGGGATCCCTGCACTTTTGGGCAGGATATCTGCATTCATGGTGGGATCTCTGTACTCATGGTGGGATCTCTGCATTCAAAGTGAGATCTCCCAACTTGTGATGGGATCTCTGCACTCATAGTGGGATCTCTCTACATGTGATGGGATCTCTGCACTCATGGTGGGATCGCTGTACTTGTGATGGGATCTCTGCACTCATAGTGGGATCTCTGCACTTGTGATGGGATCTTTGCACTCATGGTGGGATCTCTGCACTCATGGTGGGATCTCTGCACTTGCGATGGGATCTCTCTACTCATGGTGGGATCTCTGCATTTGTGATGGGATCTCTGCACTCATGGTGGGATCACTGCACTTGTGAAGGGATATCTGCAATCATAGTGGGATCTTACTACTTGTGATGGGATCTCTGCACTCATGGTGGGATCTCTGTACTTGTGATGGGATCTCTGCACTCATGGTGGGATCCCAGCACTTGTGATAGGATCTCCATACTCATGGTGGAATCTATGCACTTGTGATGGGATCTCTGCACTCATGGTGGGATCTCTGCACTTGTGATGGGATCTCTACACTTGTGGTGGGATCTCTGTACTTGTGGTGGTATCTCTGCTTTTGTGATAGGATCTCTGCATTCATGGTGGGATCTCTGTACTTGTGGGATCTCTGCACTTGTGATAGGATCTCTGCATTCATGGTGGGATCTCTGCATAGGTGGTGGGATCTCTGCACTTGTGATGGGATCTTTGCACATGTGGTGGAATCTCTGCACTCATGATGGGATCTCTGCTCTTGAGATAGGATCTCTGTACTCATGATGGGATCTCTCTACTTGTGATGGGATCTCTGCACTTATGGTGGGATCTTTGCACTTATGATAAGATCTCTTTACTTGTGGTGGGATCTCTGCACTTGTGGTGGGATATCTGCACTTATGGTGCGATCTCTATATTCATGGTGGGATTTCTGCACTTGTGATGGGATCTCTGCACTCATGGTGGGATCTCTGCATTTGTGGTGGGATCTCTGTAGTCATAGTGGGATCTCTCTACTTGTGATGGGATCTCTGCATTCATGGTAGGATCTCTGCACTCATAGTGGGATCTCTACTTGTGGTGAGATATCTGCACTTGTGATGGGATCTCTGCTCTTATGGAGGGATCTCTGCACTTGTGATGGGATCTCTGCACTTGTGGTGGGATCTCTGCACTTATGGTAGGATCTCTGCACTTATGGTGGGATCTCTGCACTCATGGTGGGATCTCTGTATTTGTGATGATGTATCTGCACTCATGGTGGGATCTCTGCACTCATAGTGGGATCTCTCTACTTGTGATGGGATCTCTGCACTTGTGGTGGGATCTCTGCACTTGTGGTGGGATCTCTGCACTTGTGATGGGATCTCTGCACTCATGGTGGATCTCTGCACTTGTGATGGGATCTCTGCACTTGTGGTGGGATCTCTGCACTTGTGATGGGATCTCTGCTCTCATGATGGGATCCCTGCCCTTGTGATAGGATCTCTGCATTCATGGTGGAATCTCTGCACTCGTGGGATCGCTGCACTTGTGAAGGGATCTCTGCACTTGTGGTGGGATCTCTGTATTCATGATTTGATCTCTGCACTTGTGGTGGGATCTCTCTACTTGTGATAGGATCTTTGCACTCATGGTGGGATCTCTGCACTTGTGATGGGATCTCTGCACTCATGGTGGGATCTCTGCATTCAAAGTTAGATTTCCCAACTTGTGATGGGATCTCTGCACTTGTGGTGGGATCTCTGCACTCATGGGATCTCTGCACTTGTGGTGGGATCTTGACTTGACTTGACTTGTGAAGGGATCTCTGCACTTGCGGTGGGATCTCTGCATTCATGGTGTGATCTCCACACTTGTGGTAGGATCTCTGTACTTGTGGTGGGATCTCTCTACTTGTGATGGGATCTTTACTATCATGGTGGGATCTCTGCACTTGTGATGGGATCTCTGCACTTATAGTGGGATCTCTGCATTCATAGTGAGATGTCCCAACTTGTGATGGGATCTCTGCACTTGTGGTGGGATCTCTGCACTTGTGGTAGGATCTCTGCACTCATAGTGGGATCTCTTCACTTGTGGTGGGATCTCTGCACTTGTGGTGGGATCTCTGCACATATGGTGGGATCTCTATACTCATGGTGGGATCTCTGCACTTGTGATGGGATCCCTGCACTCATGGTGGGATCTCTGCACTTGTGGTGGGATCTCTGCATTTGTGATGGGATCTCTGCACTCGTGATGGGATCTCTGCACTCATGGTGGGATCTGTGTACTCATAGTGGAATCTCTCTACTTGTGATGGGATCTCTGCACTTGTGGTGGGATCTCTGCACTTACGGTGGGTTCTCTACACTTATGGTGGGATCTCTGTACTCATAGTGGGATCTCTCTACTTGTGATGAGATCTCTACATTTGTGGTGGGATCTCTGCACTTGTGATGGGATCTCTGCACTCATGTTGGGATCTGTGTACTCATAGAGGGATCTCTCTACTTATGATGGGATCTCTGTACTTGTGGTGGGATCTCTGTACTCATGGTGGGATCTCTGTACTCATAGTGGGATCTCTGCACTCATGGTGGGATCTATGCACTTGTGGTGGGATTTCTGCTCTCATAGTGGGATCTCTCTACTTATGGTGGGATCTCCACACTTGTGATGGGATCTCTGCTCCTATTGAGGGATCTCCACACTTGTGATACGATCTCTGCACTTGTGGTGGGATCTCTGCACTCGTGGTGGGATCTCTGCACTCATGGTGGGATATCTGCACTCGTGATGGGATCTCTGCACTTGTGGTAGGATCTCTGCACTCATGGTGGGATCTTTGTACTTGTGATGGTGTATCTGCACTCATGGTGGGATCTCTGCACTCATAGTGGGATCTCTCTACTTGTGATGGGATATCTGCACTTGTGGTGGGATCTCTGCACTTGTGATGGGATCTCTGCACTCATGGTAGGATCTCTGCACTTGTGATGGGATCTCTGTACTTGTGGTGGGATCTCTGTACTTGTGATGGGATCTCTGCACTGGTGTTGGGATCTTTGCATTCATGGTGGGATCTCTGCACTTGTGGTGGGATCTCTGCACTTGTGATGGGATCTCTGCACATGTGGTGGGATCTATGCACTCATCGTGGGATCTCTGCACTTGTGGTAGGATCTCTGCACTCATAGTGGGATCTCTTCGCTTGTGGTGGGATCTCTGCACTTGTGGTGGGATCTCTGCACATGTGGTGGGATCTCTATACTCATGGTGGGATCTCTGCACTTGTGATGGGATCTATGCACTTATGGTGGGATCTTTGCACTTGTGATGGGATCTCTGCACTTGTGGTGGGATCTCTGTATTCATGATTTGATCTCTGCACTTGTGGTGGGATCTCTCTACTTGTGATAGGATCTTTGCACTCATGGTGGGATCTCTGCACTTGTGATGGGATCTCTGCACTCATGGTGGGATCTCTGCATTCAAAGTTAGATCTCCCAACTTGTGATGGGATCTCTGCACTCATGGTGGGATCTGCACTCATGGGATCTCTGCACTTATGGTGGGATCTTGACTTGACTTGACTTGTGAAGGGATCTCTGCACTTGCGGTGGGATCTCTGCATTCATGGTGTGATCTCCACACTTGTGGTAGGATCTCTGTACTTGTGGTGGGATCTCTCTACTTGTGATGGGATCTTTACTATCATGGTGGGATCTCTGCACTTGTGATGGGATCTCTGCACTCATAGTGGGATCTCTGCATTCATAGTGAGATGTCCCAACTTGTGATGGGATCTCTGCACTTGTGGTGGGATCTCTGCACTCATAGTGAGATCTCTCTACTGTGATGCAATCTCTGCACTCATGGTGGGATCTCTGTGCTTGTGATGGGATCTCTGCACTCATAGTGGGATCTCTGCACTTGTGATGGGATCGTTGCACTCATGCTGGGATCTCTGCACTTGTGGTGGTATCTCTGCACTCGTGATGGGATCTCTGCACTCATGGTGGGATCTGTGTACTCATAGTGGAATCTCTCTACTTGTGATGGGATCTCTGCACTTGTGGTGGGATCTCTGCACTTATGGTGGGTTCTCTACACTTATGGTGGGATCTCTGTACTCATAGTGGGATCTCTCTACTTGTGATGAGATCTCTACATTTGTGGTGGGATCTCTGCACTTGTGATGGGATCTCTGCACATGTGGTGGGATCTATGCACTCATGGTGGGATCTCTGCACTTGTGGTAGGATCTCTGCACTCATAGTGGGATCTCTTCACTTGTGGTGGGATCTCTGCACTTGTGGTGGGATCTCTGCACATGTGGTGGGATCTCTATACTCATGGTGGGATCTCTGCACTTGTGATGGGATCTATGCACTTATGGTTGGATCTTTGCACTTGTGATGGGATCTCTGCACTTGTGGTGGGATCTCTGTATTCATGATTTGATCTTTGCACTTGTGGTGGGATCTCTGCTCTTGAGATAGGATCTCTGTACTCATGATGGGATCTCTGCACTTGTGGTGGGATCTCTGCACTCATAGTGGGATCTCTCTACTTGTGATGGGATCTCTGCACTTATGGTGGGATCTCTGTACTTATGATAAGATCTCTTCACTTGTGGTGGGATCTCTGCACTTGTGGTGGGATCTCTGCACTTGTGGTTGGATGTCTTTACTCATGGTGGGATTTCTGCACTTGTGATGGGATCTCTACACTCATGGTGGGATCTCTGCACTTGTGGTGGGATCTCTGTAGTCATAGTGGGATATCTCTACTTGTGATGGGATCTCTGCACTCATGGTAGGATCTCTGCACTCACAGTGGGATCTCTCTACTTGTGGTGAGATCTCTGCACTTGTGATGGGATCTCTGCTCTTATGGAGGGATCTCTGCACTTGTGATGGGATCTCTGCACTTGTGGTGGGATCTCTGCACTGTGGTGGGATCTCTGCACTGTGGTGGGATCTCTGCATTCAAAGTTAGATCTCTGCACTTGTGATGGGATCTTTGCACTCATGGTGGGCTCTTTCTACTTGTGATGGGATCTCTGCACTCATGGTGGGATCTCTGCACTTGTGATGGGATCCCTGCACTCATGGTGGGATCACTGCGCTTGTGGTGGGATCTCTGCACTTGTGATGGGATCTCTGCACTCGTAATGGGATCTCTGCACTCATGGTGGGATCTGTGTACTCATAGTGGAATCTCTCTACTTGTGATGGGATCTCTGCACTTGTGGTGGGATCTCTGCACTTATGGTGGGTTCTCTACACTTATGGTGGGATCTCTGTACTCATAGTGGGATCTCTCTACTTGTGATGAGATCTCTACATTTGTGGTGGGATCTCTGCACTTGTGATGGGATCTCTGCACTCATGTTGGGATCTGTGTACTCATAGAGGGATCTCTCTACTTATGATGGGATCTCTGTACTTGTGGTGGGATCTCTGTACTCATGGTGGGATCTCTGTACTCATAGTGGGATCTCTGCACTCATGGTGGGATCTATGCACTTGTGGTGGGATTTCTGCTCTCATAGTGGGATCTCTCTACTTATGGTGGGATCTCTGCACTTGTGATGGGATCTCTGCTCCTATGGAGGGATCTCCGCATTTGTGATGGGATCTTTGCACTTGTGGTGGGATCTCTGCACTCGTGGTGGGATCTCTGCACTCATGATGGGATATCTGCACTCGTGATGGGATCTCTGCACTTGTGGTAGGATCTCTGCACTCATGGTGGGATCTTTGTAGTTGTGATGGTGTATCTGCACTCATGGTGGGATCTCTGCACTCATAGTGGGATCTCTCTACTTGTGATGGGATATCTGCACTTGTGGTGGGATCTCTGCACTTGTGATGGGATCTCTGCACTCATGGTAGGATCTCTGCACTTGTGATGGGATCTCTGTACTTGTGGTGGGATCTCTGTACTTGTGATGGGATCTCTGCACTGGTGTTGGGATCTTTGCATTCATGATGGGATCTCTGCACTTGTGGTGGGATCTCTGCACTTGTGATGGGATCTCTGCACATGTGGTGGGATCTATGCACTCATGGTGGGATCTCTGCACTTGTGGTAGGATCTCTGCACTCACAGTGGGATCTCTTCACTTGTGGTGGGATCTCTGCACTTGTGGTGGGATCTCTGCACATGTGGTGGAATCTCTATACTCATGGTGGGATCTCTGCACTTGTGATGGGATCTATGCACTTATGGTGGGATCTTTGCACTTGTGATGGGATCTCTGCACTTGTGGTGGGATCTCTGTATTCATGATTTGATCTCTGCACTTGTGGTGGGATCTCTCTACTTGTGATAGGATCTTTGCACTCATGGTGGGATGTCTGCACTTGTGATGGGATCTCTGCACTCATGGTGGGATCTCTGCATTCAAAGTTAGATCTCCCAACTTGTGATGGGATCTCTGCACTCATGGTGGGATCTCTGCACTCATGGGATCTCTGCACTTGTGGTGGGATCTTGACTTGACTTGACTTGTGAAGGGATCTCTGCACTTGCGGTGGGATCTCTGCATTCATGGTGTGATCTCCACACTTGTGGTAGGATCTCTGTACTTGTGGTGGGATCTCTCTACTTGTGATGGGATCTTTACTATCATGGTGGGATCTCTGCACTTGTGATGGGATCTCTGCACTCATAGTGGGATCTCTGCATTCATAGTGAGATGTCCCAACTTGTGATGGGATCTCTGCACTTGTGGTGGGATCTCTGCACTCATAGTGAGATCTCTCTACATTGATGCAATCTCTGCACTCATGGTGGGATCTCTGTGCTTGTGATGGGATCTCTGCACTCATAGTGGGATCTCTGCACTTGTGATGGGATCTTTGCACTCATGGTGGGATCTCTGCACTTGTGATGGGCTATTTGCATTTGTGGTGGGATCTCTGCATTCATGGTGGATCTTTGTACTTGTGGTGGGATCTCTGCACTTGTGGTGGGATCTCTGCACTTGTGATAGGATCTCTGCATTCATGGTGGAATCTCTGCACTCATGGGATCTCTGCACTTGTGAAGGGATCTTGACTTGACTTGACTTGTGAAGGGATCTCTGCACTTGCGGTGAGATCTCTGCATTCATGGTGTGATCTCCACACTTGTGGTAGGATCTCTGTACTTGTGGTGGGGTCTCTCTACTTGTGATGGGATCTTTACTATCATGGTGGGATCTCTGTACTTGTGATGGGATCTCTGCACTCATAGTGGGATCTCTGCATTCATAGTGAGATCTCCCAACTTGTGATGGGATCTCTGCACTTGTGGTGGGATCTCTGCACTCATAGTGAGATCTCTCTACTGTGATGCAATCTCTGCACTCATGGTGGGATCTCTGTGCTTGTGATGGGATCTCTGCACTCATAGTGGGATCTCTGCACTTGTGATGGGATATTTGCACTCATGGTGGGATATCTGCACTTGTGGTGGTATCTCTGCACTCATAGTGGGATGTGTCTACTTGTGATGGGTTCTCTGCACTCATGGTGGGATCTCTGCACTCATGGGATCTCTGCACTTGTGATGGGATCTTGACTTGACTTGACTTGTGAAGGGATCTCTGCACTTGTGGTGGGATCTCTGCATTCATGGTGTGATCTCCACACTTGTGGTAGGATCTCTGTACTTGTGGTGGGATCTCTCTACTTGTGATGGGATCTTTACTTTCATGGTGGGATCTCTGTACTTGTGATGGGATCTCTGCACTCATAGTGGGATCTCTGCATTCATAGTGAGATCTCCCAACTTGTGATGGGATCTCTGCACTTGTGGTGGGATCTCTGCACTCATAGTGAGATCTCTCTACTGTGATGCAATCTCTGCACTCATGGTGGGATCTCTGTGCTTGTGATGGGATCTCTGCACTCATAGTGGGATCTCTGCACTTGTGATGGGATATTTGCACTCATGGTGGGATCTCTGCACTTGTGGTGGTATCTCTGCACTCATAGTGGGATGTGTCTACTTGTGATGGGTTCTCTGCACTCATGGTGGGATCTCTGCACTCATGGGATCTCTGCACTTGTGGTGGGATCTTGACTTGACTTGACTTGTGAAGGGATCTCTGCACTTGCAGTGGGATCTCTGCATTCATGGTGTGATCTCCACACTTGTGGTAGGATCTCTGTACTTGTGGTGGGATCTCTCTACTTGTGATGGGATCTTTACTATCATGGTGGGATCTCTGTACTTGTGATGGGATCTCTGCACTCATAGTGGGATCTCTGCATTCATAGTGAGATCTCCCAACTTGTGATGGGATCTCTGCACTTGTGGTGGGATCTCTGCACTCATAGTGAGATCTCTCTACTGTGATGCAATCTCTGCACTCATGGTGGGATCTCTGTGCTTGTGATGGGATCTCTGCACTCATAGTGGGATCTCTGCACTTGTGATGGGATATTTGCACTCATGGTGGGATCTCTGCACTTGTGGTGGTATCTCTGCACTCATAGTGGGATGTGTCTACTTGTGGTGGGATCTCTGCACTTGTTGTGGGATCTCTGCACTTGTGATAGGATCTCTGCATTCATGGTGGAATCTCTCCACTCATGGGATCTCTGCACTTGTGAAGGGATCTTGACTTGACTTGACTTGTGAAGGGATCTCTGCTCTTGCGGTGGGATCTCTGCATTCATGGTGTGATCTTCACACTTGTGGTAGGATCTCTGTACTTGTGGTGGGATCTCTCTACTTGTGATGGGATCTTTGCACTCATGGTGGGATCTCTGCACTCATGGTGGGATCTCTGCACTTGCGATGGGATCTCTCTACTCATGGTGGGATCTCTGCATTTGTGATGGGATCTCTGCACTCATGGTGGGATCACTGCACTTGTGAAGGGATATCTGCAATCATAGTGGGATCTTACTACTTGTGATGGGATCTCTGCACTCATGGTGGGATCTCTGTACTTGTGATGGGATCTCTGCACTCATGGTGGGATCCCAGCACTTGTGATAGGATCTCCATACTCATGGTGGAATCTATGCACTTGTGATGGGATCTCTGCACTCATGGTGGGATCTCTGCACTTGTGATGGGATCTCTACACTTGTGGTGGGATCTCTGTACTTGTGGTGGTATCTCTGCTTTTGTGATAGGATCTCTGCATTCATGGTGGGATCTCTGTACTTGTGGGATCTCTGCACTTGTGATAGGATCTCTGCATTCATGGTGGGATCTCTGCATAGGTGGTGGGATCTCTGCACTTGTGATGGGATCTTTGCACATGTGGTGGAATCTCTGCACTCATGATGGGATCTCTGCTCTTGAGATAGGATCTCTGTACTCATGATGGGATCTCTCTACTTGTGATGAGATCTCTGCACTTATGGTGGGATCTTTGCACTTATGATAAGATCTCTTTACTTGTGGTGGGATCTCTGCACTTGTGGTGGGATATCTGCACTTATGGTGCGATCTCTATATTCATGGTGGGATTTCTGCACTTGTGATGGGATCTCTGCACTCATGGTGGGATCTCTGCATTTGTGGTGGGATCTCTGTAGTCATAGTGGGATCTCTCTACTTGTGATGGGATCTCTGCATTCATGGTAGGATCTCTGCACTCATAGTGGGATCTCTACTTGTGGTGAGATATCTGCACTTGTGATGGGATCTCTGCTCTTATGGAGGGATCTCTGCACTTGTGATGGGATCTCTGCACTTGTGGTGGGATCTCTGCACTTATGGTAGGATCTCTGCACTTATGGTGGGATCTCTGCACTCATGGTGGGATCTCTGTATTTGTGATGATGTATCTGCACTCATGGTGGGATCTCTGCACTCATAGTGGGATCTCTCTACTTGTGATGGGATCTCTGCACTTGTGGTGGGATCTCTGCACTTGTGGTGGGATCTCTGCACTTGTGATGGGATCTCTGCACTCATGGTGGATCTCTGCACTTGTGATGGGATCTCTGCACTTGTGGTGGGATCTCTGCACTTGTGATGGGATCTCTGCTCTCATGATGGGATCCCTGCCCTTGTGATAGGATCTCTGCATTCATGGTGGAATCTCTGCACTCGTGGGATCGCTGCACTTGTGAAGGGATCTCTGCACTTGTGGTGGGATCTCTGTATTCATGATTTGATCTCTGCACTTGTGGTGGGATCTCTCTACTTGTGATAGGATCTTTGCACTCATGGTGGGATCTCTGCACTTGTGATGGGATCTCTGCACTCATGGTGGGATCTCTGCATTCAAAGTTAGATTTCCCAACTTGTGATGGGATCTCTGCACTTGTGGTGGGATCTCTGCACTCATGGGATCTCTGCACTTGTGGTGGGATCTTGACTTGACTTGACTTGTGAAGGGATCTCTGCACTTGCGGTGGGATCTCTGCATTCATGGTGTGATCTCCACACTTGTGGTAGGATCTCTGTACTTGTGGTGGGATCTCTCTACTTGTGATGGGATCTTTACTATCATGGTGGGATCTCTGCACTTGTGATGGGATCTCTGCACTTATAGTGGGATCTCTGCATTCATAGTGAGATGTCCCAACTTGTGATGGGATCTCTGCACTTGTGGTGGGATCTCTGCACTTGTGGTAGGATCTCTGCACTCATAGTGGGATCTCTTCACTTGTGGTGGGATCTCTGCACTTGTGGTGGGATCTCTGCACATATGGTGGGATCTCTATACTCATGGTGGGATCTCTGCACTTGTGATGGGATCCCTGCACTCATGGTGGGATCTCTGCACTTGTGGTGGGATCTCTGCATTTGTGATGGGATCTCTGCACTCGTGATGGGATCTCTGCACTCATGGTGGGATCTGTGTACTCATAGTGGAATCTCTCTACTTGTGATGGGATCTCTGCACTTGTGGTGGGATCTCTGCACTTACGGTGGGTTCTCTACACTTATGGTGGGATCTCTGTACTCATAGTGGGATCTCTCTACTTGTGATGAGATCTCTACATTTGTGGTGGGATCTCTGCACTTGTGATGGGATCTCTGCACTCATGTTGGGATCTGTGTACTCATAGAGGGATCTCTCTACTTATGATGGGATCTCTGTACTTGTGGTGGGATCTCTGTACTCATGGTGGGATCTCTGTACTCATAGTGGGATCTCTGCACTCATGGTGGGATCTATGCACTTGTGGTGGGATTTCTGCTCTCATAGTGGGATCTCTCTACTTATGGTGGGATCTCCACACTTGTGATGGGATCTCTGCTCCTATTGAGGGATCTCCACACTTGTGATACGATCTCTGCACTTGTGGTGGGATCTCTGCACTCGTGGTGGGATCTCTGCACTCATGGTGGGATATCTGCACTCGTGATGGGATCTCTGCACTTGTGGTAGGATCTCTGCACTCATGGTGGGATCTTTGTACTTGTGATGGTGTATCTGCACTCATGGTGGGATCTCTGCACTCATAGTGGGATCTCTCTACTTGTGATGGGATATCTGCACTTGTGGTGGGATCTCTGCACTTGTGATGGGATCTCTGCACTCATGGTAGGATCTCTGCACTTGTGATGGGATCTCTGTACTTGTGGTGGGATCTCTGTACTTGTGATGGGATCTCTGCACTGGTGTTGGGATCTTTGCATTCATGGTGGGATCTCTGCACTTGTGGTGGGATCTCTGCACTTGTGATGGGATCTCTGCACATGTGGTGGGATCTATGCACTCATCGTGGGATCTCTGCACTTGTGGTAGGATCTCTGCACTCATAGTGGGATCTCTTCGCTTGTGGTGGGATCTCTGCACTTGTGGTGGGATCTCTGCACATGTGGTGGGATCTCTATACTCATGGTGGGATCTCTGCACTTGTGATGGGATCTATGCACTTATGGTGGGATCTTTGCACTTGTGATGGGATCTCTGCACTTGTGGTGGGATCTCTGTATTCATGATTTGATCTCTGCACTTGTGGTGGGATCTCTCTACTTGTGATAGGATCTTTGCACTCATGGTGGGATCTCTGCACTTGTGATGGGATCTCTGCACTCATGGTGGGATCTCTGCATTCAAAGTTAGATCTCCCAACTTGTGATGGGATCTCTGCACTCATGGTGGGATCTGCACTCATGGGATCTCTGCACTTATGGTGGGATCTTGACTTGACTTGACTTGTGAAGGGATCTCTGCACTTGCGGTGGGATCTCTGCATTCATGGTGTGATCTCCACACTTGTGGTAGGATCTCTGTACTTGTGGTGGGATCTCTCTACTTGTGATGGGATCTTTACTATCATGGTGGGATCTCTGCACTTGTGATGGGATCTCTGCACTCATAGTGGGATCTCTGCATTCATAGTGAGATGTCCCAACTTGTGATGGGATCTCTGCACTTGTGGTGGGATCTCTGCACTCATAGTGAGATCTCTCTACTGTGATGCAATCTCTGCACTCATGGTGGGATCTCTGTGCTTGTGATGGGATCTCTGCACTCATAGTGGGATCTCTGCACTTGTGATGGGATCGTTGCACTCATGCTGGGATCTCTGCACTTGTGGTGGTATCTCTGCACTCGTGATGGGATCTCTGCACTCATGGTGGGATCTGTGTACTCATAGTGGAATCTCTCTACTTGTGATGGGATCTCTGCACTTGTGGTGGGATCTCTGCACTTATGGTGGGTTCTCTACACTTATGGTGGGATCTCTGTACTCATAGTGGGATCTCTCTACTTGTGATGAGATCTCTACATTTGTGGTGGGATCTCTGCACTTGTGATGGGATCTCTGCACATGTGGTGGGATCTATGCACTCATGGTGGGATCTCTGCACTTGTGGTAGGATCTCTGCACTCATAGTGGGATCTCTTCACTTGTGGTGGGATCTCTGCACTTGTGGTGGGATCTCTGCACATGTGGTGGGATCTCTATACTCATGGTGGGATCTCTGCACTTGTGATGGGATCTATGCACTTATGGTTGGATCTTTGCACTTGTGATGGGATCTCTGCACTTGTGGTGGGATCTCTGTATTCATGATTTGATCTTTGCACTTGTGGTGGGATCTCTGCTCTTGAGATAGGATCTCTGTACTCATGATGGGATCTCTGCACTTGTGGTGGGATCTCTGCACTCATAGTGGGATCTCTCTACTTGTGATGGGATCTCTGCACTTATGGTGGGATCTCTGTACTTATGATAAGATCTCTTCACTTGTGGTGGGATCTCTGCACTTGTGGTGGGATCTCTGCACTTGTGGTTGGATGTCTTTACTCATGGTGGGATTTCTGCACTTGTGATGGGATCTCTACACTCATGGTGGGATCTCTGCACTTGTGGTGGGATCTCTGTAGTCATAGTGGGATATCTCTACTTGTGATGGGATCTCTGCACTCATAGTAGGATCTCTGCACTCACAGTGGGATCTCTCTACTTGTGGTGAGATCTCTGCACTTGTGATGGGATCTCTGCTCTTATGGAGGGATCTCTGCACTTGTGATGGGATCTCTGCACTTGTGGTGGGATCTCTGCACTGTGGTGGGATCTCTGCACTGTGGTGGGATCTCTGCATTCAAAGTTAGATCTCTGCACTTGTGATGGGATCTTTGCACTCATGGTGGGCTCTTTCTACTTGTGATGGGATCTCTGCACTCATGGTGGGATCTCTGCACTTGTGATGGGATCCCTGCACTCATGGTGGGATCACTGCGCTTGTGGTGGGATCTCTGCACTTGTGATGGGATCTCTGCACTCGTAATGGGATCTCTGCACTCATGGTGGGATCTGTGTACTCATAGTGGAATCTCTCTACTTGTGATGGGATCTCTGCACTTGTGGTGGGATCTCTGCACTTATGGTGGGTTCTCTACACTTATGGTGGGATCTCTGTACTCATAGTGGGATCTCTCTACTTGTGATGAGATCTCTACATTTGTGGTGGGATCTCTGCACTTGTGATGGGATCTCTGCACTCATGTTGGGATCTGTGTACTCATAGAGGGATCTCTCTACTTATGATGGGATCTCTGTACTTGTGGTGGGATCTCTGTACTCATGGTGGGATCTCTGTACTCATAGTGGGATCTCTGCACTCATGGTGGGATCTATGCACTTGTGGTGGGATTTCTGCTCTCATAGTGGGATCTCTCTACTTATGGTGGGATCTCTGCACTTGTGATGGGATCTCTGCTCCTATGGAGGGATCTCCGCATTTGTGATGGGATCTTTGCACTTGTGGTGGGATCTCTGCACTCGTGGTGGGATCTCTGCACTCATGATGGGATATCTGCACTCGTGATGGGATCTCTGCACTTGTGGTAGGATCTCTGCACTCATGGTGGGATCTTTGTAGTTGTGATGGTGTATCTGCACTCATGGTGGGATCTCTGCACTCATAGTGGGATCTCTCTACTTGTGATGGGATATCTGCACTTGTGGTGGGATCTCTGCACTTGTGATGGGATCTCTGCACTCATGGTAGGATCTCTGCACTTGTGATGGGATCTCTGTACTTGTGGTGGGATCTCTGTACTTGTGATGGGATCTCTGCACTGGTGTTGGGATCTTTGCATTCATGATGGGATCTCTGCACTTGTGGTGGGATCTCTGCACTTGTGATGGGATCTCTGCACATGTGGTGGGATCTATGCACTCATGGTGGGATCTCTGCACTTGTGGTAGGATCTCTGCACTCACAGTGGGATCTCTTCACTTGTGGTGGGATCTCTGCACTTGTGGTGGGATCTCTGCACATGTGGTGGAATCTCTATACTCATGGTGGGATCTCTGCACTTGTGATGGGATCTATGCACTTATGGTGGGATCTTTGCACTTGTGATGGGATCTCTGCACTTGTGGTGGGATCTCTGTATTCATGATTTGATCTCTGCACTTGTGGTGGGATCTCTCTACTTGTGATAGGATCTTTGCACTCATGGTGGGATGTCTGCACTTGTGATGGGATCTCTGCACTCATGGTGGGATCTCTGCATTCAAAGTTAGATCTCCCAACTTGTGATGGGATCTCTGCACTCATGGTGGGATCTCTGCACTCATGGGATCTCTGCACTTGTGGTGGGATCTTGACTTGACTTGACTTGTGAAGGGATCTCTGCACTTGCGGTGGGATCTCTGCATTCATGGTGTGATCTCCACACTTGTGGTAGGATCTCTGTACTTGTGGTGGGATCTCTCTACTTGTGATGGGATCTTTACTATCATGGTGGGATCTCTGCACTTGTGATGGGATCTCTGCACTCATAGTGGGATCTCTGCATTCATAGTGAGATGTCCCAACTTGTGATGGGATCTCTGCACTTGTGGTGGGATCTCTGCACTCATAGTGAGATCTCTCTACATTGATGCAATCTCTGCACTCATGGTGGGATCTCTGTGCTTGTGATGGGATCTCTGCACTCATAGTGGGATCTCTGCACTTGTGATGGGATCTTTGCACTCATGGTGGGATCTCTGCACTTGTGATGGGCTATTTGCATTTGTGGTGGGATCTCTGCATTCATGGTGGATCTTTGTACTTGTGGTGGGATCTCTGCACTTGTGGTGGGATCTCTGCACTTGTGATAGGATCTCTGCATTCATGGTGGAATCTCTGCACTCATGGGATCTCTGCACTTGTGAAGGGATCTTGACTTGACTTGACTTGTGAAGGGATCTCTGCACTTGCGGTGAGATCTCTGCATTCATGGTGTGATCTCCACACTTGTGGTAGGATCTCTGTACTTGTGGTGGGGTCTCTCTACTTGTGATGGGATCTTTACTATCATGGTGGGATCTCTGTACTTGTGATGGGATCTCTGCACTCATAGTGGGATCTCTGCATTCATAGTGAGATCTCCCAACTTGTGATGGGATCTCTGCACTTGTGGTGGGATCTCTGCACTCATAGTGAGATCTCTCTACTGTGATGCAATCTCTGCACTCATGGTGGGATCTCTGTGCTTGTGATGGGATCTCTGCACTCATAGTGGGATCTCTGCACTTGTGATGGGATATTTGCACTCATGGTGGGATATCTGCACTTGTGGTGGTATCTCTGCACTCATAGTGGGATGTGTCTACTTGTGATGGGTTCTCTGCACTCATGGTGGGATCTCTGCACTCATGGGATCTCTGCACTTGTGATGGGATCTTGACTTGACTTGACTTGTGAAGGGATCTCTGCACTTGTGGTGGGATCTCTGCATTCATGGTGTGATCTCCACACTTGTGGTAGGATCTCTGTACTTGTGGTGGGATCTCTCTACTTGTGATGGGATCTTTACTTTCATGGTGGGATCTCTGTACTTGTGATGGGATCTCTGCACTCATAGTGGGATCTCTGCATTCATAGTGAGATCTCCCAACTTGTGATGGGATCTCTGCACTTGTGGTGGGATCTCTGCACTCATAGTGAGATCTCTCTACTGTGATGCAATCTCTGCACTCATGGTGGGATCTCTGTGCTTGTGATGGGATCTCTGCACTCATAGTGGGATCTCTGCACTTGTGATGGGATATTTGCACTCATGGTGGGATCTCTGCACTTGTGGTGGTATCTCTGCACTCATAGTGGGATGTGTCTACTTGTGATGGGTTCTCTGCACTCATGGTGGGATCTCTGCACTCATGGGATCTCTGCACTTGTGGTGGGATCTTGACTTGACTTGACTTGTGAAGGGATCTCTGCACTTGCAGTGGGATCTCTGCATTCATGGTGTGATCTCCACACTTGTGGTAGGATCTCTGTACTTGTGGTGGGATCTCTCTACTTGTGATGGGATCTTTACTATCATGGTGGGATCTCTGTACTTGTGATGGGATCTCTGCACTCATAGTGGGATCTCTGCATTCATAGTGAGATCTCCCAACTTGTGATGGGATCTCTGCACTTGTGGTGGGATCTCTGCACTCATAGTGAGATCTCTCTACTGTGATGCAATCTCTGCACTCATGGTGGGATCTCTGTGCTTGTGATGGGATCTCTGCACTCATAGTGGGATCTCTGCACTTGTGATGGGATATTTGCACTCATGGTGGGATCTCTGCACTTGTGGTGGTATCTCTGCACTCATAGTGGGATGTGTCTACTTGTGGTGGGATCTCTGCACTTGTTGTGGGATCTCTGCACTTGTGATAGGATCTCTGCATTCATGGTGGAATCTCTCCACTCATGGGATCTCTGCACTTGTGAAGGGATCTTGACTTGACTTGACTTGTGAAGGGATCTCTGCTCTTGCGGTGGGATCTCTGCATTCATGGTGTGATCTTCACACTTGTGGTAGGATCTCTGTACTTGTGGTGGGATCTCTCTACTTGTGATGGGATCTTTACTATCATGGTGGGATCTCTGCACTTGTGATGGGATCTCTGCACTCATAGTGGGATCTCTGCATTCATAGTGAGATCTCCCAACTTGTGATGGGATCTCTGCACTTGTGGTGGGATCTTTACACTTGTGATGGGATCTCTGCAGTCATGGCAGGATAACTGCACTTGTGGTGGGATCGCTGCACTCATGGTGGGATCTCTGCACTTGAGGTGGGATCTCTGTACTCATAGTGGGATCTATCTACTTGTGATGGGATCTCTGCTTTCATGGTGGGATCTCTGTACTTGTGATGAGATCTCTACACTCATGGTGGGATCTCTGCACTTGTGATGGTCTATTTGCACTTGTGGTGGGATCTCTGCATTCATGGTGGATCTTTGTACTTGTGGTGGCATCTCTGCACTTGTTGTGGGATCTCTGCACTTGTGATAGGATCTCTGCATTCATGGTGGGATCTCTGCATGGGTGGTGGGATCCGTGCACATGTGATGGGATCTCTGCACATGTGGTGGGATCTCTGTACTCATGGTGGGATCTCTGCACTTGAGATAGGATCTCTGTACTCATGATGGGAATTCTGCATTTGTGGTGGGATCTCTGCACTCATAGTGGGATCTCTCTACTTGTGATGGGATCTCTGCACTTATGGTGGGATCTCTGCACTTATGATAAGATCTCTTCACTTGTGGTGGGATCTCTGCACTTGTTGTGTGATCTCTGCACTTGTGGTTGGATGTCTATACTCATGGTGGGATTTCTGCACTTGTGATGGGATCTCTGCACTCATGGTGGGATCTCTGCACTTGTGGTGGGATCTCTGTAGTCATAGTGGGATCTCTCTACTTGTGATGGGATTTCTGCACTCATGATAGGATCTCTGCACTCACAGTGGGATCTCTCTACTTGTGGTGGGATCTCTGCACTTGTGATAGGATCTCTGCATTCATGGTGGAATCTCTCCACTCATGGGATCTCTGCACTTGTGAAGGGATCTTGACTTGACTTGACTTGTGAAGGGATCTCTGCTCTTGCGGTGGGATCTCTGCATTCATGGTGTGCTCCTCACACTTGTGGTAGGATCTCTGTACTTGTGGTGGGATCTCTCTACTTGTGATGGGATCTTTACTATCATGGTGGGATCTCTGCACTTGTGATGGGATCTCTGTACTCATAGTGGGATCTCTGCATTCATAGTGAGATCTCCCAACTTGTGATGGGATCTCTGCACTTGTGGTGGGATCTCTGCACTCATAGTGAGATCTCTCTACTGTGATGCAATCTCTGCACTCATGGTGGGATCTCTGTGCTTGTGATGGGATATCTGCACTCATAGTGGGATCTCTGCACTTGTGATGGGATATTTGCACTCATGGTGGGATCTCTGCACTTGTGGTGGTATCTCTGGACTCATAGTGGGATGTCTCTACTTGTGATGGGTTCTCTGCACTCATGGTGGGATCTCTGCACTTGTGATGGGATCGCTGTAATCATGGTGGGATCTCTGCACTTGTGATGGGATCTCTGCACTTGTGGTGGGATCTCTGTACTTGTGATGGGATCTCTGCACTTGTAATAGGTTCTCTGCATTCATGGTGGGATATTTGCACTTGTGATGGGATCTCTGCACTTGTGTTGGGATCTTTGCATTCATGGTGGGATCTTTACACCTGTGGTGGGATCTCTGCACTTGTGGTGGGATCTCTGCACTTGTGATAGGATCTCTGCATTCATGGTGGGATCTCTGCACTCATGGTGGGATCTCTGCACTTGTGATGGGATCTCTGTACTTGTGGTGGGATCTTTGCACTCATGGTGGGAGCTCTGCACTCATGGTGGGGTCGCTGCACTTGTGATGGGATCTCTGCACTCATAGTGGGATCTCTCTACTTATGATGGGATTTCTGCACTGGTGGTGGGATCTCTGCACTCATAGTGGGATCTCTCTACTTGTGATGGGGTCTCTGCACTCATGGTGGGATCTCTGCTTTTGTGATGGGATCTCTTCACTCATGGTGGGTTCTCTGCACTTGTGGTGGGATCTCTGCACTCATAGTGGGATGTCTCTACTTGTGATGGGATATCTATACTCATGGTGGGATCTCTGCACTTGTGATGGGATCTCTGCACTCATGGTAGGATCTCTGCATTTGTGATGGGATCACTACACTTATGGTGGGATCTTTGCACTTGTGGTAGGATCTCTGCATTTGTGATAGGATCTCTGCATTCATGGTGGGATCTCCGCACTTGTGGGATCTGTGCTCTCATGAAGGGATCCTTGTCCTTGTGGTAGGATCACTGTACTCATGATGGGATCTCTCTACTTGTGAGGGGATCTCTACACTCATGGTGGGATCTCTGCACTCATAGTGGGATCTTTACACTTGTGATGGGATCTCTGCAGTCATGGCAGGATAACTGTACTTGTGGTGGGATCTCTGCACTCATGGTGGGATCTCTGCACTTGAGGTGGGATCTCTGTACTCATAGTGGGATCTATCTACTTGTGATGGGATCTCTGCTTTCATGGTGGGATCTCTGCACTTGTGATGAGATCTCTACACTCATGGTGGGATCTCTGCACTTGTGATGGGCTATTTGCACTTGTGGTGGGATCTCTGCATTCATGGTGGATCTTTGTACTTGTGGTGGGATCTCTGCACTCGTGGTGGGATCTCTGCACTTGTGATAGGATCTCTGCATTCATGGTGGAATCTCTCCACTCATGGGATCTCTGCACTTGTGAAGGGATCTTGACTTGACTTGACTTGTGAAGGGATCTCTGCACTTGCGGTGGGATCTCTGCATTCATGGTGTGATCTCCACACTTGTGGTAGGATCTCTGTACTTGTGGTGGGATCTCTCTACTTGTGATGGGATCTTTACTATCATGGTGGGATCTCTGTACTTGTGATGGGATTTCTGCACTCATAGTGGGATCTCTGCATTCATAGTGAGATCTCCCAACTTGTGATGGGATCTCTGCACTTGTGGTGGGATCTCTGCACTCATAGTGAGATCTATCTACTGTGATGCAATCTCTGCACTCATGGTGGGATCTCTGCACTCATAGTGTAATCTCTCTACTTGTGGTGGGATCTCTGCACTTATGGTGGGATCTCTGCACTTATGATAAGATCTCTTCACTTGTGGTGGGACCTCTGCACTTGTGGTAGGATCTCTGCACTTGTGGTGGGATCTCTATACTCATGGTGGGATTTCTGCACTTGTGATGGGATCTCTGCACTCATGGTGGGATCTCTGCACTTGTGGTGGGATCTCTGTAGTCATAGTGGGATCTCTCTACTTGTGATGGGATCTCTGCACTCATGGTAGGATCTCTGCACTCATAGTGGGATCTCTCTACTTGTGGTGGGATCTCTGCACTTGTGATGGGATCTCTGCTCTTATGGAGGGATCTCAGCACTTGTGATGGGATCTCTGCACTTGTGGTGGGATCTCTGCACTCATAGTGGGATCTCTTTACTTGTGATGGGATCTCTGCACTCATGGTAGGATTTCTGCACTTGTGATGGGATCTCTGCACTCATAGTGGGATCTCTGCACTTGTGATAGGATCTTTGCACTCATGGTGGGATCTCTGCACTTGTGGTGGGATCTCTGCACTCATAGTGGGATATCTCCACTTGTGATGGGATCTCTGCACTCATGGTGGGATCTCTACACTTGTGATGGGATCTCTGTACTCATGGTGGGATCTCTGCATTTGTGATGGGATCTCTGCACTCATGGTGGGATCCCTGCACTTGTGATAGGATCTCCATACTCATGGTGGGATCTCTGCACTTGAGGTGGGATCTCTGTACTCATAGTGGGATCTATCTACTTGTGATGGGATCTCTGCTTTCATGGTGGGATCTCTGCACTTGTGATGAGATCTCTACACTCATGGTGGGATCTCTGCACTTGTGATGGGCTATTTGCACTTGTGGTGGGATCTCTGCATTCATGGTGGATCTTTGTACTTGTGGTGGGATCTCTGCACTCGTGGTGGGATCTCTGCACTTGTGATAGGATCTCTGCATTCATGGTGGAATCTCTCCACTCATGGGATCTCTGCACTTGTGAAGGGATCTTGACTTGACTTGACTTGTGAAGGGATCTCTGCACTTGCGGTGGGATCTCTGCATTCATGGTGTGATCTCCACACTTGTGGTAGGATCTCTGTACTTGTGGTGGGATCTCTCTACTTGTGATGGGATCTTTACTATCATGGTGGGATCTCTGTACTTGTGATGGGATTTCTGCACTCATAGTGGGATCTCTGCATTCATAGTGAGATCTCCCAACTTGTGATGGGATCTCTGCACTTGTGGTGGGATCTCTGCACTCATAGTGAGATCTATCTACTGTGATGCAATCTCTGCACTCATGGTGGGATCTCTGCACTCATAGTGTAATCTCTCTACTTGTGGTGGGATCTCTGCACTTATGGTGGGATCTCTGCACTTATGATAAGATCTCTTCACTTGTGGTGGGACCTCTGCACTTGTGGTAGGATCTCTGCACTTGTGGTGGGATCTCTATACTCATGGTGGGATTTCTGCACTTGTGATGGGATCTCTGCACTCATGGTGGGATCTCTGCACTTGTGGTGGGATCTCTGTAGTCATAGTGGGATCTCTCTACTTGTGATGGGATCTCTGCACTCATGGTAGGATCTCTGCACTCATAGTGGGATCTCTCTACTTGTGGTGGGATCTCTGCACTTGTGATGGGATCTCTGCTCTTATGGAGGGATCTCAGCACTTGTGATGGGATCTCTGCACTTGTGGTGGGATCTCTGCACTCATAGTGGGATCTCTTTACTTGTGATGGGATCTCTGCACTCATGGTAGGATTTCTGCACTTGTGATGGGATCTCTGCACTCATAGTGGGATCTCTGCACTTGTGATAGGATCTTTGCACTCATGGTGGGATCTCTGCACTTGTGGTGGGATCTCTGCACTCATAGTGGGATATCTCCACTTGTGATGGGATCTCTGCACTCATGGTGGGATCTCTGCACTTGTGATGGGATCTCTGTACTCATGGTGGGATCTCTGCATTTGTGATGGGATCTCTGCACTCATGGTGGGATCCCTGCACTTGTGATAGGATCTCCATACTCATGGTGGGATCTCTGCACTTGTGATGGGATCTCTGCACTCATAGTGGGATCTCTGCACTTGTGATGGGATCTCTGCACTTGTGGTGGGATCTCTATACGTGTGATAGGATCTCTGCTTTTGTGATGGGATCTCTGCACTCATGGTGGGATCACTGCACTTGTGGTGGGATCTCGGCACTCATAGTGAGATCTCTCTACTTTTGATGGGATCTCTGCACTCATGGTGGGATCCCTGCACTTGTGATGGGATCTCTGTACTCATGGTGGGATCTGTGCATTCAAGGTGGCATCTCTGCAATTGTGATGGGATCTCTACCCTCATGGTGGGATATCTACACTCGTGATGGGATCTCTGCACTTGTGATAGGATCTCTGCACTTATGGTGGTATTTCTACACTCATGGTGGGATCTTTGTACTTGTGATGGTGTATATGTACTCATGGTGGGATCTCTGCACTCATAGTGGGCTCTCTCTACTTGTGATGGGATCTCTGCACTTGTGGTGGGATCTCTGCACTTGTGATGGGATCTCTGCACTCATGGTGGATCTCTGCACTTGTGATGGGATCTCTGCACTTGTGGTGGGATCTCTGCACTTGTGATGGGATTTCTGCTCTCATGATGGGATCCCTGCCCTTGTGGTAGGATTGCTGCACTCATGGTAGGATCTCTCTACTTGTGATGGGATCTCTGCACTCATGGTAGGATCTCTGCACTCATAGTGGGATCTCTCTACTTGTGGTGGGATCTCTGCACTTGTGATGGGATCTCTGCTCTTATGGAGGGATCTCCGCACTTGTGATGGGATCTCTGCACGTGTGGTGGGATCTCTGCACTTGTGGTGGGATCTCTGCACTCATGGTGGGATCCCTGCACTCATGATGGGATCTCTGCACTTGTGGTAGGATCTCTGCACTTATGGTGGGATTTCTACACTCATGGTGGGATCTTTGTACTTATGATGGTGTATCTGTACTCATGGTGAGATCTCTGCACTCATAGTGGGATCTCTCTACTTGTGATGGAATATCTGCACTTGTGGTGGGATCTCTACACTCATGGTGGGATCCCTGCACTCATGATGGGATCTCTGCACTTGTGGTAGGATCTCTGCACTTATGGTGGGATTTCTACACTCATGGTGGGATCTTTGTACTTATGATGGTGTATCTGTACTCATGGTGGGATCTCTGCACTCATAGTGGGATCTCTCTACTTGTGATGGGATATCTGCACTTGTGGTGGGATCTCTGCACTTGTGATGGGATCTCTGGACTCATGGTGGATCTCTGCACTTGTGATGGGATCTCTGCACTTGTGGTGGGATCTCTGCACTTGTGATGGGATCTCTGCTCTCATGATGGGATCCCTGCCCTTGTGGTAGGATTGCTGCACTCATGGTAGGATCTCTCTACTTGTGATGGGATCTCTGCACTCATGGTGGGATCTCTGCACATGTGATTGGATCTCTGTACTTGTGGTGGGATGTCTGCACTTGTGATGGGATATCTGTATTCATGGTGGGATCTCTGCACCTATGGTGGGATCTCTGCACTTGTGATGGGTTCTCTGCACTTGTGGTGGGATCTCTGCACTCATGGTGGGAACTCTGCACTTGTGGTGGGATCTCTGCATTCATAGTGGGATCTCTGTACTTGTGATGGGATCTCTGCACTCATAGTGGGATCTCTCTACTTGTGATGGGATCTCTGCACTCATGGTAGGATCTCTGCACTTGTGATGGGATCTCTGTACTTGTGGTGGGATCTCTGCACATGTGATGGGATCTCTGCACTCATGGTGGGATCTCTGCACTTGTGGTGGGATCTCTGCACTTGTGATGGGATCTCTGCACATGTGATGGGATCTCTGCACTCATGGTGGGATCTCTGCACTTGTGGTGCGATCTTGACTTGACTTGACTTGTGAAGGGATCTCTGCACTTGCGGTGGGATCTCTGCATTCATGGTGTGATCTCCACACTTGTGGTAGGATCTCTGTACTTGTGGTGGGATCTCCCTACTTGTGATGGGATCTTTACTTTCATGGTGGGATCTCTGTACTTGTGATGGGATCTCTGCACTCATAGTGGGATCTCTGCATTCATAGTGAGATCTCCCAACTTGTGATGGGATCTCTGCACTTGTGGTGGGATCTCTGCACTCATAGTGAGATCTCTCTACTGTGATGCAATCTCTGCACTCATGGTGGGATCTCTGTGCTTGTGATGGGATCTCTGCACTCATAGTGGGATCTCTGCACTTGTGATGGGATATTTGCACTCATGGTGGGATCTCTGCACTTGTGGTGGTATCTCTGCACTCATAGTGGGATGTGTCTACTTGTGATGGGTTCTCTGCACTCATGGTGGGATCTCTGCACTCATGGGATCTCTGCACTTGTGGTGGGATCTTGACTTGACTTGACTTGTGAAGGGATCTCTGCACTAGCGGTGGGATCTCTGCATTCATGGTGTGATCTCCACACTTGTGGTAGGATCTCTGTACTTGTGGTGGGATCTCTCTACTTGTGATGGGATCTTTACTATCATGGTGGGATCTCTGTACTTGTGATGGGATCTCTGCACTCATAGTGGGATCTCTGCATTCATAGTGAGATCTCCCAACTTGTGATGGGATCTCTGCACTTGTGGTGGGATCTCTGCACTCATAGTGAGATCTCTCTACTGTGATGCAATCTCTGCACTCATGGTGGGATCTCTGTGCTTGTGATGGGATCTCTGCACTCATAGTGGGATCTCTGCACTTGTGATGGGATATTTGCACTCATGGTGGGATCTCTGCACTTGTGGTGGTATCTCTGCACTCATAGTGGGATGTGTCTACTTGTGATGGGTTCTCTGCACTCATGGTGGGATCTCTGCACTTGTGATGGGATCGCTGTAATCATGGTGGGATCTCTGCACTTGTGATGGGATATTTGCACTCATGGTGGGATCTCTGCACTTGTGATAGGATCTCTGCATTCATAGTGGGATCTCTGCACGTGTGGTGACATCTCTGCACTTATGGTGGAATCTTTGCACTTATGGTGGGATCCTGCACTTGTGATAGGATCACTGCACTTATGGTGGGATCTTTGCACTTATGATGGGATCTTTTCACTTGTGGTGGGATCTCTGTACTTGTGTTGGGATCTCTGCACTTGTGGTGGGATCTCTATACTCATGGTGGTATCTCTGCACTTGTGATGGGATCTCTGCACTCATGGTGGGATCTCTGCACTTATGGCAGGATCTCTGTACTCATAGTGGGATCTCTCTACTTATGGTGGGATCTCTGCACTTGTGATCTCTGCTCCTATGGAGGGATCTCTGCACTTGTGATAGGATCTCTGCACTTGTGGTGGGATCTCTGCATTCAAGGTGGGATCTCTGCACTTGTGATGGCATGTCTGCACTCATGGTGGGCTTTTTCTACTTCTAGTGGGATCTCTGCACTCAAGATGGGATCTCTACACTTGTGATGGAATCTTGCACTCATGGTGGGATCTCTGAACTTGTGGTGGGATCTCTGCACTCATAGTGGGATCTCTGCACTTGTGGTGGGATCTCTGCACTTGTGATGGGATCTCTGCACTCGTGATGGGATCTCTACACTCATGGTGGGATCTGTCTACTCATAGTGGAATCTATCTACTTGTGGTGGGATCTCTTCACTTGTGGTGGGATCTCTGCACTTATGGTGGGTTCTCTGTACTTATTATGGGATCTCGATACTCATAGTGGGATCTCTCTACTTGTGATGAGATCTCTACATTTGTGGTGGGATCTCTGCACTTGTGATGGGATCTCTGCACTCATGTTGGGATCTATGTACTCATGGTGCGATCTCTCTACTTGTGATAGGATCTCTGTACTTGTGGTGAAATCTCTGTACTCATGGTGGGATCTCTGAACTCATAGTGGGATCTCTGCACTTGTGATGGGATCTCTGCACTTTTGATTGGATATCTGCACTCATGGTGGGATCTCTGCACTTATGGTGGGTTCTCTACACTTATGGTGGGATCTCTGTACTCAGTGGGATCTCTCTACTTGTGATGAGATCTCTACATTTGTGGTGGGATCTCTGCACTTGTGATGGGATCTCTGCACATGTGGTGGGATCTATGCACTCATGGTGGGATCTCTGCACTTGTGGTAGGATCTCTGCACTCATAGTGGGATCTCTTCACTTGTGGTGGGATCTCTGCACTTGTGGTGGGATCTCTGCACATGTGGTGGGATCTCTATACTCATGGTGGGATCTCTGCACTTGTGATGGGATCTATGCACTTATGGTGGGATCTTTGCACTTGTGATGGGATCTCTGCACTTGTGGTGGGATCTCTGTATTCATGATTTGATCTCTGCACTTGTGGTGGGATCTCTCTACTTGTGATAGGATCTTTGCACTCATGGTGGGATCTCTGCACTTGTGATGGGATCTCTGCACTCATGGTGGGATCTCTGCATTCAAAGTTAGATCTCTGCACTTGTGATGGGATCTCTGCACTCATGGTGGGCTCTTTCTACTTGTGATGGGATCTCTGCACTCATGGTGGGATCTCTGCACTTGGGATGGGATCCCTGCACTCATGGTGGGATCTCTGCGCTTGTGGTGGGATCTCTGCACTTCTGATGGGATCTCTGCACTCGTAATGGGATCTCTGCACTCATGGTGGGATCTGTGTACTCATAGTGGAATCTCTCTACTTGTGATGGGATCTCTGCACTTGTGGTGGGATCTCTGCACTTATGGTGGGTTCTCTACACTTATGGTGGGATCTCTGTACTCATAGTGGGATCTCTCTACTTGTGATGAGATCTCTACATTTGTGGTGGGATCTCTGCACTTGTGATGGGATCTCTGCACTCATGTTGGGATCTGTGTACTCATAGAGGGATCTCTCTACTTATGATGGGATCTCTGTACTTGTGGTGGGATCTCTGTACTCATGGTGGGATCTCTGTACTCATAGTGGGATCTCTGCACTCATGGTGGGATCTATGCACTTGTGGTGGGATTTCTGCTCTCATAGTGGGATCTCTCTACTTATGGTGGGATCTCTGCACTTGTGGTGGGATCTCTGCACTCGTGGTGGGATCTCTGCACTCATGATGGGATATCTGCACTCGTGATGGGATCTCTGCACTTGTGGTAGGATCTCTGCACTCATGGTGGGATCTTTGTACTTGTGATGGTGTATCTGCACTCATGGTGGGATCTCTGCACTCATAGTGGGATCTCTCTACTTGTGATGGGATATCTGCACTTGTGGTGGGATCTCTGCACTTGTGATGGGATCTCTGCACTCATGGTAGGATCTCTGCACTTGTGATGGGATCTCTGTACTTGTGGTGGGATCTCTGTACTTGTGATGGGATCTCTGCACTGGTGTTGGGATCTTTGCATTCATGGTGGGATCTCTGCACTTGTGGTGGGATCTCTGCACTTGTGATGGGATCTCTGCAAATGTGGTGGGATCTATGCACTCATGGTGGGATCTCTGCACTTGTGGTAGGATCTCTGCACTCATAGTGGGATCTCTTCACTTGTGGTGGGATCTCTGCACTTGTGGTGGGATCTCTGCACATGTGGTGGGATCTCTATACTCAAGGTGGGATCTCTGCACTTGTGATGGGATCTATGCACTTATGGTGGGATCTTTGCACTTGTGATGGGATCTCTTCACTTGTGGTGGGATCTCTGCACTTGTGGTGGGATCTCTGCACATGTGGTGGGATCTCTATACTCAAGGTGGGATCTCTGCACTTGTGATGGGATCTTTGCACTTGTGATGGGATCTCTGCACTTGTGATGGGATCTCTGCACTCAAGGTGGGATCTCTGCATTCAAAGTTAGATCTCCCAACTTGTGATGGGATCTCTGCACTCATGGTGGGATCTCTGCACTCATGGGATCTCTGCACTTGTGGTGGGATCTTGACTTGACTTGACTTGTGAAGAGATCTCTGCACTTGCGGTGGGATCTCTGCATTCATGGTGTGATCTCCACACTTGTGGTAGGATCTCTGTACTTGTGGTGGGATCTCTCTACTTGTGATGGGATCTTTACTATCATGGTGGGATCTCTGCACTTGTGATGGGATCTCTGCACTCATAGTGGGATCTCTGCATTCATAGTGAGATGTCCCAACTTGTGATGGGATCTCTGCACTTGTGGTGGGATCTCTGCTCTCATAGTGAGATCTCTCTATGTTGATGCAATCTCTGCACTCATGGTGGGATCTCTGTGCTTGTGATGGGATCTCTGCACTCATAGTGGGATCTCTGCACTTGTGATGGGATCGTTGCACTCATGCTGGGATCTCTGCACTTGTGGTGGTATCTCTGCACTCATAGTGGGATGTCTCTACTTGGGATGGGTTCTCTGCACTCATGGTGGGATCTCTGCACTTGTGATGGGATCGCTGTAATCATAGTGGGATCTCTGCACTTATGATGGGATCTTTGCACTCATGGTGGGATCTCTGCACTTGTGATGGGCTATTTGCACTTGTGGTGGGATCTCTGCATTCATGGTGGATCTTTGTACTTGTGGTGGGATCTTTGCACTTGTGGTGGGATCTCTGCACTTGTGATAGGATCTCTGCATTCATGGTGGAATCTCTGCACTCATGGGATCTCTGCACTTGGGAAGGGATCTTGACTTGACTTGACTTGTGAAGGGATCTCTGCACTTGCGGTGGGATCTCTGCATTCATGGTGTGATCTCTACACTTGTGGTAGGATCTCTGTACTTGTGGTGGGGTCTCTCTACTTGTGATGGGATCTTTACTATCATGGTGGGATCTCTGTACTTGTGATGGGATCTCTGCACTCATAGTGGGATCTCTGCATTCATAGTGAGATCTCCCAACTTGTGATGGGATCTCTGCACTTGTGGTGGGATCTCTGCACTCATAGTGAGATCTCTCTACTGTGATGCAATCTCTGCACTCATGGTGGGATCTCTGTGCTTGTGATGGGATCTCTGCACTCATAGTGGGATCTCTGCACTTGTGATGGGATATTTGCACTCATGGTGGGATCTCTGCACTTGTGGTGGTATCTCTGCACTCATAGTGGCATGTGTCTACTTGTGATGGGTTCTCTGCACTCATGGTGGGATCTCTGCACTCATGGGATCTCTGCACTTGTGATGGGATCTTGACTTGACTTGACTTGTGAAGGGATCTCTGCACTTGCGGTGGGATCTCTGCATTCATGGTGTGATCTCCACACTTGTAGTAGGATCTCTGTACTTGTGGTGGGATCTCTCTACTTGTGATGGGATCTTTACTTTCATGGTGGGATCTCTGTACTTGTGATGGGATCTCTGCACTCATAGTGGGATCTCTGCATTCATAGTGAGATCTCCCAACTTGTGATGGGATCTCTGCACTTGTGGTGGGATCTCTGCACTCATAGTGAGCTCTCTCTACTGTGATGCAATCTCTGCACTCATGGTGGGATCTCTGTGCTTGTGATGGGATCTCTGCACTCATAGTGGGATCTCTGCACTTGTGATGGGATATTTGCACTCATGGTGGGATCTCTGCACTTGTGGTGGTATCTCTGCACTCATAGTGGGATGTGTCTACTTGTGATGGGTACTCTGCACTCATGGTGGGATCTCTGCACTCATGGGATCTCTGCACTTGTGGTGGGATCTTGACTTGACTTGACTTGTGAAGGGATCTCTGCACTTGCAGTGGGATCTCTGCATTCATGGTGTGATCTCCACACTTGTGGTAGGATCTCTGTACTTGTGGTGGGATCTCTCTACTTGTGATGGGATCTTTACTATCATGGTGGGATCTCTGTACTTGTGATGGGATCTCTGCACTCATAGTGGGATCTCTGCATTCATAGTGAGATCTCCCAACTTGTGATGGGATCTCTGCACTTGTGGTGGGATCTCTGCACTCATAGTGAGATCTCTCTACTGTGATGCAATCTCTGCACTCATGGTGGGATCTCTGTGCTTGTGATGGGATCTCTGCACTCATAGTGGTATCTCTGCACTTGTGATGGGATATTTGCACTCATGGTGGGATCTCTGCACTTGTGGCAGTATCTCTGCACTCATAGTGGGATGTGTCTACTTGTGGTGGGATCTCTGCACTTGTTGTGGGATCTCTGCACTTGTGATAGGATCTCTGCATTCATGGTGGAATCTCTCCACTCATGGGATCACTGCACTTGTGAAGGGATCTTGACTTGACTTGACTTGTGAAGGGATCTCTGCTCTTGCGGTGGGATCTCTGCATTCATGGTGTGATCTTCACACTTGTGGTAGGATCTCTGTGCTTGTGGTGGGATCTCTCTACTTGTGATGGGATCTTTACTATCATGGTGGGATCTCTGCACTTGTGATGGGATCTCTGCACTCATAGTGGGATCTCTGCATTCATAGTGAGATCTCCCAACTTGTGATGGGATCTCTGCACTTGTGGTGGGATCTTTACACTTGTGATGGGATCTCTGCAGTCATGGCAGGATAACTGCACTTGTGGTGGGATCTCTGCACTCTGGGTGGGATCTCTGCACTTGAGGTGGGATCTCTGTACTCATAGTGGGATCTATCTACTTGTGATGGGATCTCTGCTTTCATGGTGGGATCTCTGTACTTGTGATGAGATCTCTACACTCATGGTGGGATCTCTGCACTTGTGATGGTCTATTTGCACTTGTGGTGGGATCTCTGCATTCATGGTGGATCTTTGTACTTGTGGTGGCATCTCTGCACTTGTTGTGGGATCTCTGCACTTGTGATAGGATCTCTGCATTCATGGTGGGATATCTGCATGGGTGGTGGGATCCGTGCACATGTGATGGGATCTCTGCACATGTGGTGGGATCTCTGCACTCATGGTGGGATCTCTGCACTTGAGATAGGATCTCTGTACTCATGATGGGAATTCTGCATTTGTGGTGGGATCCGTGCACATGTGATGGGATCTCTGCACATGTGGTGGGATCTCTGCACTCATGGTGGGATCTCTGCACTTGAGATAGGATCTCTGTACTCATGATGGGAATTCTGCATTTGTGGTGGGATCTCTGCACTCATAGTGGGATCTCTCTACTTGTGATGGGATCTCTGCACTTATGGTGGGATCTCTGCACTTATGATAAGATCTCTTCACTTGTGGTGGGATCTCTGCACTTGTGGTGTGATCTCTGCACTTGTGGTTGGATGTCTATACTCATGGTGGGATTTCTGCACTTGTGATGGGATCTCTGCACTCATGGTGGGATCTCTGCACTTGTGGTGGGATCTCTGTAGTCATAGTGGGATCTCTCTACTTGTGATGGGATCTCTGCACTCATGGTGGGATCTCTGCACTTGTGGTAGGATCTCTGCACTCACAGTGGGATCTCTCTACTTGTGGTGGGATCTCTGCACTTGTGATAGGATCTCTGCATTCATGGTGGAATCTCTCCACTCATGGGATCTCTGCACTTGTGAAGGGATCTTGACTTGACTTGACTTGTGAAGGGATCTCTGCTCTTGCGGTGGGATCTCTGCATTCATGGTGTGCTCCTCACACTTGTGGTAGGATCTCTGTACTTGTGGTGGGATCTCTCTACTTGTGATGGGATCTTTACTATCATGGTGGGATCTCTGCACTTGTGATGGGATCTCTGCACTCATAGTGGGATCTCTGCATTCATAGTGAGATCTCCCAACTTGTGATGGGATCTCTGCACTTGTGGTGGGATCTCTGCACTCATAGTGAGATCTCTCTACTGTGATGCAATCTCTGCACTCATGGTGGGATCTCTGTGCTTGTGATGGGATATCTGCACTCATGGTGGGATCTCTGCACTTGTGATGGGATATTTGCACTCATGGTGGGATCTCTGCACTTGTGGTGGTATCTCTGGACTCATAGTGGGATGTCTCTACTTGTGATGGGTTCTCTGCACTCATGGTGGGATCTCTGCACTTGTGATGGGATCGCTGTAATCATGGTGGGATCTCTGCACTTGTGATGGGATCTCTGCACTTGTGGTGGGATCTCTGTACTTGTGATGGGATCTCTGCACTTGTAATAGGATCTCTGCATTCATGGTGGGATATTTGCACTTGTGATGGGATCTCTGCACTTGTGTTGGGATCTTTGCATTCATGGTGGGATCTTTACACCTGTGGTGGGATCTCTGCACTTGTGGTGGGATCTCTGCACTTGTGATAGGATCTCTGCATTCATGGTGGGATCTCTGCACTCATGGTGGGATCTCTGCACTTGTGATGGGATCTCTGTACTTGTGGTGGGATCTTTGCACTCATGGTGGGAGCTCTGCACTCATGGTGGGGTCGCTGCACTAGTGATGGGATCTCTGCACTCATAGTGGGATCTCTCTACTTATGATGGGATTTCTGCACTGGTGGTGGGATCTCTGCACTCATAGTGGGATCTCTCTACTTGTGATGGGGTCTCTGCACTCATGGTGGGATCTCTGCTTTTGTGATGGGATCTCTTCACTCATGGTGGGTTCTCTGCACTTGTGGTGGGATCTCTGCACTCATAGTGGGATGTCTCTACTTGTGATGGGATATCTATACTCATGGTGGGATCTCTGCACTTGTGATGGGATCTCTGCACTCATGGTAGGATCTCTGCATTTGTGATGGGATCACTACACTTATGGTGGGATCTTTGCACTTGTGGTAGGATCTCTGCATTTGTGATAGGATCTCTGCATTCATGGTGGGATCTCCGCACTTGTGGGATCTGTGCTCTCATGAAGGGATCCTTGTCCTTGTGGTAGGATCACTGTACTCATGATGGGATCTCTCTACTTGTGATGGGATCTCTACACTCATGGTGGGATCTCTGCGCATGTGATGGGATCTCTGCACTCATAGTGGGATCTTTACACTTGTGATGGGATCTCTGCAGTCATGGCAGGATAACTGTACTTGTGGTGGGATCTCTGCACTCATGGTGGGATCTCTGCACTTGAGGTGGGATCTCTGTACTCATAGTGGGATCTATCTACTTGTGATGGGATCTCTGCTTTCATGGTGGGATCTCTGCACTTGTGATGAGATCTCTACACTCATGGTGGGATCTCTGCACTTGTGATGGGCTATTTGCACTTGTGGTGGGATCTCTGCATTCATGGTGGATCTTTGTACTTGTGGTGGGATCTCTGCACTCGTGGTGGGATCTCTGCACTTGTGATAGGATCTCTGCATTCATGGTGGAATCTCTCCACTCATGGGATCTCTGCACTTGTGAAGGGATCTTGACTTGACTTGACTTGTGAAGGGATCTCTGCACTTGCGGTGGGATCTCTGCATTCATGGTGTGATCTCCACACTTGTGGTAGGATCTCTGTACTTGTGGTGGGATCTCTCTACTTGTGATGGGATCTTTACTATCATGGTGGGATCTCTGTACTTGTGATGAGATTTCTGCACTCATAGTGGGATCTCTGCATTCATAGTGAGATCTCCCAACTTGTGATGGGATCTCTGCACTTGTGGTGGGATCTCTGCACTCATAGTGAGATCTATCTACTGTGATGCAATCTCTGCACTCATGGTGGGATCTCTGCACTCATAGTGTAATCTCTCTACTTGTGGTGGGATCTCTGCACTTATGGTGGGATCTCTGCACTTATGATAAGATCTCTTCACTTGTGGTGGGACCTCTGCACTTGTGGTAGGATCTCTGCACTTGTGGTGGGATCTCTATACTCATGGTGGGATTTCTGCACTTGTGATGGGATCTCTGCACTCATGGTGGGATCTCTGCACTTGTGGTGGGATCTCTGTAGTCATAGTGGGATCTCTCTACTTGTGATGGGATCTCTGCACTCATGGTAGGATCTCTGCACTCATAGTATAATCTCTCTACTTGTGGTGGGATCTCTGCACTTGTGATGGGATCTCTGATCTTATGGAGGGATCTCTGCACTTGTGATGGGATCTCTGCACTTGTGGTGGGATCTCTGCACTTGTGGTGGGATCTCTGCACTCATGGTGGGATCTCTGCACTTGTGATGGGATCTCTGCACTTGTGGTGGGATCTCTGCACTCATGGTGGGAACTTTGCACTTGTGATGGGATCTCTGCATTCATAGTGGGATCTCTGTACTTGTGGTGGGATCTCTGCACTCATAGTGGGATCTCTTTACTTGTGATGGGATCTCTGCACTCATGGTAGGATTTCTGCACTTGTGATGGGATCTCTGCACTCATAGTGGGATCTCTGCACTTGTGATAGGATCTTTGCACTCATGGTGGGATCTCTGCACTTGTGGTGGGATCTCTGCACTCATAGTGGGATATCTCCACTTGTGATGGGATCTCTGCACTCATGGTGGGATCTCTGCACTTGTGATGGGATCTCTGTACTCATGGTGGGATCTCTGCATTTGTGATGGGATCTCTGCACTCATGGTGGGATCACTGCACTTGTGGTGGGATCTCTGCACTCATAGTGAGATCTCTCTACTTTTGATGGGATCTCTGCACTCATGGTGGGATCCCTGCACTTGTGATAGGATCTCCATACTCATGGTGGGATCTCTGCACTTGTGATGGGATCTCTGCACTCATAATGGGATCTCTGCACTTGTGATGGGATCTCTGCACTTGTGGTGGGATCTCTATACGTGTGATGGGATCTCTGCTTTTGTGATGGGATCTCGGCACTCATGGTGAGATCTCTCTACTTTTGATGGGATCTCTGCACTCATGGTGGGATCCCTGCACTTGTGATGGGATCTCTGTACTCATGGTGGGATCTGTGCATTCAAGGTGGCATCTCTGCAATTGTGGTGGGAGCTCTGCCCTCATGGTGGGATATCTACACTCGTGATGGGATCTCTGCACTTGTGGTAGGATCTCTGCACTTATGGTGGGATTTCTACACTCATGGTGGGATCTTTGTACTTGTGATGGTGTATATGTACTCATGGTGGGATCTCTGCACTCATAGTGGGCTCTCTCTACTTGTGATGGGATCTCTGCACTTGTGGTGGGATCTCTGCACTTGTGATGGGATCTCTGCACTCATGGTGGATCTCTGCACTTGTGATGGGATCTCTGCACTTATGGTGGGATCTCTGCACTTGTGATGGGATTTCTGCTCTCATGATGGGATCCCTGCCCTTGTGGTAGGATTGCTGCACTCATGGTAGGATCTCTCTACTTGTGATGGGATCTCTGCACTCATGGTAGGATCTCTGCACTCATAGTATAATCTCTCTACTTGTGGTGGGATCTCTGCACTTGTGATGGGATCTCTGCTCTTATGGAGGGATCTCCGCACTTGTGATGGGATCTCTGCACTTGTGGTGGGATCTCTGCACTTGTGGTGGGATCTCTGCACTCATGGTGGGATCCCTGCACTCATGATGGGATCTCTGCACTTGTGGTAGAATCTCTGCACTTATGGTGGGATTTCTACACTCATGGTGGGATCTTTGTACTTATGATGGTGTATCTGTACTCATGGTGAGATCTCTGCACTCATAGTGGGATCTCTCTAATTGTGATGGGATATCTGCACTTGTGGTGGGATCTCTGCACTCATGGTGGGATCCCTGCACTCATGATGGGATCTCTGCACTTGTGGTAGGATCTCTGCACTTATGATGGGATTTCTACACTCATGGTGGGATCTTTGTACTTATGATGGTGTATCTGTACTCATGGTGGGATCTCTGCACTCATAGTGGGATCTCTCTACTTGTGATGGGATATCTTCACTTGTGGTGGGATCTCTGCACTTGTGATGGGATCTCTGGACTCATGGTGGATCTCTGCACTTGTGATGGGATCTCTGCACTTGTGGTGGGATCTCTGCACTTGTGATGGGATCTCTGCTCTCATGATGGGATCCCTGCCCTTGTGGTAGGATTGCTGCACTCATGGTAGGATCTCTCTACTTGTGATGGGATCTCTGCACTCATGGTGGGATCTCTGCACATGTGATTGGATCTCTGTACTTGTGGTGGGATGTCTGCACTTGTGATGGGATATCTGTATTCATGGTGGGATCTCTGCACCTATGGTGGGATCTCTGCACTTGTGATGGGTTCTCTGCACTTGTGGTGGGATCTCTGCACTCATGGTGGGAACTCTGCACTTGTGGTGGGATCTCTGCATTCATAGTGGGATCTCTGTACTTGTGATGGGATCTATGCACTCATAGTGGGATCTCTCTACTTGTGATGGGATCTCTGCACTCATGGTAGGATCTCTGCACTTGGGATGGGATCTCTGTACTTGTGGTGGGATCTCTGCACATGTGATGGGATCTCTGCACTCATGGTGGGATCTCTGCACTTGTGGTGGGATCTCTGCACTTGTGATGGGATCTCTGCACATGTGATGGGATCTCTGCACTCATGGTGGGATCTCTGCACTTGTGGTGCAATCTTGACTTGACTTGACTTGTGAAGGGATCTCTGCACTTGAGGTGGGATCTCTGCATTCATGGTGTGATCTCCACACTTGTGGTAGGATCTCTGTACTTGTGGTGGGATCTCTCTACTTGTGATGGGATGTTTACTTTCATGGTGGGATCTCTGTACTTGTGATGGGATCTCTGCACTCATAGTGGGATCTCTGCATTCATAGTGAGATCTCCCAACTTGTGATGGGATCTCTGCACTTGTGGTGGGATCTCTGCACTCATAGTGAGATCTCTCTACTGTGATGCAATCTCTGCACTCATGGTGGGATCTCTGTGCTTGTGATGGGATCTCTGCACTCATAGTGGGATCTCTGCACTTGTGATGGGATATTTGCACTCATGGTGGGATCTCTGCACTTGTGGTGGTATCTCTGCACTCATAGTGGGATGTGTCTACTTGTGATGGGTTCTCTGCACTCATGGTGGGATCTCTGCACTCATGGGATCTCTGCACTTGTGGTGGGATCTTGACTTGACTTGACTTGTGAAGGGATCTCTGCACTTGCGGTGGGATCTCTGCATTCATGGTGTGATCTCCACACTTGTGGTAGGATCTCTGTACTTGTGGTGGGATCTCTCTACTTGTGATGGGATCTTTACTATCATGGTGGGATCTCTCTACTTGTGATGGGATCTCTGCACTCATAGTGGGATCTCTGCATTCATAGTGAGATCTCCCAACTTGTGATGGGATCTCTGCACTTGTGGTGGGATCTCTGCACTCATAGTGAGATCTCTCTACTGTGATGCAATCTCTGCACTCATGGTGGGATCTCTGTGCTTGTGATGGGATCTCTGCACTCATAGTGGGATCTCTGCACTTGTGATGGGATATTTGCACTCATGGTGGGATCTCTGCACTTGTGGTGGTATCTCTGCACTCATAGTGGGATGTGTCTACTTGTGATGGGTTCTCTGCACTCATGGTGGGATCTCTGCACTCATGGTGGGATCTCTGCACATGTGATTGGATCTCTGTACTTGTGGTGGGATGTCTGCACTTGTGATGGGATATCTGTATTCATGGTGGGATCTCTGCACCTATGGTGGGATCTCTGCACTTGTGATGGGTTTTCTGCACTTGTGGTGGGATCTCTGCACTCATGGTGGGAACTCTGCACTTGTGGTGGGATCTCTGCATTCATAATGGGATCTCTGTACTTGTGATGGGATCTCTGCACTCATAGTGGGATCTCTCTACTTGTGATGGGATCTCTGCACTCATGGTAGGATCTCTGCACTTGTGATGGGATCTCTGTACTTGTGGTGGGATCTCTGCACATGTGATGGGATCTCTGCACTCATGGTGGGATCTCTGCACTTGTGGTGGGATCTCTGCACTTGTGATGGGATATCTGCACATGTGATGGGATCTCTGCACTCATGGTGGGATCTCTGCACTTGTGGTGCGATCTTGACTTGACTTGACTTGTGAAGGGATCTCTGCACTTGCGGTGGGATCTCTGCATTCATGGTGTGATCTCCACACTTGTGGTAGGATCTCTGTACTTGTGGTGGGATCTCTCTACTTGTGATGGGATCTTTACTTTCATGGTGGGATCTCTGTACTTGTGATGGGATCTCTGCATTCATAGTGGGATCTCTGCATTCATAGTGAGATCTCCCAACTTGTGATAGGATCTCTGCACTTGTGGTGGGATCTCTGCACTCATAGTGAGATCTCTCTACTGTGATGCAATCTCTGCACTCATGGTGGGATCTCTGTGCTTGTGATGGGATCTCTGCACTCATAGTGGGATCTCTGCACTTGTGATGGGATATTTGCACTCATGGTGGGATCTCTGCACTTGTGGTGGTATCTCTGCACTCATAGTGGGATGTGTCTACTTGTGATGGGTTCTCTGCACTCATGGTGGGATCTCTGCACTCATGGGATCTCTGCACTTGTGGTGGGATCTTGACTTGACTTGACTTGTGAAGGGATCTCTGCACTTGCGGTGGGATCTCTGCATTCATGGCGTGATGGGATCTCTACACTCATGGTGGGATCTGTCTACTCATAGTGGAATCTATCTACTTGTGATGGGATCTCTTCACTTGTGGTGGGATCTCTGCACTTATGGTGGGTTCTCTGCACTTATTGTGGGATCTCTATACTCATAGTGGGATCTCTCTACTTGTGATGAGATCTCTACATTTGTGGTGGGATCTCTGCACTTGTGATGGGATCTCTGCACTCATGTTGGGATCTGTGTACTCATGGTGCGATCTCTTTACTTGTGATAGGATCTCTGTACTTGTGGTGAAATCTCTGTACTCATGGTGGGATCTCTGAACTCATAGTGGGATCTCTGCACTTGTGATGGGATCTCTCTACTTGTGATGGGATCTCTGCACTTATGGTGAGATCTCTGCACTTATGATAAGATCTCTTCACTTGTGGTGGGATCTCTGCACTTGTGGTGGGATCTCTGCACATGTGGTGGGGTCTACGCACTCATGGTGGGATCTCTGCACTTGAGATAGGATCTCTGTACTCATGATGGGAACTCTGCACTTGTGGTGGGATCTCTGCACTCATAGTGGGATCTTTGCACTTGTGATGGGATTTCTGCACTTGTGATAGGATCTCTGCATTCATGGTGGGATCTCTGCATGTGTGGTGAGATCTCTGCACTTATGATGGGAACTCTGCACATGTGGTGGGATCTCTGCACTCATGGTGGGATCTCTGCAATTGAGATAGGATCTCTGTACTCATGATGGGATCTCTGCACTTGTGGTAGGATCTCTGTACTCATAGTGGGATCTCTCTACTTGTGATGGGATCTCTGCACTTATGGTGGGATCTCTGCACTTATGATAAGATCTCTTCACTTGTGGTGGGATCTCTGCACTTGTGGTGGGATCTCTGCACTTGTGGTTGGATGTCTATACTCATGGTGGGATTTCTGCACTTGTGATGGGATCTCTGCACTCATGGTGGGATCTCTGCACTTGTGGTGGGATCTCTGTAGTCATAGTGGGATCTCTCTACTTGTGATGGGATCTCTGCACTCATGGTAGGATCTCTGCACTCACAGTGGGATCTCTCTACTTGTGGTGGGATCTCTGCACTTGTGATGGGATCTCTGCTCTTATGGAGGGATCTCTGCACTTGTGATGGGATCTCTGCACTTGTGGTGGGATCTCTGCACTGTGGTGGGATCTCTGCACTGTGGTGGGATCTCTGCACTTGTGGTAGGATCTATGCACTTAAGGTGGGATCTCTACACTCATGGTAGGATCTTTGTACTTGTGATGGTGTATCTGCACTCATGGTGGGATCTCTGCACTCATAGTGGGATCTCTCTACTTGTGATGGGATCTCTGCACTTGTGGTAGGATCTCTGCACTCATGGTGGATCTCTGCACTTGTGATGGGTTATTTGCACTTGTGGTGGGATCTCTGCACTTGTGATAGGATCTCTGCTCTCATGATGGGATCCCTGCCCTTGTGGTAATATTGCTGCACTCATGGTAGGATCTCTGTACTTGTGATGGGATATCTGCACTCATGGTGGGATCTCTGCACATGTGATTGGATCTCTGCACTTTTGGTGGGATGTCTGCACTTGTGATGGGATCTCTGCACTCATAGTGGGATCTCTCTACTTGTGATGGGATCTCTGCACTTATGGTGGGATCTCTGCACTAATGATAAGATCTCTTCACTTGTGGTGGGATCTCTGCACTTGTGGTGGGATCTCTGCACTTGTGGTGGAATGTCTATACTCATGGTAGGATTTCTGCACTTGTGATGGGATCTCTGCACTCATGGTGGGATCTCTGCACTTGTGGTGGAATCTCTGTAGTCATAGTGGGATATCTCTACTTGTGATGGGATCTCTGCACTCATGGTAGGATCTCTGCACTCATAGTGGGATCTCTCTACTTGTGGTGGGATCTCTGCACTTGTGATGGGATCTCTGCTCTTATGGTGGGATCTCTGCACTTGTGATGGGATCTCTGCACTTGTGGTGGGATCTCTGCACTTGTGGTTGGATTTCTGCACTCATGGTGGGATCTCTGCACTCGTGATGGGATCTCTGCACTTGTGGTAGGATCTCTGCACTCATGGTGGGATCTCTATACTCATGGTGGGATCTCTGCACTTGTGATGGGATCTATGCACTTATGGTGGGATCTTTGCACTTGTGATGGGATCTCTGCACTTATGGTGGGATCTTTGCTCTTGTGGTGGGATCTCTGCACTTGTGATAGGATCTCTGCATTCATGGTGGAATCTATGCATGTGTGATGAGATCTCTGCACTCATGGTGGGATCTTTGCACTTGTGGTGCGATCTCTGCACTTGTGATAGGATTTCTGCACATGTGGTGGGATCTCTGCTCTCATGGTGGGATCTCTGCACTTGAGATAGGATCTCTGTACTCATGATGGGAACTCTGCACTTGTGGTGGGATCTCTGCACTCACAGTGGGATCTCTCTACTTGTGATGGGATCTCTGCACTTATGGTGGGATCTCTGCACTTATGATAAGATCTCTTCACTTGTGGTGGGATCTCTGCACTTGTGGTGGGATCTCTGCACATGTGGTGGGGTCTCTGCACTCATGGTGGGATCTCTGCACTTGAGATAGGATCTCTGTACTCATGATGGGAACTCTGCACTTGTGGAGGGATCTCTGCACTCATAGTGGGATCTTTGCACTTGTGATGGGATTTCTGCACTTGTGATAGGATCTCTGCATTCATGGTGGGATCTCTGCATGTGTGGTGAGATCTCTGCACTTATGATGGGATCTCTGCACATGTGGTGGGATCTCTGCACTCATGGTGGGATCTCTGCAATTGAGATAGGATCTCTGTACTCATGATGGGATCTCTGCACTTGAGGTGGGATCTCTGTACTCATAGTGGGATCTCTCTACTTGTGATGGGATCTCTGCACTTATGGTGGGATCTCTGCACTTATGATAAGATCTCTTCACTTGTGGTGGGACCTCTGCACTTGTGGTGGGATCTCTGCACTTGTGGTGGGATCTCTATACTCATGGTGGGATTTCTGCACTTGTGATGGGATCTCTGTACTCATGGTGGGATCTCTGCACTTGTGGTGGGATCTCTGTAGTCATAGTGGGATCTCTCTACTTGTGATGGGATCTCTGCACTCATGGTAGTATCTCTGCACTCATAGTGGGATCTCTCTACTTGTGGTGGGATCTCTGCACTTGTGATGGGATCTCTGCTCTTATGGAGGGATCTCAGCACTTGTGATGGGATCTCTGCACTTGTGGTGGGATCTCTGCACTTGTGGTGGGATCTCTAAACTCATGATGGGATCTCTGTACTCATGATGGTATCTCTGCACTTGTGGTAGGATCTCTGTACTTATGGTGGGATCTCTGCACTCATGGTGGGATCTTTGTACTTGTGATGGTGTATCTGCACTCATGGTGGGATCTCTGCACTCATAGTGGGATCTCTCTACTTGTGATGGGATCTTTGCACTTGTGGTGGGATCTCTGCACTTGTGATGGGATCTCTGCACTCATGGTGGATCTCTGCACTTGTGATGGGATCTCTGCACTTGTGGTGGGATCTCTGCACTTGTGATGGGATCTCTGCTCTCATGATGGGATCCCTGCCCTTGTGGTAGGATCACTGCACTCATGGTAGGATCTCTCTACTTGTGATTGGATCTCTGCACTCATGGTTGGATCTCTGCACATGTGATTGGATCTCTGCACTTGTGGTGGGATGTCTGCACTTGTGATGGGATCTCTGTATTCATGGTGGGATCTCTGCACCTGTGTTGGGATCTCTGCACTTCTGATGGGATCTCTGCACTTGTGGTGGGATGCTATGCACTCATGGTGGGAACTCTGCACTTATGGTGGGATCTCTGCATTCATGGTGGGATCTTTGTACTTGTGGTGAGATCTCTGCATTCATGGTGGGATCTTTGTACTTGTGGTGAGATCTCTGCACTCATAGTGGGATCTTTCTACATTGTGATGGGATCTCTGCACTCATGGTAGGATCTCTGCACTTGTGATGTGATCTCTGTACTTGTGGTGGGATCTCTGCACTTGTGATGGGATCTCTGCACGTGTGTTGGGATCTTCGCATTCATGGTGGGATCTCTGTACATGTGGTGGGATCTCTCCACTTGTGGTTGGATCTCTGCACTTGTGGTGGGATCTCTGTACTTGTGATGGGATATTTGCACTCATGGAGGGATCTCTGCACTCATGGTGGTATCTCTGCACTGGTGATGGGATCTCTGCACTTGTGGTGGGATCTTTGCACTCATAGTGGGATCTCTGCACTCATGGTGGGGTCTCTGCACTTGTGATGGGATCTCTGCACTTGTGATGGGATCTCTGCACTCATGGTGGGATCTTTAAACTTGTAATGAGATCTCTACACTCATGGTGGGATCTCTGCATTTGTGGTGGGATCTCTGCACTCATAGTGGCATCTCTCTACTTGTGATGGGATCTCTGCACTCATGGTAGGATCTCTGCACTTCTGATTGGACCCTCTGTACTCATGATGGGAACTCTGCACTTGTGGTGGGATCTCTGCACTCATAGTGGGATCTCTCTACTTGTGATGGGATCTCTGCACTTATGGTGGGATCTCTGCACTTATGATAAGATCTCTTCACTTCTGGTGGGATCTCTGCACTTGTGGTGGGATCTCTGCACATGTGGTGGGATCTCTGCACTCATGGTGGGATCTCTGCACTTGAGATAGGATCTCTGTACTCATGATAGGAACTCTGCACTTGTGGTGGGATCTCTGCACTCATAGTGGGATCTCTCTACTTGTGATGGGATCTCTGCACTTATGGTGGGATCTCTGCACTTATTATAAGATCTCTTCACTTGTGGTGGGATCTCTGCACTTGTGGTGGGATCTCTGCACTTGTGGTGGGATCTCTATACTCATGGTGGGATTTCTGCACTTGTGATGGGATCTCTGCACTCATGGTGGGATCTCTGCACTTGTGGTGGGATCTCTGTAGTCATAGTGGGATCTCTCTACTTGTGATGGGATATCTGCACTCATGGTAGTATCTCTGCACCCATAGTGGGATCTCTCTACTTATGGTGGGATCTCTGCACTTGTGATGGGATATCTGCTCTTATGGAGGGATCTCAGCACTTGTGATGGGATCTCTGCACTTGTGGTGGGATCTCTGCACTTGTGGTGGGATCTCTGCACTCTTGATGGGATCTCTGTACTCGTGATGGTATCTCTGCACTTGTGGTAGGATCTCTGTACTTATGGTGGGATCTCTGCACTCATGGTGGGATCTTTGTACTTGTGATGGTGTATCTGCACTCATGGTGGGATCTCTGCACTCATAGTGGGATCTCTGCACTTGTGATGGGATCTCTGCACTTGTGGTGGGATCTCTGCACTTGTGATGGGATCTCTGCACTCATGGTGGATCTCTGCACTTGTGTTGGGATCTCTGCACTTGTGGTGGGATCTCTGCACTTGTGATGGGATCTCTGCTCTCATGATGGGATCCCTGCCCTTGTGGTAGGATCGCTGCACTCATGGTAGGATCTCTCTACTTGTGATGGGATCTCTGCACTCATGGTTGGATCTCTGCACATGTGATTGGATCTCTGCACTTGTGGTGGGATGTCTGCACTTGTGATGGGATCTCTGTATTCATGGTGGGATCTCTGCACCTGTGTTGGGAGCTCTGCACTTGTGATGGGATGTCTCCACTTGTGGTGGGATCTCTGCACTCATGGTGGGAACTCTGCACTTATGGTGGGATCTCTGCATTCATGGTGAGATCTCTGCACTCATAGTGGGATCTCTCTACATTGTGATGGGATCTCTGCACTCATGGTAGGATCTCTGCACTTGTGATGTGATCTCTGCACTTGTGGTGGGATCTCTGCACTTGTGATGGGATCTCTGCTCTCATGATGGGATCCCTGCCCTTGTGGTAGGATCACTGCACTCATGGTAGGATCTCTCTACTTGTGATGGGATCTCTGCACTCATGGTTGGATCTCTGCACATGTGATTGGATCTCTGCACTTGTGGTGGGATGTCTGCACTTGTGATGGGATCTCTGTATTCATGGTGGGATCTCTGCACCTGTGTTGGGATCTCTGCACTTGTGATGGGATCTCTGCACTTGTGGTGGGATCTCTGCACTCATGGTGGCAACGCTGCACTTATGGTGGGATCTCTGCATTCATGGTGGGATCTTTGTACTTGTGGGGAGATCTCTGCACTCATAGTGGGATCTCTCTACATTGTGATGGGATCTCTGCACTCATGGTAGGATCTCTGCACTTGTGATGTGATCTCTGTACTTGTGGTGGGATCTCTGCACTTGTGATGGGATCTCTGCACTTGTGTTGGGATCTTTGCATTCATGGTGGGATCTCTGTACATGTGGGGGGATCTCTCCACTTGTGGTGGGATCTCTGCACTTGTGGTGGGATCTCTGTACTTGTGATGGGATATCTGCACTCATGGAGGGATCTCTGCACTCATGGTGGTATCTCTGCACTGGTGATGGGATATCTGCACTTGTGGTGGGATCTTTGCACTCATAGTGGGATCTCTGCACTCATGGTGGGGTCTCTGCACTTGTGATGGGATCTCTGCACTTGTGATGGGATCTCTGCACTCATTGTGGGATATTTATACTTGTAATGAGATCTCTACACTCATGGTGGGATCTCTGCATTTGTGGTGGGATCTCTGCACTCATAGTGGCATCTCTCTACTTGTGATGGGATCTCTGCACTCATGGTAGGATCTCTGCACTTGTGATGGGATCTCTGCACTCATGGTGGGATCTCTGCACTTGTGATGGGATTTCTGCTCTCATAGTGGGATCTCTCTACTTATGGTGGGATCTTTGCACTTGAGATGGGATCTCTGTACTCATGATGGGAACTCCGCACTTGTGGTGGGATCTCTGCACCCATAGTGGGATCTCTCTACTTGTGATGGGATCTCTGCACTTATGGTGGGATCTCTACACTTATGATAAGATCTCTTCACTTCTGGTGGGATCTCTGCACTTGTGGTGGGATCTCTGCACATGTGGTGGGATCTCTGCACTCATGGTGGGATCTCTGCACTTGAGATAGGATCTCTGTACTCATGATGGGAACTCTGCACTTGTGGTGGGATCTCTGCACTCATAGTGGGATCTCTCTACTTGTGATGGGATCTCTGCACTTATGGTGGGATCTCTGCACTTATGATAAGATCTCTTCACTTATGGTGGGATCTCTGCACTTGTGGTGGGATCTCTGCACTTGTGGTGGGATCTCTATACTCATGGTGGGATTTCTGCACTTGTGATGGGATCTCTGCACTCATGGTGGGATCTCTGCACTTGTGGTGGGATCTCTGTAGTCATAGTGGGATCTCTCTACTTGTGATGGTATCTCTGCACTCATGGTAGTATCTCTGCACTCATAGTGGGATCTCTCTACTTGTGATGGAATCTTTGCACTTGTGGTGGGATCTCTGCACTTGTGATGGGATCTCTGCACTCATGGTGGATCTCTGCACTTGTGATGGGATCTCTGCACTTGTGGTGGGATATCTGCACTTGTGATGGGATCTCTGCTCTCATGATGGGATCCCTGCCCTTGTGGTAGGATTGCTGCACTCATGGTAGGATCTCTCTACTTGTGATTGGATCTCTGCACTCATGGTTGGATCTCTGCACATGTGATTGGATCTCTGCACTTGTGGTGGGATGTCTGCACTTGTGATGGGATCTCTGCACTCATGGTGGGATCCCTGCACTCATGATGGGATCTTTGTACTTATGATGGTGTATCTATACTCATGGTGAGATCTCTGCACTCATAGTGGGATCTCTCTACTTGTGATGGGATATCTGCACTTGTGGTGGGATCTCTGCACTCATGGTGGGATCCCTGCACTCATGATGGGATCTCTGCACTTGTGGTAGGATCTCTGCACTTATGGTGGGATTTCTACACTCATGGTGGGATCTTTGTACTTATGATGGTGTATCTGTACTCATGGTGGGATCTCTGCACTCATAGTGGGATCTCTCTACTTGTGATGGGATATCTGCACTTGTGGTGGGATCTCTGCACTTGTGATGGGATCTCTGGACTCATAGTGGATCTCTGCACTTGTGATGGGATCTCTGCACTTGTGGTGGGATCTCTGCACTTGTGATGGGATCTCTGCTCTCATGATGGGATCCCTGCCCTTGTGGTAGGATTGCTGCACTGATGGTAGGATCTCTCTACTTGTGATGGGATCTCTGCACTCATGGTGGGATCTCTGCACATGTGATTGGATCTCTGCACTTGTGGTGGGATGTCTGCACTTGTGATGGGATATCTGTATTCATGGTGGGATCTCTGCACCTATGGTGGGATCTCTGCACTTGTGATGGGTTCTCTGCACTTGTGGTGGGATCTCTGCACTCATGGTGGGAACTCTGCACTTGTGGTGGGATCTCTGCATTCATAGTGGGATCTCTGTACTTGTGATGGGATCTCTGCACTCATAGTGGGATCTCTCTACTTGTGATGGGATCTCTGCACTCATTGTAGGATCTCTGCACTTGTGATGGGATCTCTGTACTTGTGGTGGGATCTCTGCACATGTGATGGGATCTCTGCACTCATGGTGGGATCTCTGCACTTGTGGTGGGATCTCTGCACTTGTGATGGGATCTCTGCACATGTGATGGGATCTCTGCACTCATGGTGGGATATCTGCACTTGTGGTGGGATCTCTGCACTTGTGGTGGGATCTCTGCACATGTGGTGGGATCTCTATACTCATGGTGGGATCTCTGCACTTGGGATGGGATCTATGCATTTATGGTGGGATCTTTGCACTTGTGATGGGATCTCTGCACTTATGGTGGGATCTTTGCACTTGTGGTGGGATATCTGCACTTGTGATAAGATCTCTGCATTCATGGTGGGATCTCTGCTTGTGTGATGAGATCTCTGCACTTATGGTGGGATCTTTGCACTTGTGGTGGGATCTTTGCATTCATGGTGGGATCTCTGCACCAGTGGTGGGATCTGTGCACTTTTGGTGGGATCTCTGCACTTGTGATAGGATCTCTGCATTCAGGGTGGGATCTCGGCACTCATGGTGGTATCTCTGCACTGGTGATGGGAGCTCTGCACTTGTGGTGGGATCTTTGCACTCATGGTGGGATCTCTGCACTCATGGTGGGGTCTCTGCACTTGTGATGGGATCTCTGCACTTGTGATGGGATCTCTGCACTCATGGTGGGATCTTTGTACTTGTAATGAGATCTCTGCACTCATGGTAGGATCTCTGCACTTGTGGTAGGATTGCTGCGCTCATGATAGGATCTCTCTGCTTGTGATGGGATCTCTGCACTCATGGTGGGATCTCTGCACATGTGATTGGATCTCTGCACTTGTGGTGGGATGTCTGCACTTGTGATGGGATCTCTGTATTCATGGTGGGATCTCTGCACCTATGATGGGATCTCTGCACTTGTGATGGGATCTCTGCACATGTGGTGGGATCTCTGCACTCATGGTGGGAACTCTGCACTTGTGGTGGGATCTCTGCATTCATAGAGGGATCTCTGTACTTGTAATGGGATCTCTGCACTCATAGTGGGATCTCTCTACTTGGGATGGGATCTCTGCACTCATGGTAGGATCTCTGCACTTGTGATGGGATCTCTGTACTTGTGGTGGGATCTCTGCACTTGTGGTGGGATCTCTGCACTCATAGTGGGATCTCTTTACTTGTGATGGGATCTTTGCACCTATGGTGGGATCTCTGCACTTATGATGGAATCTCTTCACTTGTGGTGGGATCTCTGCACTTGTGGTGGGATCTTTGCACATGTGGTGGGATCTCTATACTCATGGTGGGATCTCTGACCTTGTGATCGGATCTATGCACTTATGGTGGGATCTTTGCACTTGTGATGGGATCTCTGCACTTATGGTGGGATCTTTGCACTTGTGGTGGTATCGCTGCACTTGTGATAGGATCTCTGCATTCATGGTGGGATCTCTTCATGTGTGGTGAGATCTCTGCACTTATGGTGGGATCTTTGCACTTGTGGTGGGATCTCTGCACTTGTGATAGGATCTCTGCATTCATGGTGGGATCTCTGCATGGGTGGTGGGATCCCTGCACATGTGATGGGATCTCTGCACATGTGGTGGGATCTCTGCACTCATGGTGGGATCTCTGCACTTGAGATAGGATCTCTGTACTCATGATGGGAATTCTGCATTTGTGGTGGGATCTCTGCACTCATAGTGGGATCTCTCTACTTGTGATGGGATCTCTGCACTTATGGTGGGATCTCTGCACTTATGATGAGATCTCTTCACTTGTGGTGGGATCTCTGCACTTGTGGTGGGATCTCTGCACTTGTGGATGGATGTCTTTACTCATGGTGGGATTTCTGCACTTGTGATGGGATCTCTGCACTCATGGTGGGATCTCTGCACTTGTGGTGGGATCTCTGTAGTCATAGTGGGATATCTCTACTTGTGGTGGGATCTCTGCACTCATAGTGGGATCTCTTTACTTGTGATGGGATCTTTGCACCTATGGTGGGATCTCTGCACTTATGATGGAATCTCTTCACTTGTGGTGGGATCTCTGCACTTGTGGTGGGATCTTTGCACATGTGGTGGGATCTCTATACTCATGGTGGGATCTCTGACCTTGTGATCGGATCTATGCACTTATGGTGGGATCTTTGCACTTGTGATGGGATCTCTGCACTTATGGTGGGATCTTTGCACTTGTGGTGGTATCTCTGCACTTGTGATAGGATCTCTGCATTCATGGTGGGATCTCTTCATGTGTGGTGAGATCTCTGCACTTATGGTGGGATCTTTGCACTTGTGGTGGGATCTCTGCACTTGTGATAGGATCTCTGCATTCATGGTGGGATCTCTGCATGGGTGGTGGGATCCCTGCACATGTGATGGGATCTCTGCACATGTGGTGGGATCTCTGCACTCATGGTGGGATCTCTGCACTTGAGATGGGATCTCTGCACTTATGGTGGGATCTCTGCACTTATGATAAGATCTCTTCACTTGTGGTGGGATCTCTGCACTTGTGGTGGGATCTCTGCACTTGTGGTTGGATGTCTTTACTCATGGTGGGATTTCTGCACTTGTGATGGGATCTCTGCACTCATGGTGGGATCTCTGCACTTGTGGTGGGATCTCTGTAGTCATAGTGGGATATCTCTACTTGTGATGGGATCTCTGCACTCATGTGTGGAAAAGTAAATTTTGCCATGTTCTGTGTCCCTACGCCTCATCCATCATATGTTATGTGTGCATGACCAATATGCATATGTTATTCCCCATGTCCGATTAAAGGCGCAATTCCAGTTGTGTCCACCTCTGGTATGTCATTTTCCAGTCCTCGTGAATACTACGAATATCAGGCCTATGTAAAGTAATGTTGCCACGTTTCTCAGTGTGCACGTTATTCCATTATAAAGTCCCCGTTTCCAGGCCTCAAAAGGGCCCGGACCACAGATTCAGCTCCTGTCTCCTGAAAGCCTCGCTGAGGAGCGATACAGCCCCCACCTGTATCCTCGACCCTTCACTTACTTCCTGCCTCGCAGTGCCCGGTGTAGCTTGGCTCTGCCTCTGAGTCTGCCAAAAGTATGTTATAGTTCCAGTTATCAGTTCAGTCCTCCTTCTGCATTCCTGAGCTACTGAACTGCATCAATAGTTTCCGTCATTGTCTAGCCTTCTCGGCTCCACGTTAGAGAAATACTGTATTAATGGTCATTTAATATTCTTCATCACGCACTACATGTAGAATAATGCATGGTCCAGTCTTAGAATCAAGTTAGCTTTTCCCCTCATGACTTCTAGTTTATATCAACATGTTCCCTAAACATTAGATACCAGATAGGGTTTAGGTACATGTCGCTCCGACCCTCCCGACTCTAGTCTCTGCTCCTAGCACAGAGTTCGTAGCCCCCAGCTTCTCCTAGTAACACGTCATTGCCAGTTTTCGCGCACCATTAGGTTAGAGGTCCCGGCTCCTTAGGTAGCCCCCTCCTATGTTTCCGCCCCATTCATGACATATTCTGTTACGTTTGCATCACATGTCTAAGTATACTCTCAGTTACACCCATTTTTACTGTTATCTTTCGCGACTGCTACGCGTCACGCTTTCTGCTCCACCCACTGCTACGCCTACTGCAATGTAATGCTATGTGTTCGCGCTATGTATATATGCCTGTGTTTTGTTATTGAATGTTAGCGCGCTCATCCCAGACCTAGCCCCAGCAGCTGCTGGGCCTCTTTTCCCCTGTTGGGCCCCAGTTGTCCTGCTGGGCCCTGTCATTCTGTTCCTATGCAGGTTGTCCTGATCCTGTCCTTATGCTGTAATAAACCTGCAGAAACTCCTACTACCTCGAATCTTGACTCTTATTTTATTGAGCTATCTGTTATGCTATAAGTCTAGTCAAAAATAGGGTATTATTTATTTATTTACCACATAATGGCGCCCGAATAGGGACTTGCCCTTTCCCCACGCGTCGGTGAAGCCACGCCGACCCCCTGACCCTCTGCAGTCGTGACGGAACTCTTCTGCGCAGTGGCAGATATTTCTGCTCAAGTATCCCTCAGGCCCACGGAGGAGACGGAGGAGGCGGTCCAGCATCCGAACGAGACGGTGGAGGAACGCGGCGAGTCCCGACCAGAGCCCAAGCCGAGAGTCCAAGGTCCGAGGTATCCGGAGGCCCACCCGTAACTGAAGTCCGAAGTTCGTCGTCCGTCGTCCAGTCCCGTTCGAGGCCTTCCGTTCCGTGCTGCCCGGTGAGTACCATTGCTGGGGTAGTATCTAGACAGGACCAATCTAAATTGACTCCTGGTCCGTGGGTTGGTGGTGCCCAGACTCACAAACGAAGTGTTCACCTAGGTGGATACGGGTCTTGATGTGTCCCTTTATGGGACCGGTATGTTCCGTACTGTTACAGCAGTGCATCCAGTAATTCTAGTCTGTTCCGTTCTCGAGAAATTCTGTTCTGTTTCTGTTTTCAGTATTCCAGGTAATATTCTGTTCGAACTGTTATTTATAATGTTCTTCATGTAATTTACTGTTGTGGTATGAGTGCGATGTGATTTCGTGTTTTTATTGTGTATTGTATTGTGTCCAGATTACAGTTCAGTCATGCCTATATTTTCCAAGTTACGTCAGTTAAAAACTAGAAAAGGTCTATTAGAGGAAGCGGTTCCTGTCCCGCCTAGGGACAGTCCAGGTCATTTTATGTATCAGAAACATGGCATAAGCGCCATATTGTATCTAGATTTATGGGTAGAGTATACCAAACAGTTAGAAGAAAAGTATAGATGGCCCGTATCGGGTACATGGGATGCCGAATGTATCATGCGAGTAGAAGAAGCATTATGGAAAAAGAAAGCCAGACAGTCACAGAAAGATGCCATCGAGTTATGGCGTAAAGAGGCGCATAGAAGAACGGAAAAGGAAGTCAGAAAGTCAGAGTTAAGTAGAGAATCCCAAGAACGAGCCCAAGAAAGAGAGTTAATCGAGATAGGTGAACAAGTCAAAGCCGAACAGTCAGACAGACAGAGGCATGCCCTCATTAAGGGTATGTATCCTCTCCTTGCCGAAGGTTTGCCAAAAGCGACCCCAGAGGCATCCAGTAATTTCCCGCCACCATTAGTTCCGACCAAGCTACGTCACAAACCGACCGCAGCTGATATTTTTATTTCGTCCTATCTGGACGACACAGTCCCAGAATATGCAAATCCTGTTCGCGCTCCGCCAGTCCTTGCAAATCAGGCACCTTCCGCTCCTCCAGACACCGGAGTACCTGTTACGGTACCCCCGGTCCAGCCTATAGTTCCACTTCCCATTCTGCCAGGACGTAGAGCCTCAGTAGACGACTCCAGTTTAGGGGCCGCAGGAGGAGCTACTCCTCAAACCCCGCCGCCACACAAGCGTTTATCAGCACTCGAATTACATGCTCAAGCATCACAGCGTACTCCTAAAAGTAATAAGTCTGTCACAGAAATCAGGCAAGCCCTTAACGAATGTGTCTATGATCCAGTCCCAGGCGAATATACTATGGTTTTATATTCCTTACGTGTAAGGAGAGTGACCGAGTATCTAGTCACCTTACCGAATATGAAAGAAGATCTAGACAGAATATATCGTTTCATCCGTACAGGGGATGATCCAGAAAGTATTGGCGAGATTATGTCTCAAAGGAAAGCCGAGATTCAGCTCATGATATTAAAGTTCCTGATCAATTGTCTAATAAGAGAACAAGATTACCCGTCTAAAGATTCCGTCGAAATGAGAATCCTGACAAGGTGGAGTGATAATATAGCCGAGGGTAAGCACAAGACCGTCGGTGCTATGGAGAGTATGTACAAGAAAATTCGTAAAGAAATAATAAGGTTACACGACCAGCGTAAAGCAGCACAAGTAAGCGAGAAAGAAAGTATCTCTGATCCTGAAGAGGAAGAGAACGAGAATCCCGCCAGAATAGCGTATGTAGGAAAATCCAGATTTCCAGATCGCCATTTACGTCTAGAACCCAAGTCTATTTTTCATCTAGCACCAGAACAAGGTTCTCTAGAACAAGTATTTCAAGCTACCGATCACATTCTGAAATCACGAGTCGGTTACAGTGAATTAAGTACTATGCATGAACAAGAACTAGCCCGATCAGCAGTCCGATGGATTACTGATTCTACCACTTTTCCAGACGAAATAGTGGCACAAATGTTTCTGAAACTGCCCCCAGCCGAGCAACGACTGGTGGGTATGTATATGATCCAGCACCTCATTACTTTGTATGAGGGTCAACATTCTGATCCAGGTCCGTTGCACGATATCCTGAACGAGTTACTCCAGTATAGATGGAGAGGTCTAGGTACTGATTTAATTAGTGTCATTCTAGAACAGCGCCACAAATATAGAACGTTTCTGAACCCGCATTTTGTTCATGTCTCACCTCCAGAAAGTAAATCGTTTTACATAGACAGACAGAATCCGTTACGAGAAGTCCACCCAGTCCAAGGGGCGGGTGGCGTAATGCAACGAGTGTTTGTATACACTCCGATTTCAAAGATGGAACTTCTTGAAATGAAGAAATTAATTCCCTGTCATGACAAAGATCCAGCAGGGTTCCATAGAGAATTAAAAGACATGCTCCGTATGGGAGAATACACTTACCCAGATATTATTAAAATGTTAAAGGTCCTGTTACCCGCAGGGGTGTATGAAAAGTTAAAGGAAAAAGAATGGGAGGTGGGAGAGAAAAAGATCGATTGGGCAGCTCTAGAAGCTGAAGACAAGGCACGAGTACCAGGTACCGGTCTTGGAGATAAATGTAAAGAATTACCAGAATTACTGATTCAAGTTTTACCCAGATTATTGACAACTAGGAAAGAAGACTGGGATGCAATCTCAGCCTGTAAACAGAAACAAGATGAAGATATTAGTGATTTTTATTCTAGATTTGAAAAATGTTTTAGTATTAATAGTGGTCTCAAGACAAGTAGTGAGTCATACCCTCATCTTTTCGTCACCAAATTAGTCGAGAATTCAAGTCCACAAATTAAAAACCGAGTTTTAAAAGTCGAAAGCACCTGGCAAGCAAATACTCCGTCCCAGATGCTCCAGATGCTCCAGTACCACCAGAATAGAATCAGAGAAGAGCAAGAACACGAGAGAAAACGTATGAAAGACACGAAAATGAAAGTGCTAGTTGCACAATCTGTTCCTCAAGACAGTCAGAAGAGGGGTCCGAATCAAGCCAGTCATCCTGCAGCTCCCGTTAAAGGGAACTGCAATTATTGTAAACAGCCAGGTCATTTTATAAACGAGTGTGCAGTTCTGAAACATAACATAGCTACTGGTAAGACTAAAGAAAGACCACGTCCGCCTAGACAAGAACAAGTTTCACAGATTCCTCAGTCACAGAATGCACCACAGACAGTTTCCGCACCGCAGCCTATTGCTGCAACACAACACGTTACATCACAGATGTATCAGTATGCACAGTCCGAGTATCCAGAGTATCAGTCATATTCATGAAACAGCCTAGAGAGGGAGGTAGGCTTGCCTCTCATCGAGATACCTGTAGACCAAGAAGGTCCCTATGTTCACAGTCAAGTATTAGGGAAAGACAGAAAGTTTTTGATCGATACAGGGGCAAGTAGGACCACAATTAGTCATGCCGAAGTTCCAGGGGCTCCGCTCTCAGGCTCAAGAAATGTTTCCCTTGGATTTTCAGGAAAGCCAATAGTTAATGAGATATCAAAGCCAGTTACTCTAGAAGTAGGTCCATTGTCCCGTACTACTGATCTGTTACTTACTAAGTCATGTCCAGAAAACCTATTAGGTATTAAGACACTGAAAGAATTAGGTGCAGTTATTTGTTGTTCCCCAGAGGGAATACGTCTGTTCCTACGTGACTTTAAGGGTCACTATGTATTACGAGATTTTGATTCAAGATTGTCTAATGTTCCACAGCATTTATGGGCGCAAGGTCCAACTGATGTAGGTTACATGCAAATCACACCCCATCGTGTGACTCTCAAGCCAGGTGTAGTGTTACCACGAATCAGGCAGTACAGATTGCCACCCGAGGCTGTAGCAGCCTTATCCAAAATTATTGACGAGCTCATGGCTCAAGGAGTAGTTGTAGAAACTGACTCCAATGTATGCAATTCTCCGATCATTCCAGTCATGAAACGTACTGATCCAAATGCACCCCCAGTATATCGATTAGTGATTGATTTACGAGAGCTTAATAAATTTATTATTCCTCAGTACCCAGTTGTCCCAGATATTTCTTCCCTGTTAACAGCCATCGATTCCGAAGCCATGTTTTTCACTGTCATTGACCTCAAGAATGCATTTTTCAGTGTTCCAATTCATCCAGACAGCCAGTTTCTTTTCGGTTTTTGTTTAAATGGAAGGAGCTATATGTTTACACGCGCTCCTCAAGGTTTCACAGAAAGTCCTAGTATTTACAGTCAAGCACTCAAGAGACAACTAGACAATATTCACATGCCAACTGACACTGCCCTGCTCCAGTATGTCGATGATCTACTGATCACTGCCCGTTCTGAATGTGCCTGTGAGCGAGCATCACTTACAGTTCTGTATTTTCTAGCCGAGATGGGGCACAAGGTGTCACCTTCGAAGCTTCAATTCTGTGTCCAGCAAGTGGTATACTTAGGACACTTGCTGTCCAAGAGGGGTAGGCAGTTGACACCAGACCGTATCCAGTTAATAGCGAGTCTTCCCCAGCCCAGAACCCAGAAGGAGGTACGTGCTTTTATCGGCCTTACTTCTTATTGTAGACAATGGATTCCCCAGTATGCATTTCTAGCCAAGCCACTGATACAGTTAACGACACAGGAGGCAGCCGTATCGACTGTCCTCCCTTGGACATCTGACCATACACTTAGTTTCAACGAGTTAAAGAAAGCCCTATGTCAAGCTCCAGTTCTAGCTACACCGAACTACAGTAAGCCTTTTACACTTTTCGTTACTGAACGGGAAGGTACAGCATTGTCTGTTCTCACACAAGATCAAGCAGGACAATACAAGCCCTGTGCTTATTTTTCGAGCACATTAGATCCAGTCGCCCAGGCGTTGCCTGCGTGCCTCAAGTCAGTTGCAGCCACAGCACTAGCTATCAGACAAAGTGATTCTATAGTTTTAGGACATTCCCTGACAGTACAAGTCCCACATTCCGTAGAAGTTCTTTTAAACCGAACACAAACTCAGCACTTGACAATTGCACGTTTAACAGGTTATGAATTGACACTGTTCCAGCCACACATAGAAATCAGACGCTGCAACGTTCTGAATCCCGCTACACTGTTACCATCAGTTAATTCAAATCCAGACCCACATGATTGTGTGGAAGTAGTTAACATTACGACAAAGCCAAGACAAGACCTGACAGATATTCCGTTACCAGATCCTGACCTGACACTTTATGTGGATGGTTCATGTATGAGAACTAGTACAGGAGAACTAGTCGCCGCGTATGCAGTGACTACTGACACTGAAGTTATTGAAACACACCGTATTGACACCCTGTCCGCTCAAGCAGCAGAGCTAGTCGCTCTGACACAAGCCTGTATACACGCCAAGAACCTGAAGGTTAATGTTTACACAGATTCACGTTACGCATTCGGAGTTGTACACGACTTCGGAGTGCTCTGGCAGGAGAGAGGTTTCATGACTTCTCATGGAACCAAGATTCAGCATGGTCTCCTTATTCAAGCCCTGTTAGATGCCATACATTTACCGACATCTATTGCTATCATGAAGTGCAAAGCACATACGAAAGTCACCGACATTATTTCCCAAGGTAATGATCTAGCAGACCGCACAGCCAAGCTTACAGCACATACTCCAGACATTCCAGTTAACATGACACATACTCCAGATCCGATTACATGCATGACAGTTAAGGACCCTACACAAGATGTCATAGATATCCAGTTACATGCTACTCCCGATGAAATCAAGAAATGGTCTGAACAAGGAGGGGTTCAGACAGATCAAGGATGGTTAACGAAGGGTAGAGCCACATGGTTTCTCCCCGATTCTATGGTTCAAGTCATTATCAATACCGCACATAGTCCAGCCCATTTAGGAGAAAAAGCTATGTTAGACAGTATCCAGAACATTTGGTTCAATAAGCATTTACGAGCTGCAGCCAAGCAGAAAGTCCGTACCTGTATGATATGTTGTCAGTTTAACCCAGGTAAAAGTGTCCCGGTGGAACAAGGTGGTTTCCAGCCCCCTGACCACCCTTTTGAGGTCCTCCAGATGGATTATATTCAAATGGAGCGATGTCGAGGTTTCAAGTATGTCCTTGTAGTTGTATGCGCTTTGTCCAGGTGGACAGAAGCATATCCAGTCCCAGATTACACAGCCGCGACCACTGCCAAGCAGTTGGTTCGTGAATTTTTCCCTAGATACGGACTCCCTAGAGTCGTATATTCTGATAACGGTCAGCCATTCTCCTCAGAGTTAATGAAGCACGTTTCCCTTTTGTTAGGGTACCAGTGGAAGTTCCATTGTGTACGCCATCCTGAAGCAGCCGGTCTCGTAGAGAGACATAATCAGACTCTGAAAATCCGCATTGCAAAAGTCTGTAAAGACAAAGGTGTGGACTGGTTAATAGCTCTGCCAGTCGCTTTGTTTTATATGCGCATGGTCGCACATTCCAGATCAGGTCTGTCCCCGTACGAGGTCGTATTCGGCCGCCCCCCTAACATGTGGGGTACTCCTAGACCCCGAAGTATTACCGATGTTTCATGTAATATGCTGACAGATTACCTAGCTTCCTTGATGTCTGCCCTCAACTCATGTCGTTCACAGGTTGCCGCTGCATTTCCAGACAATACCGAAGTGGCACTGCACGAGATCGTTCCGGGCTCCCTTGTGATGATCAGAAATTTTGACAGATCAAGTCCGCTGGAACCACGTTGGAAGGAGCCACGTCAGGTCCTCTTGACCACCCGTACTGCCGTCAAGTTGGAAGGCAGGAAGGGGTGGGTCCACCTTTCTCATGTAAAACTTTTCAAAGGATTGAAATCAGCCTCCAAGAACATTTCCAAGGATTTCCAGGATTCGAAAGATTGCCAGAACATTGTTTTAAAGGACTGTCCCGCACAAGACATTATTACAACCCCTCCCTTGTTAGAGAAAACCCCGCAACAGGAGTATAAGTTAAAGCTCAGGTCTAGTAAAATAAGTCAGTCAGTTTGATTGTATAAGTCCTCCCCTAGGTGAAACGGTTAGATTGTTTCTGACATGTATAAAATAGACCCCCATAGTGAGAGAGTCAGTCGAAGTTCACTTCAATGTATCGTTTTTCTGAGTTTCATATTGTTTCTCAGCATAATGATTTCCTGCACTAGTTACGCATTTTTCCTGTATTTACCAGTTCCTCATGTAAATATGTCTACTAATGCTACAGTAGAGCACACGTTTAGTGATCTGCCTCCTCACGAATATTCATACCGCCTCGCTATGCGTAATAACACATTTATCCGTATGTTACATTACTCACACCAGACCAGCAATGCCACTAATTGTTGGGTGTGTGGTCGACTCCCCCCTTTCCAGACACCGAAGGGAGTTCTGCCACTCTTTCCTTATCCATTCTCACACAATGGTTCGTGTGGAGCATGGTCCACGTTAACGTCATCCTCAACAGATATGTCTTTTCTTAACAGTACATGTTTTCCAGACAAGCAAGGTCTCCCCCACAGAACAGGTTTAGATCTAGAAAATGAAGTTTATAATTTAGGTAATTATTCGTCGAATTTCATGGTCCTGAATGTTCAGTCTGATACTACTCCAGACTTACCTGCTATTTCAGTACTACCTGTCAAAGGCGAATTATGTGTCCGTAGTTATGGTTCTGTACATATAGGTCATAGTGTATGTACTACTGTTATCAAGTATAGTGACAGTGGGAAATCTGTTTTCAAAGCTTCACGTCACTCTTATTTTATTTGTGGTCAAACTGCATATGTCCGGCTGCCCCTCGATTGGGAGGGAACCTGTTACATTGCCTTCCTACTGCCACCTGTTTTTCTAGCCCCATCTGATTATCACAGAAACACACATCTAGTACACATTAGACATAGAAGGGAGTCCCCAATTGTCGATTATACTGAAACTACTCTAGAACAGTATACAGATTTCAATAAAGGTTTCTTCTTCTTTGTAGGACCTGTCCAGAATAGTAAACTGATCCGTAGGTTAACAAGAACCCTTGAAGCTGTAGTTAATGAGACTGCCTCTGCTTTAGGTAACCTAACCGAGGAACAATCTGCTATGAGATTTGTTGTTTTGCAAAATCGTCTCGTCCTTGACGTCATACTGGCCGATAGGGGCGGGGCCTGTAGAGTCATCGGATCTAGTTGCTGCATTTTCATTCCAAATAACGCGCCGTCTGTTTATTCAGCTATAACCAGACTCCATAAAATTGCCCATCTGTTACATCAAGATCCAGGCACCTGGACATGGTCCGGTTGGTTCTGGAATATAATTTCCGCATGGGGATGGAAAGTCCTGTCCTTTCTAGGTATTGCAGTAGCGATCATATTTAGCTGCTGCCTCTGTATACAATGTGGCCCTGCGATTTGCAGCATGTGTGCTACCTCTTGTAGTCCTAGTCCCAAGCCCCGTTCTAAATCCCGTTCCAAGACAATTCGAGACGAGCAAATGGTACTGTATGAAATGATAGATGGTATCATGAAAATTGATGTTTCCTGATGGAAACGTAGTGACAAGGAGGGAATGTGGAAAAGTAAATTTTGCCATGTTCTGTGTCCCTACGCCTCATCCATCATATGTTATGTGTGCATGACCAATATGCATATGTTATTCCCCATGTCCGATTAAAGGCGCAATTCCAGTTGTGTCCACCTCTGGTATGTCATTTTCCAGTCCTCGTGAATACTACGAATATCAGGCCTATGTAAAGTAATGTTGCCACGTTTCTCAGTGTGCACGTTATTCCATTATAAAGTCCCCGTTTCCAGGCCTCAAAAGGGCCCGGACCACAGATTCAGCTCCTGTCTCCTGAAAGCCTCGCTGAGGAGCGATACAGCCCCCACCTGTATCCTCGACCCTTCACTTACTTCCTGCCTCGCAGTGCCCGGTGTAGCTTGGCTCTGCCTCTGAGTCTGCCAAAAGTATGTTATAGTTCCAGTTATCAGTTCAGTCCTCCTTCTGCATTCCTGAGCTACTGAACTGCATCAATAGTTTCCGTCATTGTCTAGCCTTCTCGGCTCCACGTTAGAGAAATACTGTATTAATGGTCATTTAATATTCTTCATCACGCACTACATGTAGAATAATGCATGGTCCAGTCTTAGAATCAAGTTAGCTTTTCCCCTCATGACTTCTAGTTTATATCAACATGTTCCCTAAACATTAGATACCAGATAGGGTTTAGGTACATGTCGCTCCGACCCTCCCGACTCTAGTCTCTGCTCCTAGCACAGAGTTCGTAGCCCCCAGCTTCTCCTAGTAACACGTCATTGCCAGTTTTCGCGCACCATTAGGTTAGAGGTCCCGGCTCCTTAGGTAGCCCCCTCCTATGTTTCCGCCCCATTCATGACATATTCTGTTACGTTTGCATCACATGTCTAAGTATACTCTCAGTTACACCCATTTTTACTGTTATCTTTCGCGACTGCTACGCGTCACGCTTTCTGCTCCACCCACTGCTACGCCTACTGCAATGTAATGCTATGTGTTCGCGCTATGTATATATGCCTGTGTTTTGTTATTGAATGTTAGCGCGCTCATCCCAGACCTAGCCCCAGCAGCTGCTGGGCCTCTTTTCCCCTGTTGGGCCCCAGTTGTCCTGCTGGGCCCTGTCATTCTGTTCCTATGCAGGTTGTCCTGATCCTGTCCTTATGCTGTAATAAACCTGCAGAAACTCCTACTACCTCGAATCTTGACTCTTATTTTATTGAGCTATCTGTTATGCTATAAGTCTAGTCAAAAATAGGGTATTATTTATTTATTTACCACACATGGTAGGATCTCTGCACTCACAGTGGGATCTCTCTACTTGTGGTGGGATCTCTGCACTTGTGATGGGATCTCTGCTCTTATGGAGGGATCTCTGCACTTGTGATGGGATCTCTGCACTTGTGGTGGGATCTCTGCACTGTGGTGGGATCTCTGCACTGTGGTGGGATCTCTGCACTTGTGGTAGGATCTATGCACTTAAGGTGGGATCTCTACACTCATGGTGGGATCTTTGTACTTGTGATGGTGTATCTGCACTCATGGTGGGATCTCTGCACTCATAGTGGGATCTCTCTACTTGTGATGGGATCTCTGCACTTGTGGTAGGATCTCTGCACTCATGGTGGATCTCTGCACGTGTGATGGGTTATTTGCACTTGTGGTGGGATCTCTGCACTTGTGATAGGATCTCTGCTCTCATGATGGGATCCCTGCCCTTGTGGTAGGATTGCTGCACTCATGGTAGGATCTCTCTACTTGTGATGGGATCTCTGCACTCATGGTGGGATCTCTGCACTAATGATAAGATCTCTTCACTTGTGGTGGGATCTCTGCACTTGTGGTGGGATCTCTGCACTTGTCGTGGAATGTCTATACTCATGGTAGGATTTCTGCACTTGTGATGGGATCTCTGCACTTATGGTGGGATCTTTGCACTTGTGGTGGGATCTCTGCACTTGTGATAGGATCTCTGCATTCATGGTGGGATCTCTGCATGGGTGGTGGGATCCCTGCACATGTGATGGGATCTCTGCACATGTGGTGGGATCTCTGCACTCATGGTGGGATCTCTGCACTTGAGATAGGATCTCTGTACTCATGATGGGAATTCTGCATTTGTGGTGGGATCTCTGCACTCATAGTGGGATCTCTCTACTTGTGATGGGATCTCTGCACTTATGGTGGGATCTCTGCACTTATGATAAGATCTCTTCACTTGTGGTGGGATCTCTGCACTTGTGGTGGGATCTCTGCACTTGTGGTTGGATGTCTTTACTCATGGTGGGATTTCTGTACTTGTGATGGGATCTCTGCACTCATGGTGGGATCTCTGCACTTGTGGTGTGATCTCTGTAGTCATAGTGGGATATCTCTACTTGTGATGGGATCTCTGCACTCATGGTAGGATCTCTGCACTCACAGTGGGATCTCTCTACTTGTGGTGGGATCTCTGCACTTGTGATGGGATCTCTGCTCTTATGGAGGGATCTTTGCACTTGTGATGGGATCTCTGCACTTGTGGTGGGATCTCTGCACTGTGGTGGGATCTCTGCACTGTGGTGGGATCTCTGCACTTGTGGTAGGATCTATGCACTTAAGGTGGGATCTCTACACTCATGGTGGGATCTTTGTACTTGTGATGGTGTATCTGCACTCATGGTGGGATCTCTGCACTCATAGTGGGATCTCTCTACTTGTGATGGGATCTCTGCACTTGTGGTAGGATCTCTGCACTCATGGTGGATCTCTGCACGTGTGATGGGTTATTTGCACTTGTGGTGGGATCTCTGCACTTGTGATAGGATCTCTGCTCTCATGATGGGATCCCTGCCCTTGTGGTAGGATTGCTGCACTCATGGTAGGATCTCTCTACTTGTGATGGGATCTCTGCACTCATGGTGGGATCTCTGCACTAATGATAAGATCTCCTCACTTGTGGTGGGATCTCTGCACTTGTGGTGGGATCTCTGCACTTGTGGTGGAATGTCTATACTCAAGGTAGGATTTCTGCACTTGTGATGGGATCTCTGCACTCATGGTGGGATCTCTGCACTTGTGGTGGAATCTCTGTAGTCATAGTGGGATCTCTCTACTTGTGATGGGATCTCTGCACTCATGGTAGGATCTCTGCACTCATAGTGGGATCTCTCTACTTGTGGTGGGATCTCTGCACTTGTGATGGGATCTCTGCTCTTATGGTGGGATCTCTGCACTTGTGATGGGATCAATGCACTTGTGGTGGGATCTCTGCACTTGTGGTGGGATCTCTGCACTCATGGTGGGATCTCTGCACTCGTGATGGGATCTCTGCACTTGTGGTAGGATCTCTGCACTCATGGTGGGATCTCTATACTCATGGTGGGATCTCTGCACTTGTGATGGGATCTATGCACTTATGGTGGGATCTTTGCACTTGTGATGGGATCTCTGCACTTATGGTGGGATCTTTGCACTTGTGGTGGGATCTCTGCACTTGTGATAGGATCTCTGCATTCATGGTGGGATCTATGCATGTGTGATGAGATCTCTGCACTTATGGTGGGATCTTTGCACTTGTGGTGGGATCTCTGCACTTGTGATAGGATCTCTGCACATGTAGTAGGATCTCTGCACTCATGGTGGATCTCTGCACTTGTGATGGGTTATTTGCACTTGTGGTGGGATCTCTGCACTTGTGATAGGATCTCTGCTCTCATGATGGGATCCCTGCCCTTGTGGTAGGATTGCTGCACTCATGGTAGGATCTCTCTACTTGTGATGGGATCTCTGCACTCATGGTGGGATCTCTGCACTAATGATAAGATCTCTTCACTTGTGGTGGGATCTCTGCACTTGTGGTGGGATCTCTGCACTTGTGGTGGAATGTCTATACTCATGGTAGGATTTCTGCACTTGTGATGGGATCTCTGCACTTATGGTGGGATCTCTGCACTTGTGATAGGATCTCTGCATTCATGGTGGGATCTCTGCATGGGTGGTGGGATCCCTGCACATGTGATGGGATCTCTGCACATGTGGTGGGATCTCTGCACTCATGGTGGGATCTCTGCACTTGAGATAGGATCTCTGTACTCATGATGGGAATTCTGCATTTGTGGTGGGATCTCTGCACTCATAGTGGGATCTCTCGGATCTCTCTACTTGTGATGGGATCTCTGCACTTATGGTGGGATCTCTGCATTTATGATAAGATCTCTTCACTTGTGGTGGGATCTCTGCACTTGTGGTGGGATCTCTGCACTTGTGGTTGGATGTCTTTACTCATGGTGGGATTTCTGCACTTGTGATGGGATCTCTACACTCATGGTGGGATCTCTGCACTTGTGGTGGGATCTCTGTAGTCATAGTGGGATATCTCTACTTGTGATGGGATCTCTGCACTCATGGTAGGATCTCTGCACTCACAGTGGGAACTCTCTACTTGTGGTGGGATCTCTGCACTTGTGGTAGGATCTCTGTACTTATGGTGGGATCTCTGCACTCATGGTGGGATCTTTGTACTTGTGATGGTGTATCTGCACTCATGGTGGGATCTCTGCACTCATAGTGGGATCTCTGCACTTGTGATGGGATCTCTGCACTTGTGGTGGGATCTCTGCACTTGTGATGGGATCTCTGCACTCATGGTGGATCTCTGCACTTGTGATGGGATCTCTGCACTTGTGGTGGGATCTCTGCACTTGTGATGGGATCTCTGCTCTCATGATGGGATCCCTGCCCTTGTGGTAGGATCGCTGCACTCATGGTAGGATCTCTCTACTTGTGATGGGATCTCTGCACTCATGGTTGGATCTCTGCACATGTGATTGGATCTCTGCACTTGTGGTGGGATGTCTGCACTTGTGGTGGGATCTCTGTATTCATGGTGGGATCTCTGCACCTGTGTTGGGAGCTCTGCACTTGTGATGGGATGTCTCCACTTGTGGTGGGATCTCTGCACTCATGGTGGGAACTCTGCACTTATGGTGGGATCTCTGCATTCATGGTGAGATCTCTGCACTCATAGTGGGATCTCTCTACATTGTGATGGGATCTCTGCACTCATGGTAGGATCTCTGCACTTGTGATGTGATCTCTGCACTTGTGGTGGGATCTCTGCACTTGTGATGGGATCTCTGCTCTCATGATGGGATCCCTGCCCTTGTGGTAGGATCACTGCACTCATGGTAGGATCTCTCTACTTGTGATGGGATCTCTGCACTCATGGTTGGATCTCTGCACATGTGATTGGATCTCTGCACTTGTGGTGGGATGTCTGCACTTGTGATGGGATCTCTGTATTCATGGTGGGATCTCTGCACCTGTGTTGGGATCTCTGCACTTGTGATGGGATCTCTGCACTTGTGGTGGGATCTCTGCACTCATGGTGGCAACTCTGCACTTATGGTGGGATCTCTGCATTCATGGTGGGATCTTTGTACTTGTGGGGAGATCTCTGCACTCATAGTGGGATCTCTCTACATTGTGATGGGATCTCTGCACTCATGGTAGGATCTCTGCACTTGTGATGTGATCTCTGTACTTGTGGTGGGATCTCTGCACTTGTGATGGGATCTCTGCACTTGTGTTGGGATCTTTGCATTCATGGTGGGATCTCTGTACATGTGGGGGGATCTCTCCACTTGTGGTGGGATCTCTGCACTTGTGGTGGGATCTCTGTACTTGTGATGGGATATCTGCACTCATGGAGGGATCTCTGCACTCATGGTGGTATCTCTGCACTGGTGATGGGATATCTGCACTTGTGGTGGGATCTTTGCACTCATAGTGGGATCTCTGCACTCATGGTGGGGTCTCTGCACTTGTGATGGGATCTCTGCACTTGTGATGGGATCTCTGCACTCATGGTGGGATATTTATACTTGTAATGAGATCTCTACACTCATGGTGGGATCTTTGCATTTGTGGTGGGATCTCTGCACTCATAGTGGCATCTCTCTACTTGTGATGGGATCTCTGCACTCATGGTAGGATCCCTGCACTTGTGATGGGATCTCTGCACTCATGGTGGGATCTCTGCACTTGTGATGGGATTTCTGCTCTCATAGTGGGATCTCTCTACTTATGGTGGGATCTTTGCACTTGAGATGGGATCTCTGTACTCATGATGGGAACTCCGCACTTGTGGTGGGATCTCTGCACCCATAGTGGGATCTCTCTACTTGTGATGGGATCTCTGCACTTATGGTGGGATCTCTACACTTATGATAAGATCTCTTCACTTCTGGTGGGATCTCTGCACTTGTGGTGGGATCTCTGCACATGTGGTGGGATCTCTGCACTCATGGTGGGATCTCTGCACTTGAGATAGGATCTCTGTACTCATGATGGGAACTCTGCACTTGTGGTGGGATCTCTGCACTCATAGTGGGATCTCTCTACTTGTGATGGGATCTCTGCACTTATGATAAGATCTCTTCACTTGTGGTGGGATCTCTGCACTTGTGGTGGGATCTCTGCACTTGTGGTGGGATCTCTATACTCATGGTGGGATTTCTGCACTTGTGATGGGATCTCTGCACTCATGGTGGGATCTCTGCACTTGTGGTGGGATCTCTGTAGTCATAGTGGGATCTCTCTACTTGTGATGGTATCTCTGCACTCATGGTAGTATCTCTGCACTCATAGTGGGATCTCTCTACTTGTGATGGAATCTTTGCACTTGTGGTGGGATCTCTGCACTTGTGATGGGATATCTGCACTCATGGTGGATCTCTGCACTTGTGATGGGATCTCTGCACTTGTGGTGGGATCTCTGCACTTGTGATGGGATCTCTGCTCTCATGATGGGATCCCTGCCCTTGTGGTAGGATTGCTGCACTCATGGTAGGATCTCTCTACTTGTGATTGGATCTCTGCACTCATGGTTGGATCTCTGCACATGTGATTGGATCTCTGCACTTGTGGTGGGATGTCTGCACTTGTGATGGGATCTCTGCACTCATGGTGGGATCCCTGCACTCATGATGGGATCTCTGCACTTGTGGTAGGATCTCTGCACTTATGGTGGGATTTCTACACTCATGGTGGGATCTTTGTACTTATGATGGTGTATCTATACTCATGGTGAGATCTCTGCACTCATAGTGGGATCTCTCTACTTGTGATGGGATATCTGCACTTGTGGTGGGATCTCTGCACTCATGGTGGGATCCCTGCACTCATGATGGGATCTCTGCACTTGTGGTAGGATCTCTGCACTTATGGTGGGATTTCTACACTCATGGTGGGATCTTTGTACTTATGATGGTGTATCTGTACTCATGGTGGGATCTCTGCACTCATAGTGGGATCTCTCTACTTGTGATGGGATATCTGCACTTGTGGTGGGATCTCTGCACTTGTGATGGGATCTCTGGACTCATAGTGGATCTCTGCACTTGTGATGGGATCTCTGCACTTGTGGTGGGATCTCTGCACTTGTGATGGGATCTCTGCTCTCATGATGGGATCCCTGCCCTTGTGGTAGGATTGCTGCACTGATGGTAGGATCTCTCTACTTGTGATGGGATCTCTGCACTCATGGTGGGATCTCTGCACATGTGATTGGATCTCTGCACTTGTGGTGGGATGTCTGCACTTGTGATGGGATATCTGTATTCATGGTGGGATCTCTGCACCTATGGTGGGATCTCTGCACTTGTGATGGGTTCTCTGCACTTGTGGTGGGATCTCTGCACTCATGGTGGGAACTCTGCACTTGTGGTGGGATCTCTGCACTCATGGTAGGATCTCTGCACTTGTGATGGGATCTCTGTACTTGTGGTGGGATCTCTGCACATGTGATGGGATCTCTGCACTCATGGTGGGATCTCTGCACTTGTGGTGGGATCTCTGCACTTGTGATGGGATCTCTGCACATGTGATGGGATCTCTGCACTCATGGTGGGATATCTGCACTTGTGGTGCGATCTCTGCACTCATAGTGGGATCTCTTTACTTGTGATGGGATCTCAGCACTTATGGTGGGATCTCTGCACTTATGATAGAATATCTTCACTTGTGGTGGGATCTCTGCACTTGTGGTGGGATCTCTGCACATGTGGTGGGATCTCTATACTCATGGTGGGATCTCTGCACTTGGGATGGGATCTATGCATTTATGGTGGGATCTTTGCACTTGTGATGGGATCTCTGCACTTATGGTGGGATCTTTGCACTTGTGGTGGGATATCTGCACTTGTGATAAGATCTCTGCATTCATGGTGGGATCTCTGCTTGTGTGATGAGATCTCTGCACTTATGGTGGGATCTTTGCACTTGTGGTGGGATCTTTGCATTCATGGTGGGATCTCTGCACCAGTGGTGGGATCTGTGCACTTTTGGTGGGATCTCTGCACTTGTGATAGGATCTCTGCATTCAGGGTGGGATCTCTGCACTCATGGTGGTATCTCTGCACTGGTGATGGGAGCTCTGCACTTGTGGTGGGATCTTTGCACTCATGGTGGGATCTCGGCACTCATGGTGGGGTCTCTGCACTTGTGATGGGATCTCTGCACTTGTGATGGGATCTCTGCACTCATGGTGGGATCTTTGTACTTGTAATGAGATCTCTGCACTCATGGTGGGATCTCTGCACTTGTGGTAGGATTGCTGCGCTCATGATAGGATCTCTCTGCTTGTGATGGGATCTCTGCACTCATGGTGGGATCTCTGCACATGTGATTGGATCTCTGCACTTGTGGTGGGATGTCTGCACTTGTGATGGGATCTCTGTATTCATGGTGGGATCTCTGCACCTATGATGGGATCTCTGCACTTGTGATGGGATCTCTGCACTTGTGGTGGGATCTCTGCACTCATGGTGGGAACTCTGCACTTGTGGTGGGATCTCTGCATTCATAGAGGGATCTCTGTACTTGTAATGGGATCTCTGCACTCATAGTGGGATCTCTCTACTTGTGATGAGATCTCTGCACTCATGGTAGGATCTCTGCACTTGTGATGGGATCTCTGTACTTGTGGTGGGATCTCTGCACTTGTGGTGGGATCTCTGCACTCATAGTGGGATCTCTTTACTTGTGATGGGATCTTTGCACCTATGGTGGGATCTCTGCACTTATGATGGAATCTCTTCACTTGTGGTGGGATCTCTGCACTTGTGGTGGGATCTTTGCACATGTGGTGGGATCTCTATACTCATGGTGGGATCTCTGACCTTGTGATTGGATCTATGCACTTATGGTGGGATCTTTGCACTTGTGATGGGATCTCTGCACTTATGGTGGGATCTTTGCACTTGTGGTGGTATCTCTGCACTTGTGATAGGATCTCTGCATTCATGGTGGGATCTCTTCATGTGTGGTGAGATCTCTGCACTTATGGTGGGATCTTTGCACTTGTGGTGGGATCTCTGCACTTGTGATAGGATCTCTGCATTCATGGTGGGATCTCTGCATGGGTGGTGGGATCCCTGCACATGTGATGGGATCTCTGCACATGTGGTAGGATCTCTGCACTCATGGTGGGATCTCTGCACTTGAGATAGGATCTCTGTACTCATGATGGGAATTCTGCATTTGTGGTGGGAAATCTGCACTCATAGTGGGATCTCTCTACTTGTGATGGGATCTCTGCACTTATGGTGGGATCTCTGCACTTATGATAAGATCTCTTCACTTGTGGTGGGATCTCTGCACGTGTGGTGGGATCTCTGCACTTGTGGTTGGATGTCTTTACTCATGGTGGGATTTCTGCACTTGTGATGGGATCTCTGCACTCATGGTGGGATCTCTGCACTTGTGGTGGGATCTCTGTAGTCATAGTGGGATATCTCTACTTGTGGTGGGATCTCTGCACTCATAGTGGGATCTCTTTACTTGTGATGGGATCTTTGCACCTATGGTGGGATCTCTGCACTTATGATGGAATCTCTTCACTTGTGGTGGGATCTCTGCACTTGTGGTGGGATCTTTGCACATGTGGTGGGATCTCTATACTCATGGTGGGATCTCTGACCTTGTGATCGGATCTATGCACTTATGGTGGGATCTTTGCACTTGTGATGGGATCTCTGCACTTATGGTGGGATCTTTGCACTTGTGGTGGTATCTCTGCACTTGTGATAGGATCTCTGCATTCATGGTGGGATCTCTTCATGTGTGGTGAGATCTCTGCACTTATGGTGGGATCTTTGCACTTGTGGTGGGATCTCTGCACTTGTGATAGGATCTCTGCATTCATGGTGGGATCTCTGCATGGGTGGTGGGATCCCTGCACATGTGATGGGATCTCTGCACATGTGGTGGGATCTCTGCACTCATGGTGGGATCTCTGCACTTGAGATAGGATCTCTGTACTCATGATGGGAATTCTGCATTTGTGGTGGGATCTCTGCACTCATAGTGGGATCTCTCTACTTGTGATGGGATCTCTGCACTTATGGTGGGATCTCTGCACTTATGATAAGATCTCTTCACTTGTGGTGGGATCTCTGCACTTGTGGTGGGATCTCTGCACTTGTGGTTGGATGTCTTTACTCATGGTGGGATTTCTGCACTTGTGATGGGATCTCTGCACTCATGGTGGGATCTCTGCACTTGTGGTGGGATCTCTGTAGTCATAGTGGGATATCTCTACTTGTGATGGGATCTCTGCACTCATGGTAGGATCTCTGCACTCACAGTGGGATCTCCCTACTTGTGGTGGGATCTCTGCACTTGTGATGGGATCTCTGCTCTTATGGAGGGATCTCTGCACTTGTGATGGGATCTCTGCACTGTGGTGGGATCTCTGCACTTGTGGTAGGATCTATGCACTTAAGGTGGGATCTCTACACTCATGGTGGGATCTTTGTACTTGTGATGGTGTATCTGCACTCATGGTGGGATCTCTGCACTCATAGTGGGATCTCTCTACTTGTGATGGGATCTCTGCACTTGTGGTAGGATCTCTGCACTCATGGTGGATCTCTGCACGTGTGATGGGTTATTTGCACTTGTGGTGGGATCTCTGCACTTGTGATAGGATCTCTGCTCTCATGATGGGATCCCTGCCCTTGTGGTAGGATTGCTGCACTCATGGTAGGATCTCTCTACTTGTGATGGGATCTCTGCACTCATGGTGGGATCTCTGCACTAATGATAAGATCTCTTCACTTGTGGTGGGATCTCTGCACTTGTGGTGGGATCTCTGCACTTGTGGTGGAATGTCTATACTCATGGTAGGATTTCTGCACTTGTGATGGGATCTCTGCACTTATGGTGGGATCTTTGCACTTGTGGTGGGATCTCTGCACTTGTGATAGGATCTCTGCATTCATGGTGGGATCTCTGCATGGGTGGTGGGATCCCTGCACATGTGATGGGATCTCTGCACATGTGGTGGGATCTCTGCACTCATGGTGGGATCTCTGCACTTGAGATAGGATCTCTGTACTCATGATGGGAATTCTGCATTTGTGGTGGGATCTCTGCACTCATAGTGGGATCTCTCTACTTGTGATGGGATCTCTGCACTTATGGTGGGATCTCTGCACTTATGATAAGATCTCTTCACTTGTGGTGGGATCTCTGCACTTGTGGTGGGATCTCTGCACTTGTGGTTGGATGTCTTTACTCATGGTGGGATTTCTGCACTTGTGATGGGATCTCTGCACTCATGGTGGGATCTCTGCACTTATGGTGGGATCTCTGTAGTCATAGTGGGATATCTCTACTTGTGATGGGATCTCTGCACTCATGGTAGGATCTCTGCACTCACAGTGGGATCTCTCTACTTGTGGTGGGATCTCTGCACTTGTGATGGGATCTCTGCTCTTATGGAGGGATCTCTGCACTTGTGATGGGATCTCTGCACTTGTGGTGGGATCTCTGCACTGTGGTGGGATCTCTGCACTGTGGTGGGATCTCTGCACTTGTGGTAGGATCTATGCACTTAAGGTGGGATCTCTACACTCATGGTGGGATCTTTGTACTTGTGATGGTGTATCTGCACTCATGGTGGGATCTCTGCACTCATAGTGGGATCTCTCTACTTGTGATGGGATCTCTGCACTTGTGGTAGAATCTCTGCACTCATGGTGGATCTCTGCACGTGTGATGGGTTATTTGCACTTGTGGTGGGATCTCTGCACTTGTGATAGGATCTCTGCTCTCATGATGGGATCCCTGCCCTTGTGGTAGGATTGCTGCACTCATGGTAGGATCTCTCTACTTGTGATGGGATCTCTGCACTCATGGTGGGATCTCTGCACTAATGATAAGATCTCTTCACTTGTGGTGGGATCTCTGCACTTGTGGTGGGATATCTGCACTTGTGGTGGAATGTCTATACTCATGGTAGGATTTCTGCACTTGTGATGGGATCTCTGCACTTATGGTGGGATCTTTGCACTTGTGGTGGGATCTCTGCACTTGTGATAGGATCTCTGCATTCATGATGGGATCTCTGCATGGGTGGTGGGATCCCTGCACATGTGATGGGATCTCTGCACATGTGGTGGGATCTCTGCACTCATGGTGGGATCTCTGCACTTGAGATAGGATCTCTGTACTCATGATGGGAATTCTGCATTTGTGGTGGGATCTCTGCACTCATAGTGGGATCTCTCTACTTGTGATGGGATCTCTGCACTTATGGTGGGATCTCTGCACTTATGATAAGATCTCTTCACTTGTGGTGGGATCTCTGCACTTGTGGTGGGATCTCTGCACTTGTGGTTGGATGTCTTTACTCATGGTGGGATTTCTGTACTTGTGATGGGATCTCTGCACTCATGGTGGGATCTCTGCACTTGTGGTGGGATCTCTGTAGTCATAGTGGGATATCTCTACTTGTGATGGGATCTCTGCACTCATGGTAGGATCTCTGCACTCACAGTGGGATCTCTCTACTTGTGGTGGGATCTCTGCACTTGTGATGGGATCTCTGCTCTTATGGAGGGATCTTTGCACTTGTGATGGGATCTCTGCACTGTGGTGGGATCTCTGCACTGTGGTGGGATCTCTGCACTTGTGGTAGGATCTATGCACTTAAGGTGGGATCTCTACACTCATGGTGGGATCTTTGTACTTATGATGGTGTATCTGCACTCATGGTGGGATCTCTGCACTCATAGTGGGATCTCTCTACTTGTGATGGGATCTCTGCACTTGTGGTAGGATCTCTGCACTCATGGTGGATCTCTGCACGTGTGATGGGTTATTTGCACTTGTGGTGGGATCTCTGCACTTGTGATAGGATCTCTGCTCTCATGATGGGATCCCTGCCCTTGTGGTAGGATTGCTGCACTCATGGTAGGATCTCTCTACTTGTGATGGGATCTCTGCACTCATGGTGGGATCTCTGCACTAATGATAAGATCTCCTCACTTGTGGTGGGATCTCTGCACTTGTGGTGGGATCTCTGCACTTGTGGTGGAATGTCTATACTCATGGTAGGATTTCTGCACTTGTGATGGGATCTCTGCACTCATGGTGGGATCTCTGCACTTGTGGTGGAATCTCTGTAGTCATAGTGGGATCTCTCTACTTGTGATGGGATCTCTGCACTCATGGTAGGATCTCTGCACTCATAGTGGGATCTCTCTACTTGTGGTGGGATCTCTGCACTTGTGATGGGATCTCTGCTCTTATGGTGGGATCTCTGCACTTGTGATGGGATCTCTGCACTTGTGGTGTGATCTCTGCACTTGTGGTGGGATCTCTGCACTCATGGTGGGATCTCTGCACTCGTGATGGGATCTCTGCACTTGTGGTAGGATCTCTGCACTCATGGTGGGATCTCTATACTCATGGTGGGATCTCTGCACTTGTGATGGGATCTATGCACTTATGGTGGGATCTTTGCACTTGTGATGGGATCTCTGCACTTATGGTGGGATCTTTGCACTTGTGGTGGGATCTCTGCACTTGTGATAGGATCTCTGCATTCATGGTGGGATCTATGCATGTGTGATGAGATCTCTGCACTTATGGTGGGATCTTTGCACTTGTGGTGGGATCTCTGCACTTGTGATAGGATCCCTGCACATGTGGTAGGATCTCTGCACTCATGGTGGATCTCTGCACTTGTGATGGGTTATTTGCACTTGTGGTGGGATCTCTGCACTTGTGATAGGATCTCTGCTCTCATGATGGGATCCCTGCCCTTGTGGTAGGATTGCTGCACTCATGGTAGGATCTCTCTACTTGTGATGGGATCTCTGCACTCATGGTGGGATCTCTGCACTAATGATAAGATCTCTTCACTTGTGGTGGGATCTCTGCACTTGTGGTGGGATCTCTGCACTTGTGGTGGAATGTCTATACTCATGGTAGGATTTCTGCACTTGTGATGGGATCTCTGCACTTATGGTGGGATCTTTGCACTTGTGGTGGGATCTCTGCACTTGTGATAGGATCTCTGCATTCATGGTGGGATCTCTGCATGGGTGGTGGGATCCCTGCACATGTGATGGGATCTCTGCACATGTGGTGGGATCTCTGCACTCATGGTGGGATCTCTGCACTTGAGATAGGATCTCTGTACTCATGATGGGAATTCTGCATTTGTGGTGGGATCTCTGCACTCATAGTGGGATCTCTCTACTTGTGATGGGATCTCTGCACTTATGGTGGGATCTCTGCACTTATGATAAGATCTCTTCACTTGTGGTGGGATCTCTGCACTTGTGGTGGGATCTCTGCACTTGTGGTTGGATGTCTTTACTCATGGTGGGATTTCTGCACTTGTGATGGGATCTCTGCACTCATGGTGGGATCTCTGCACTTGTGGTGGGATCTCTGTAGTCATAGTGGGATATCTCTACTTGTGATGGGATCTCTGCACTCATGGTAGGATCTCTGCACTCACAGTGGGATCTCCCTACTTGTGGTGGGATCTCTGCACTTGTGATGGGATCTCTGCTCTTATGGAGGGATCTCTGCACTTGTGATGGGATCTCTGCACTTGTGGTGGGATCTCTGCACTGTGGTGGGATCTCTGCACTGTGGTGGGATCTCTGCACTTGTGGTAGGATCTATGCACTTAAGGTGGGATCTCTACACTCATGGTGGGATCTTTGTACTTGTGATGGTGTATCTGCACTCATGGTGGGATCTCTGCACTCATAGTGGGATCTCTCTACTTGTGATGGGATCTCTGCACTTGTGGTAGGATCTCTGCACTCATGGTGGATCTCTGCACGTGTGATGGGTTATTTGCACTTGTGGTGGGATCTCTGCACTTGTGATAGGATCTCTGCTCTCATGATGGGATCCCTGCCCTTGTGGTAGGATTGCTGCACTCATGGTAGGATCTCTCTACTTGTGATGGGATCTCTGCACTCATGGTGGGATCTCTGCACTAATGATAAGATCTCTTCACTTGTGGTGGGATCTCTGCACTTGTGGTGGGATCTCTGCACTTGTGGTGGAATGTCTATACTCATGGTAGGATTTCTGCACTTGTGATGGGATCTCTGCACTTATGGTGGGATCTTTGCACTTGTGGTGGGATCTCTGCACTTGTGATAGGATCTCTGCATTCATGGTGGGATCTCTGCATGGGTGGTGGGATCCCTGCACATGTGATGGGATCTCTGCACATGTGGTGGGATCTCTGCACTCATGGTGGGATCTCTGCACTTGAGATAGGATCTCTGTACTCATGATGGGAATTCTGCATTTGTGGTGGGATCTCTGCACTCATAGTGGGATCTCTCTACTTGTGATGGGATCTCTGCACTTATGGTGGGATCTCTGCACTTATGATAAGATCTCTTCACTTGTGGTGGGATCTCTGCACTTGTGGTGGGATCTCTGCACTTGTGGTTGGATGTCTTTACTCATGGTGGGATTTCTGCACTTGTGATGGGATCTCTGCACTCATGGTGGGATCTCTGCACTTATGGTGGGATCTCTGTAGTCATAGTGGGATATCTCTACTTGTGATGGGATCTCTGCACTCATGGTAGGATCTCTGCACTCACAGTGGGATCTCTCTACTTGTGGTGGGATCTCTGCACTTGTGATGGGATCTCTGCTCTTATGGAGGGATCTCTGCACTTGTGATGGGATCTCTGCACTTGTGGTGGGATCTCTGCACTGTGGTGGGATCTCTGCACTGTGGTGGGATCTCTGCACTTGTGGTAGGATCTATGCACTTAAGGTGGGATCTCTACACTCATGGTGGGATCTTTGTACTTGTGATGGTGTATCTGCACTCATGGTGGGATCTCTGCACTCATAGTGGGATCTCTCTACTTGTGATGGGATCTCTGCACTTGTGGTAGAATCTCTGCACTCATGGTGGATCTCTGCACGTGTGATGGGTTATTTGCACTTGTGGTGGGATCTCTGCACTTGTGATAGGATCTCTGCTCTCATGATGGGATCCCTGCCCTTGTGGTAGGATTGCTGCACTCATGGTAGGATCTCTCTACTTGTGATGGGATCTCTGCACTCATGGTGGGATCTCTGCACTAATGATAAGATCTCTTCACTTGTGGTGGGATCTCTGCACTTGTGGTGGGATATCTGCACTTGTGGTGGAATGTCTATACTCATGGTAGGATTTCTGCACTTGTGATGGGATCTCTGCACTTATGGTGGGATCTTTGCACTTGTGGTGGGATCTCTGCACTTGTGATAGGATCTCTGCATTCATGATGGGATCTCTGCATGGGTGGTGGGATCCCTGCACATGTGATGGGATCTCTGCACATGTGGTGGGATCTCTGCACTCATGGTGGGATCTCTGCACTTGAGATAGGATCTCTGTACTCATGATGGGAATTCTGCATTTGTGGTGGGATCTCTGCACTCATAGTGGGATCTCTCTACTTGTGATGGGATCTCTGCACTTATGGTGGGATCTCTGCACTTATGATAAGATCTCTTCACTTGTGGTGGGATCTCTGCACTTGTGGTTGGATGTCTTTACTCATGGTGGGATTTCTGTACTTGTGATGGGATCTCTGCACTCATGGTGGGATCTCTGCACTTGTGGTGGGATCTCTGTAGTCATAGTGGGATATCTCTACTTGTGATGGGATCTCTGCACTCATGGTAGGATCTCTGCACTCACAGTGGGATCTCTCTACTTGTGGTGGGATCTCTGCACTTGTGATGGGATCTCTGCTCTTATGGAGGGATCTTTGCACTTGTGATGGGATCTCTGCACTGTGGTGGGATCTCTGCACTGTGGTGGGATCTCTGCACTTGTGGTAGGATCTATGCACTTAAGGTGGGATCTCTACACTCATGGTGGGATCTTTGTACTTATGATGGTGTATCTGCACTCATGGTGGGATCTCTGCACTCATAGTGGGATCTCTCTACTTGTGATGGGATCTCTGCACTTGTGGTAGGATCTCTGCACTCATGGTGGATCTCTGCACGTGTGATGGGTTATTTGCACTTGTGGTGGGATCTCTGCACTTGTGATAGGATCTCTGCTCTCATGATGGGATCCCTGCCCTTGTGGTAGGATTGCTGCACTCATGGTAGGATCTCTCTACTTGTGATGGGATCTCTGCACTCATGGTGGGATCTCTGCACTAATGATAAGATCTCCTCACTTGTGGTGGGATCTCTGCACTTGTGGTGGGATCTCTGCACTTGTGGTGGAATGTCTATACTCATGGTAGGATTTCTGCACTTGTGATGGGATCTCTGCACTCATGGTGGGATCTCTGCACTTGTGGTGGAATCTCTGTAGTCATAGTGGGATCTCTCTACTTGTGATGGGATCTCTGCACTCATGGTAGGATCTCTGCACTCATAGTGGGATCTCTCTACTTGTGGTGGGATCTCTGCACTTGTGATGGGATCTCTGCTCTTATGGTGGGATCTCTGCACTTGTGATGGGATCTCTGCACTTGTGGTGTGATCTCTGCACTTGTGGTGGGATCTCTGCACTCATGGTGGGATCTCTGCACTCGTGATGGGATCTCTGCACTTGTGGTAGGATCTCTGCACTCATGGTGGGATCTCTATACTCATGGTGGGATCTCTGCACTTGTGATGGGATCTATGCACTTATGGTGGGATCTTTGCACTTGTGATGGGATCTCTGCACTTATGGTGGGATCTTTGCACTTGTGGTGGGATCTCTGCACTTGTGATAGGATCTCTGCATTCATGGTGGGATCTATGCATGTGTGATGAGATCTCTGCACTTATGGTGGGATCTTTGCACTTGTGGTGGGATCTCTGCACTTGTGATAGGATCCCTGCACATGTGGTAGGATCTCTGCACTCATGGTGGATCTCTGCACTTGTGATGGGTTATTTGCACTTGTGGTGGGATCTCTGCACTTGTGATAGGATCTCTGCTCTCATGATGGGATCCCTGCCCTTGTGGTAGGATTGCTGCACTCATGGTAGGATCTCTCTACTTGTGATGGGATCTCTGCACTCATGGTGGGATCTCTGCACTAATGATAAGATCTCTTCACTTGTGGTGGGATCTCTGCACTTGTGGTGGGATCTCTGCACTTGTGGTGGAATGTCTATACTCATGGTAGGATTTCTGCACTTGTGATGGGATCTCTGCACTTATGGTGGGATCTTTGCACTTGTGGTGGGATCTCTGCACTTGTGATAGGATCTCTGCATTCATGGTGGGATCTCTGCATGGGTGGTGGGATCCCTGCACATGTGATGGGATCTCTGCACATGTGGTGGGATCTCTGCACTCATGGTGGGATCTCTGCACTTGAGATAGGATCTCTGTACTCATGATGGGAATTCTGCATTTGTGGTGGGATCTCTGCACTCATAGTGGGATCTCTCTACTTGTGATGGGATCTCTGCACTTATGGTGGGATCTCTGCATTTATGATAAGATCTCTTCACTTGTGGTGGGATCTCTGCACTTGTGGTGGGATCTCTGCACTTGTGGTTGGATGTCTTTACTCATGGTGGGATTTCTGCACTTGTGATGGGATCTCTACACTCATGGTGGGATCTCTGCACTTGTGGTGGGATCTCTGTAGTCATAGTGGGATATCTCTACTTGTGATGGGATCTCTGCACTCATGGTAGGATCTCTGCACTCACAGTGGGATCTCTCTACTTGTGGTGGGATCTCTGCACTTGTGATGGGATCTCTGCTCTTATGGAGGGATCTCTGCACTTGTGATGGGATCTCTGCACTTGTGGTGGGATCTCTGCACTGTGGTGGGATCTCTGCACTGTGGTGGGATCTCTGCACTTGTGGTAGGATCTATGCACTTAAGGTGGGATCTCTACACTCATGGTGGGATCTTTGTACTTGTGATGGTGTATCTGCACTCATGGTGGGATCTCTGCACTCATAGTGGGATCTCTCTACTTGTGATGGGATCTCTGCACTTGTGGTAGGATCTCTGCACTCATGGTGGATCTCTGCACGTGTGATGGGTTATTTGCACTTGTGGTGGGATCTCTGCACTTGTGATAGGATCTCTGCTCTCATGATGGGATCCCTGCCCTTGTGGTAGGATTGCTGCACTCATGGTAGGATCTCTCTACTTGTGATGGGATCTCTGCACTTGTGATAGGATCTCTGCACATGTGGTGGGATCTCTGCACTCATGGTGGGATCTCTGCACTTGAGATAGGATCTCTGTACTCATGATGCACTGAGGTCCAGGAGCACTAGTGCTGCCACATGACCGGCGTCCATGTGCTTCCTCAGTGCCTCAGTCGAAAAAAGGAGGGCTGATTCTGTGGAGTGGCGGGCCCGAAAGCCCGATTGGTTGGTATGCAGGAGGCCTCTGGACTCTATGTGTGCTGAGAGTTGTTGGTTGACCAGCTTTTCCGCCAGTTTAGAGAAGAAGGGTAGAAGCGAAATGGGGCGTAGGTTGCTAAGCTGGGACGCACTGATGTTGGGCTTTTTCTTAAGAGGCAGTACGACTGCCTGTTTCCACCCGTGAGGGACCTTGCCAGTGTTAAAAGAGGTAGACAATATGTGGCCAACATAAGGTGCCAGAAGACTCATGGCACTGGCCAGGAATTTGGCAGGGGCAGGGTCGTGCGGGGAGCCTGATTTGATTCCTTTAGCAGTGGCTATCAGGAGGTCCTCCGACGGAACCTGGTATACTGTGAGGCAGTCTTCAATCTTTGCCTCCCAAGTTGCTTCTTCCTGAAGAGGAAGAAGGTTAGAGCCAGTTCTGGCATCATCAGGGAAGCTGTTGTAAATGTCGCGTACTTTTTTGTGGAAAAATTCCGCGATGGCGTTACAGGATTGTGCTGAGGTATCGGCCTGCTCTAAAGCGGGGGGAGGTGTAGTAATCTCTTTATAGATCCTAAAGAGTTCCTTGGATGAGCAGTTAGCACTATCTATTCGATCAGCGTAGAAGGTCGCTTTAGTTTTCCTAATTTGGAAGTGGTATTCTTTTATGCTAGCTTTGTATACATCTCTTGCCTCTGGTGAGTAGTTCTTTCTCCAGGCGCGTTCGAGCCTCTTACAGGCTGCCTTGGTTTCTCTAAGAGCTGTGCTGAACCAAGGTGCAGTTTTAGTTTGTCGCTCCGGGCCCTTATTGGCCCAAGGGGCAGTGATGTCCAGGGCTTTAGTGATGTGTCCGTCCAGGGCCATGCAAGCCCTGTCAACGTCCACTCCTAAGTCTGCGTAGGATCTCTGCACTCATAGTGGGATCTCTCTACTTGTGGTGGGATCTCTGCACTTGTGATGGGATCTCTGCTCTTATGGTGGGATCTCTGCACTTGTGATGGGATCTCTGCACTTGTGGTGGGATCTCTGCACTTGTGGTGGGATCTCTGCACTCATGGTGGGATCTCTGCACTCGTGATGGGATCTCTGCACTTGTGGTAGGATCTCTGCACTCATGGTGGGATCTCTATACTCATGGTGGGATCTCTGCACTTGTGATGGGATCTATGCACTTATGGTGGGATCTTTGCACTTGTGATGGGATCTCTGCACTTATGGTGGGATCTTTGCACTTGTGGTGGGATCTCTGCACTTGTGATAGGATCTCTGCATTCATGGTGGGATCTATGCATGTGTGATGAGATCTCTGCACTTATGGTGGGATCTTTGCACTTGTGGTGGGATCTCTGCACTTGTGATAGGATCTCTGCACATGTGGTAGGATCTCTGCACTCATGGTGGATCTCTGCACTTGTGATGGGTTATTTGCACTTGTGGTGGGATTTCTGCACTTGTGATGGGATCTCTGCACTTGTGATAGGATCTCTGCATTCATGGTGGGATCTCTGCATGGGTGGTGGGATCCCTGCACATGTGATGGGATCTCTGCACATGTGGTGGGATCTCTGCACTCATGGTGGGATCTCTTGAGATAGGATCTCTGTACTCATGATGGGAATTCTGCATTTGTGGTGGGATCTCTGCACTCATAGTGGGATCTCTCTACTTGTGATGGGATCTCTGCACTTATGGTGGGATCTCTGCATTTATGATAAGATCTCTTCACTTGTGGTGGGATCTCTGCACTTGTGGTGGGATCTCTGCACTTGTGGTTGGATGTCTTTACTCATGGTGGGATTTCTGCACTTGTGATGGGATCTCTACACTCATGGTGGGATCTCTGCACTTGTGGTGGGATCTCTGTACTCATAGTGGGATATCTCTACTTGTGATGGGATCTCTGCACTCATGGTAGGATCTCTGCACTCACAGTGGGATCTCTCTACTTGTGGTGGGATCTCTGCACTTGTGATGGGATCTCTGCTCTTATGGAGGGATCTCTGCACTTGTGATGGGATCTCTGCACTTGTGGTGGGATCTCTGCACTGTGGTGGGATCTCTGCACTGTGGTGGGATCTCTGCACTTGTGGTAGGATCTATGCACTTAAGGTGGGATCTCTACACTCATGGTGGGATCTTTGTACTTATGATGGTGTATCTGCACTCATGGTGGGATCTCTGCACTCATAGTGGGATCTCTCTACTTGTGATGGGATCTCTGCACTTGTGGTAGGATCTCTGCACTCATGGTGGATCTCTGCACGTGTGATGGGTTATTTGCACTTGTGGTGGGATCTCTGCACTTGTGATAGGATCTCTGCTCTCATGATGGGATCCCTGCCCTTGTGGTAGGATTGCTGCACTCATGGTAGGATCTCTCTACTTGTGATGGGATCTCTGCACTCATGGTGGGATCTCTGCACTAATGATAAGATCTCTTCACTTGTGGTGGGATCTCTGCACTTGTGGTGGGATCTCTGCACTTGTGGTGGAATGTCTAAACTCATGGTAGGATTTCTGCACTTGTGATGGGATCTCTGCACTCATGGTGGGATCTCTGCACTTGTGGTGGAATCTCTGTAGTCATAGTGGGATCTCTCTACTTGTGATGGGATCTCTGCACTCATGGTAGGATCTCTGCACTCATAGTGGGATCTCTCTACTTGTGGTGGCATCTCTGCACTTGTGATGGGATCTCTGCTCTTATGGTGGGATCTCTGCACTTGTGATGGGATCTCTGCACTTGTGGTGGGATCTCTGCACTTGTGGTGGGATCTCTGCACTCATGGTGGGATCTCTGCACCCGTGATGGGATCTCTGCACTTGTGGTAGGATCTCTGCACTCATGGTGGGATCTCTATACTCATGGTGGGATCTCTGCACTTGTGATGGGATCTATGCACTTATGGTGGGATCTTTGCACTTGTGATGGGATCTCTGCACTTATGGTGGGATCTTTGCACTTGTGGTGGGATCTCTGCACTTGTGATAGGATCTCTGCATTCATGGTGGGATCTATGCATGTGTGATGAGATCTCTGCACTTATGGTGGGATCTTTGCACTTGTGGTGGGATCTCTGCACTTGTGATAGGATCTCTGCACATGTGGTAGGATCTCTGCACTCATGGTGGATCTCTGCACTTGTGATGGGTTATTTGCACTTGTGGTGGGATCTCTGCACTTGTGATAGGATCTCTGCTCTCATGATGGGATCCCTGCCCTTGTGGTAGGATTGCTGCACTCATGGTAGGATCTCTCTACTTGTGATGGGATCTCTGCACTCATCGTGGGATCTCTGCACTAATGATAAGATCTCTTCACTTGTGGTGGGATCTCTGCACTTGTGGTGGGATCTCTGCACTTGTGGTTGGATGTCTTTACTCATGGTGGGATTTCTGTACTTGTGATGGGATCTCTGCACTCATGGTGGGATCTCTGCACTTGTGGTGGGATCTCTGTAGTCATAGTGGGATATCTCTACTTGTGATGGGATCTCTGCACTCATGGTAGGATCTCTGCACTCACAGTGGGATCTCTCTACTTGTGGTGGGATCTCTGCACTTGTGATGGGATCTCTGCTCTTATGGAGGGATCTTTGCACTTGTGATGGGATCTCTGCACTTGTGGTGGGATCTCTGCACTGTGGTGGGATCTCAGCACTGTGGTGGGATCTCTGCACTTGTGGTAGGATCTATGCACTTAAGGTGGGATCTCTACACTCATGGTGGGATCTTTGTACTTGTGATGGTGTATCTGCACTCATGATGGGATCTCTGCACTCATAGTGGGATCTCTCTACTTGTGATGGGATCTCTGCACTTGTGGTAGGATCTCTGCACTCATGGTGGATCTCTGCACGTGTGATGGGTTATTTGCACTTGTGGTGGGATCTCTGCACTTGTGATAGGATCTCTGCTCTCATGATGGGATCCCTGCCCTTGTGGTAGGATTGCTGCACTCATGGTAGGATCTCTCTACTTGTGATGGGATCTCTGCACTCATGGTGGGATCTCTGCACTAATGATAAGATCTCCTCACTTGTGGTGGGATCTCTGCACTTGTGGTGGGATCTCTGCACTTGTGGTGGAATGTCTATACTCATGGTAGGATTTCTGCACTTGTGATGGGATCTCTGCACTCATGGTGGGATCTCTGCACTTGTGGTGGAATCTCTGTAGTCATAGTGGGATCTCTCTACTTGTGATGGGATCTCTGCACTCATGGTAGGATCTCTGCACTCATAGTGGGATCTCTCTACTTGTGGTGGGTCCCCTTCGCACTTGTGATAGGATCTCTGCTCTTATGGTGGGATCTCTGCACTTGTGATGGGATCTCTGCACTTGTGGTGGGATCTCTGCACTCATGGTGGGATCTCTATACTCATGGTGGGATCTCTGCACTTGTGATGGGATCTATGCACTTATGGTGGGATCTTTGCACTTGTGATGGGATCTCTGCACTTATGGTGGGATCTTTGCACTTGTGGTGGGATCTCTGCACTTGTGATAGGATCTCTGCACATGTGGTAGGATCTCTGCACTCATGGTGGATCTCTGCACTTGTGATGGGTTATTTGCACTTGTGGTGGGATCTCTGCACTTGTGATAGGATCTCTGCTCTCATGATGGGATCCCTGCCCTTGTGGTAGGATTGCTGCACTCATGGTAGGATCTCTCTACTTGTGATGGGATCTCTGCACTCATCGTGGGATCTCTGCACTAATGATAAGATCTCTTCACTTGTGGTGGGATCTCTGCACTTGTGGTGGGATCTCTGTACTTGTGGTGGAATGTCTATACTCATGGTAGGATTTCTGCACTTGTGATGGGATCTCTGCACTCATGGTGGGATCTCTGCACTTGTGGTGGAATCTCTGTAGTCATAGTGGGATCTCTCTACTTGTGATGGGATCTCTGCACTCATGGTAGGATCTCTGCACTCATAGTGGGATCTCTCTACTTGTGGTGGGATCTCCACACTTGTGATGGGATCTCTGCTCTTATGGTGGAATCTCTGCACTTGTGATGGGATCTCTGCACTTGTGGTGGGATCTCTGCACTTGTGGTGGGATCTCTGCACTCATGGTGGGATCTCTGCACTCGTGATGGGATCTCTGCACTTGTGGTAGGATCTCTGCACTCATGGTGGGATCTCTATACTCATGATGGGATCTCTGCACTTGTGATGGGATCTATGCACTTATGGTGGGATCTTTGCACTTGTGATGGGATCTCTGCACTTATGGTGGGATCTTTGCACTTGTGGTGGGATCTCTGCACTTGTGATAGGATCTCTGCATTCATGGTGGGATCTATGCATGTGTGATGAGATCTCTGCACTTATGGTGGGATCTTTGCACTTGTGGTGGGATCTCTGCACTTGTGATAGGATCTCTGCACATGTGGTGGGATCTCTGCACTCATGGTGGGATCTCTGCACTTGAGATAGGATCTCTGTACTCATGATGGGAACTCTGCACTTGTGGTGGGATCTCTGCACTCACAGTGGGATCTCTCTACTTGTGATGGGATCTCTGCACTTATAGTGAGATCTCTGCACTTATGATAAGATCTCTTCACTTGTGGTGGGATCCCTGCACTTGTGGTGGGATCTCTGCACATGTGGTGGGGTCTACACACTCATGGTGGGATCTCTGCACTTGAGATAGGATCTCTGTACTCATGATGGGAACTCTGCACTTGTGGTGGGATCTCTGCACTCATAGTGGGATCTTTGCACTTGTGATGGGATTTCTGCACTTGTGATAGGATCTCTGCATTCATGGTGGGATCTCTGCATGTATGGTGAGATCTCTGCACTTATGATGGGATCTCTGCACATGTGGTGGGATCTCTGCACTCATGGTGGGATCTCTGCAATTGAGATAGGATCTCTGTACTCATGATGGGATCTCTGCACTTGTGGTAGGATCTCTGTACTCATAGTGGGATCTCTCTACTTGTGATGGGATCTCTGCACTTATGGTGGGATCTCTGCACTTATGATAAGATCTCTTCACTTGTGGTGGGACCTCTGCACTTGTGGTGGGATCTCTGCACTTGTGGTGGGATCTCTACACTCATGGTGGGATCTCTGCACTCGTGATGGGATCTCTGCACTTGTGGTAGGATCTCTGCACTCATGGTGGGATCTCTATACTCATGGTGGGATCTCTGCACTTGTGATGGGATCTATGCACTTATGGTGGGATCTTTGCACTTGTGATGGGATCTCTGCACTTATGGTGGGATCTTTGCACTTGTGGTGGGATCTCTGCACTTGTGATAGGATCTCTGCATTCATGGTGGGATCTATGCATGTGTGATGAGATCTCTGCACTTATGGTGGGACCTTTGCACTTGTGGTGGGATCTCTGCACTTGTGATAGGATCTCTGCACATGTGGTGGGATCTCTGCACTCATGGTGGGATCTCTGCACTTGAGATAGGATCTCTGTACTCATGATGGGAACTCTGCACTTGTGGTGGGATCTCTGCACTCACAGTGGGATCTCTCTACTTGTGATGGGATCTCTGCACTTATGGTGAGATCTCTGCACTTATGATAAGATCTCTTCACTTGTGGTGGGATCTCTGCACTTGTGGTGGGATCTCTGCACATGTGGTGGGGTCTACGCACTCATGGTGGGATCTCTGCACTTGAGATAGGATCTCTGTACTCATGATGGGAACTCTGCACTTGTGGTGGGATCTCTGCACTCATAGTGGGATCTTTGCACTTGTGATGGGATTTCTGCACTTGTGATAGGATCTCTGCATTCATGGTGGGATCTCTGCATGTGTGGTGAGATCTCTGCACTTATGATGGGATCTCTGCACATGTGGTGGGATCTCTGCACTCATGGTGGGATCTCTGCAATTGAGATAGGATCTCTGCACTTGTGGTGGAATGTCTATACTCATGGTAGGATTTCTGCACTTGTGATGGGATCTCTGCACTCATGGTGGGATCTCTGCACTTGTGGTGGAATCTCTGTAGTCATAGTGGGATCTCTCTACTTGTGATGGGATCTCTGCACTCATGGTAGGATCTCTGCACTCATAGTGGGATCTCTCTACTTGTGGTGGGATCTCTGCACTTGTGATGGGATCTCTGCTCTTATGGTGGGATCTCTGCACTTGTGATGGGATCTCTGCACTTGTGGTGGGATCTCTGCACTTGTGGTGGGATCTCTGCACTCATGGTGGGATCTCTGCACTCGTGATGGGATCTCTGCACTTGTGGTAGGATCTCTGCACTCATGGTGGGATCTCTATACTCATGGTGGGATCTCTGCACTTGTGATGGGATCTATGCACTTATGGTGGGATCTTTGCACTTGTGATGGGATCTCTGCACTTATGGTGGGATCTTTGCACTTGTGGTGGGATCTCTGCACTTGTGATAGGATCTCTGCATTCATGGTGGGATCTATGCATGTGTGATGAGATCTCTGCACTTATGGTGGGATCTTTGCACTTGTGGTGGGATCTCTGCACTTGTGATCGGATCTCTGCACATGTCGTAGGATCTCTGCACTCATGGTGGATCTCTGCACTTGCGATGGGTTATTTGCACTTGTGGTGGGATCTCTGCACTTGTGATAGGATCTCTGCTCTCATGATGGGATCCCTGCCCTTGTGGTAGGATTGCTGCACTCATGGTAGGATCTCTCTACTTGTGATGGGATCTCTGCACTCATGGTGATATCTCTGCACTAATGATAAGATCTCTTCACTTGTGGTGGGATCTCTGCACTTGTGGTGGGATCTCTGCACTTGTGGTGGAATGTCTATACTCATGGTAGGATTTCTGCACTTGTGATGGGATCTCTGCACTTATGGTGGGATCTTTGCACTTGTGGTGGGATCTCTGCACTTGTGATAGGATCTCTGCATTCATGGTGGGATCTCTGCATGGGTGGTGGGATCCCTGCACATGTGATGGGATCTCTGCACATGTGGTGGGATCTCTGCACTCATGGTGGGATCTCTGCACTTGAGATAGGATCTCTGTACTCATGATGGGAATTCTGCATTTGTGGTGGGATCTCTGCACTCATAGTGGGATCTCTCTACTTGTGATGGGATCTCTGCACTTATGGTGGGATCTCTGCATTTATGATAAGATCTCTTCACTTGTGGTGGGATCTCTGCACTTGTGGTGGGATCTCTGCACTTGTGGTTGGATGTCTTTACTCATGGTGGGATTTCTGCACTTGTGATGGGATCTCTACACTCATGGTGGGATCTCTGCACTTGTGGTGGGATCTCTGTACTCATAGTGGGATATCTCTACTTGTGATGGGATCTCTGCACTCATGGTAGGATCTCTGCACTCACAGTGGGATCTCTCTACTTGTGGTGGGATCTCTGCACTTGTGATGGGATCTCTGCTCTTATGGAGGGATCTCTGCACTTGTGATGGGATCTCTGCACTTGTGGTCGGATCTCTGCACTGTGGTGGGATCTCTGCACTGTGGTGGGATCTCTGCACTTGTGGTAGGATCTATGCACTTAAGGTGGGATCTCTACACTCATGGTGGGATCTTTGTACTTGTGATGGTGTATCTGCACTCATGGTGGGATCTCTGCACTCATAGTGGGATCTCTCTACTTGTGATGGGATCTCTGCACTTGTGGTAGGATCTCTGCACTCATGGTGGATCTCTGCACGTGTGATGGGTTATTTGCACTTGTGGTGGGATCTCTGCACTTGTGATAGGATCTCTGCTCTCATGATGGGATCCCTGCCCTTGTGGTAGGATTGCTGCACTCATGGTAGGATCTCTCTACTTGTGATGGGATCTCTGCACTCATGGTGGGATCTCTGCACTAATGATAAGATCTCTTCACTTGTGGTGGGATCTCTGCACTTGTGGTGGGATCTCTGCACTTGTGGTGGAATGTCTATACTCATGGTAGGATTTCTGCACTTGTGATGGGATCTCTGCACTCGTGGTGGGATCTCTGCACTTGTGGTGGAATCTCTGTAGTCATAGTGGGATCTCTCTACTTGTGATGGGATCTCTGCACTCATGGTAGGATCTCTGCACTCATAGTGGGATCTCTCTACTTGTGGTGGGATCTCTGCACTTGTGATGGGATCTCTGCTCTTATGGTGGGATCTCTGCACTTGTGATGGGATCTCTGCACTTGTGGTGGGATTTCTGCACTTGTGGTGGGATCTCTGCACTCATGGTGGGATCTCTGCACTCGTGATGGGATCTCTGCACTTGTGGTAGGATCTCTGCACTCATGGTGGGATCTCTATACTCATGGTGGGATCTCTACACTTGTGATGGGATCTATGCACTTATGGTGGGATCTTTGCACTTGTGATGGAGATCTCTGCACTTATGGTGGGATCTTTGCACTTGTGGTGGGATCTCTGCACTTGTGATAGGATCTCTGCATTCATGGTGGGATCTATGCATGTGTGATGAGATCTCTGCACTTATGGTGGGATCTTTGCACTTGTGGTGGTATCTCTGCACTTGTGATAGGATCTCTGCACATGTGGTAGGATCTCTGCACTCATGGTGGATCTCTGCACTTGTGATGGGTTATTTGCACTTGTGGTGGGATCTCTGCACTTGTGATAGGATCTCTGCTCTCATGATGGGATCCCTGCCCTTGTGGTAGGATTGCTGCACTCATGGTAGGATCTCTCTACTTGTGATGGGATCTCTGCACTCATCGTGGGATCTCTGCACTAATGATAAGATCTCTTCACTTGTGGTGGGATCTCTGCACTTGTGGTGGGATCTCTGCACTTGTGGTGGAATGTCTATACTCATGGTAGGATTTCTGCACTTGTGATGGGATCTCTGCACTCATGGTGGGATCTCTGCACTTGTGGTGGAATCTCTGTAGTCATAGTGGGATCTCTCTACTTGTGATGGGATCTCTGCACTCATGGTAGGATCTCTGCACTCATAGTGGGATCTCTCTACTTGTGGTGGGATCTATGCACTTATGGTGGGATCTTTGCACTTGTGATGGGATCTCTGCACTTATGGTGGGATCTTTGCACTTGTGGTGGGATCTCTGCACTTGTGATAGGATCTCTGCATTCATGGTGGGATCTATGCATGTGTGATGAGATCTCTGCACTTATGGTGGGATCTTTGCACTTGTGGTGGGATCTCTGCACTTGTGATAGGATCTCTGCACATGTGGTGGGATCTCTGCACTCATGGTGGGATCTCTGCACTTGAGATAGGATCTCTGTACTCATGATGGGAACTCTGCACTTGTGGTGGGATCTCTGCACTCACAGTGGGATCTCTCTACTTGTGATGGGATCTCTGCACTTATAGTGAGATCTCTGCACTTATGATAAGATCTCTTCACTTGTGGTGGGATCTCTGCACTTGTGGTGGGATCTCTGCACATGTGGTGGGGTCTACGCACTCATGGTGGGATCTCTGCACTTGAGATAGGATCTCTGTACTCATGATGGGAACTCTGCACTTGTGGTGGGATCTCTGCACTCATAGTGGGATCTTTGCACTTGTGATGGGATTTCTGCACTTGTGATAGGATCTCTGCATTCATGGTGGGATCTCTGCATGTATGGTGAGATCTCTGCACTTATGATGGGATCTCTGCACATGTGGTGGGATCTCTGCACTCATGGTGGGATCTCTGCAATTGAGATAGGATCTCTGTACTCATGATGGGATCTCTGCACTTGTGGTAGGATCTCTGTACTCATAGTGGGATCTCTCTACTTGTGATGGGATCTCTGCACTTATGATGGGATCTCTGCACTTATGATAAGATCTCTTCACTTGTGGTGGGACCTCTGCACTTGTGGTGGGATCTCTGCACTTGTGGTGGGATCTCTACACTCATGGTGGGATCTCTGCACTCGTGATGGGATCTCTGCACTTGTGGTAGGATCTCTGCACTCATGGTGGGATCTCTATACTCATGGTGGGATCTCTGCACTTGTGATGGGATCTATGCACTTATGGTGGGATCTTTGCACTTGTGATGGGATCTCTGCACTTATGGTGGGATCTTTGCACTTGTGGTGGGATCTCTGCACTTGTGATAGGATCTCTGCATTCATGGTGGGATCTATGCATGTGTGATGAGATCTCTGCACTTATGGTGGGATCTTTGCACTTGTGGTGGGATCTCTGCACTTGTGATAGGATCTCTGCACATGTGGTGGGATCTCTGCACTCATGGTGGGATCTCTGCACTTGAGATAGGATCTCTGTACTCATGATGGGAACTCTGCACTTGTGGTGGGATCTCTGCACTCACAGTGGGATCTCTCTACTTGTGATGGGATCTCTGCACTTATGGTGAGATCTCTGCACTTATGATAAGATCTCTTCACTTGTGGTGGGATCTCTGCACTTGTGGTGGGATCTCTGCACATGTGGTGGGGTCTACGCACTCATGGTGGGATCTCTGCACTTGAGATAGGATCTCTGTACTCATGATGGGAACTCTGCACTTGTGGTGGGATCTCTGCACTCATAGTGGGATCTTTGCACTTGTGATGGGATTTCTGCACTTGTGATAGGATCTCTGCATTCATGGTGGGATCTCTGCATGTGTGGTGAGATCTCTGCACTTATGATGGGATCTCTGCACATGTGGTGGGATCTCTGCACTCATGGTGGGATCTCTGCAATTGAGATAGGATCTCTGCACTTGTGGTGGAATGTCTATACTCATGGTGGGATCTCTGCACTTGTGGTGGAATCTCTGTAGTCATAGTGGGATCTCTCTACTTGTGATGGGATCTCTGCACTCATGGTAGGATCTCTGCACTCATAGTGGGATCTCTCTACTTGTGGTGGGATCTCTGCACTTGTGATGGGATCTCTGCTCTAATGGTGGGATCTCTGCACTTGTGATGGGATCTCTGCACTTGTGGTGGGATCTCTGCACTTGTGGTGGGATCTCTGCACTCATGGTGGGATCTCTGCACTCGTGATGGGATCTCTGCACTTGTGGTAGGATCTCTGCACTCATGGTGGGATCTCTATACTCATGGTGGGATCTCTGCACTTGTGATGGGATCTATGCACTTATGGTGGGATCTTTGCACTTGTGATGGGATCTCTGCACTTATGGTGGGATCTTTGCACTTGTGGTGGGATCTCTGCACTTGTGATAGGATCTCTGCATTCATGGTGGGATCTATGCATGTGTGATGAGATCTCTGCACTTATGGTGGGATCTTTGCACTTGTGGTGGGATCTCTGCACTTGTGATAGGATCTCTGCACATGTGGTAGGATCTCTGCACTCATGGTGGATCTCTGCACTTGCGATGGGTTATTTGCACTTGTGGTGGGATCTCTGCACTTGTGATAGGATCTCTGCTCTCATGATGGGATCCCTGCCCTTGTGGTAGGATTGCTGCACTCATGGTACGATCTCTCTACTCGTGATGGGATCTCTGCACTCATGGTGGGATCTCTGCACTAATGATAAGATCTCTTCACTTGTGGTGGGATCTCTGCACTTGTGGTGGGATCTCTGCACTTGTGGTGGAATGTCTATACTCATGGTAGGATTTCTGCACTTGTGATGGGATCTCTGCACTTATGGTGGGATCTTTGCACTTGTGGTGGGATCTCTGCACTTGTGATAGGATCTCTGCATTCATGGTGGGATCTCTGCATGGGTGGTGGGATCCCTGCACATGTGATGGGATCTCTGCACATGTGGTGGGATCTCTGCACTCATGGTGGGATCTCTGCACTTGAGATAGGATCTCTGTACTCATGATGGGAATTCTGCATTTGTGGTGGGATCTCTGCACTCATAGTGGGATCTCTCTACTTGTGATGGGATCTCTGCACTTATGGTGGGATCTCTGCATTTATGATAAGATCTCTTCACTTGTGGTGGGATCTCTGCACTTGTGGTGGGATCTCTGCACTTGTGGTTGGATGTCTTTACTCATGGTGGGATTTCTGCACTTGTGATGGGATCTCTACACTCATGGTGGGATCTCTGCACTTGTGGTGGGATCTCTGTAGTCATAGTGGGATATCTCTACTTGTGATGGGATCTCTGCACTCATGGTAGGATCTCTGCACTCACAGTGGGATCTCTCTACTTGTGGTGGGATCTCTGCACTTGTGATGGGATCTCTGCTCTTATGGAGGGATCTCTGCACTTGTGATGGGATCTCTGCACTTGTGGTGGGATCTCTGCACTGTGGTGGGATCTCTGCACTGTGGTGGGATCTCTGCACTTGTGGTAGGATCTATGCACTTAAGGTGGGATCTCTACACTCATGGTGGGATCTTTGTACTTGTGATGGTGTATCTGCACTCATGGTGGGATCTCTGCACTCATAGTGGGATCTCTCTACTTGTGATGGGATCTCTGCACTTGTGGTAGGATCTCTGCACTCATGGTGGATCTCTGCACGTGTGATGGGTTATTTGCACTTGTGGTGGGATCTCTGCACTTGTGATAGGATCTCTGCTCTCATGATGGGATCCCTGCCCGTGTGGTAGGATTGCTGCACTCATGGTAGGATCTCTCTACTTGTGATGGGATCTCTGCACTCATGGTGGGATCTCTGCACTAATGATAAGATCTCTTCACTTGTGGTGGGATCTCTGCACTTGTGGTGGGATCTCTGCACTTGTGGTGGAATGTCTATACTCATGGTAGGATTTCTGCACCTGTGATGGGATCTCTGCACTCATGGTGGGATCTCTGCACTTGTGGTGGAATCTCTGTAGTCATAGTGGGATCTCTCTACTTGTGATGGGATCTCTGCACTCATGGTAGGATCTCTGCACTCATAGTGGGATCTCTCTACTTGTGGTGGGATCTCTGCACTTGTGATGGGATCTCTGCTCTTATGGTGGGATCTCTGCACTTGTGATGGGATCTCTGCACTTGTGGTGGGATCTCTGCACTTGTGGTGGGATCTCTGCACTCATGGTGGGATCTCTGCACTCGTGATGGGATCTCTGCACTTGTGGTAGGATCTCTGCACTCATGGTGGGATCTCTATACTCATGGTGGGATCTCTGCACTTGTGATGGGATCTATGCACTTATGGTGGGATCTTTGCACTTGTGATGGGATCTCTGCACTTATGGTGGGATCTTTGCACTTGTGGTGGGATCTCTGCACTTGTGATAGGATCTCTGCATTCATGGTGGGATCTATGCATGTGTGATGAGATCTCTGCACTTATGGTGGGATCTTTGCACTTGTGGTGGGATCTCTGCACTTGTGATAGGATCTCTTCACATGTGGTAGGATCTCTGCACTCATGCTGGATCTCTGCACTTGTGATGGGTTATTTGCACTTGTGGTGGGATCTCTGCACTTGTGATAGGATCTCTGCTCTCATGATGGGATCCCTGCCCTTGTGGTAGGATTGCTGCACTCATGGTAGGATCTCTCTACTTGTGATGGGATCTCTGCACTCATCGTGGGATCTCTGCACTAATGATAAGATCTCTTCACTTGTGGTGGGATCTCTGCACTTGTGGTGGGATCTCTGCACTTGTGGTGGAATGTCTATACTCATGGTAGGATTTCTGCACTTGTGATGGGATCTCTGCACTCATGGTGGGATCTCTGCACTTGTGGTGGAATCTCTGTAGTCATAGTGGGATCTCTCTACTTGTGATGGGATCTCTGCACTCATGGTAGGATCTCTGCACTCATAGTGGGATCTCTCTACTTGTGGTGGGATCTCCGCACTTGTGATGGGATCTCTGCTCTTATGGTGGGATCTCTGCACTTGTGATGGGATCTCTGCACTTGTGGTGGGATCTCTGCACTTGTGGTGGGATCTCTGCACTCATGGTGGGATCTCTGCACTCGTGATGGGATCTCTGCACTTGTGGTAGGATCTCTGCACTCATGGTGGGATCTCTATACTCATGGTGGGATCTCTGCATTTGTGATGGGATCTATGCACTTATGGTGGGATCTTTGCACTTGTGATGGGATCTCTGCACTTATGGTGGGATCTTTGCACTTGTGGTGGGATCTCTGCACTTGTGATAGGATCTCTGCATTCATGGTGGGATCTATGCATGTGTGATGAGATCTCTGCACTTATTGTGGTATATAAATAAATAATACCGGATCTAGGTTTTACTGGACATAGCAATAACAGATAGCTCAATAAATAAGAGTCAAGATTCGAGGTAGTAGGAGTTTGCAGGTTTAATACAGCATAAAGGACAGGAACAGGACAACCTGCACAGGAATAGGATGGCAGCGCTGCCGGGGGCTGGATCAGGATCGGCGTAACATTTAATAACAGTACACAAGCATATATATTAAAACAGTTGCATTACAATGAATACAGTAGACGGGGCAGTGGGTGTGGTCAATAGCAGTCGCGAAAGATAAGGGTGAAAGTAGGTGTAACAGGAGGCGTGTACATAGACATGTGATGTAAACGTAACAGAATATGTCATAAATGGGGCGGAAACATGGAGGGGGCTACCTAAAGAGCCGGGACCTCTAACCTAATGGTGCGCGCAAACTGACAATGACGTGTTACTAGGAGAAGCTGGGGGCTATGAACTCTGTGCTAGGAGTAGAGACTGAAGTCTGGAGAGTCAGGGCGACATGTACCTAAACCCTATCTAGTATCTGATGTTTAGAGGACATGTTGATATAAACTAAGAGTCAGGAGGGGAGAGGCTAATAGACTCTAAAACTGGAGCATGCATTATTCTACATGTAGTGCGTGATGAAGAATATGAAATGACCATTAAATGCAGTATTTCTCTTACATGGAGACGTAAAGGCTAGACAATGACGGAAACTATTGATGCGATTCAGTAGCTTAGGAATGCAGAGAAGGAGGGCTGGACTGATAACTAGAATCATAACATACTCTTGGCAGACTCAGAGGCAGAGCCAGGCTGAGCCGGGCACTGTGAGGCAGGAAGTAAGTGAAGGGTCGAGGATACAGGTGGGGGCTGTATCGCTCCTCAGCGAGGGTTCAGGAGACAGGAGCTGAATCTGGTGTCTGGGCCCTTTTGAGGCCTAGAAACGGGGACTTTTCAATGAAATAACGTGCACACTGAGAAACGTGGCAACGTAACTTTACATAGGCCTGATATTCATAGTATTCACGAGAACTGGAAACTGGCATACTAGAGATGGACACAACTGTAATTGCGTCTTTAATCGAACATGGGGAATACATATGCATATTAATCATGCACACATAACATAAGATGGAGGACACGTAGGGACACAGAACATGGCAAAATTTACTTTTCCACATTCCCTCCTTGTCACTACGTTTCCATCAGGAAACATCAATATTCATGATACCATCTATCATTTCATACAGTATCATTTGCTCGTCTCGAATTTTCTTGGAACGGGACTTAGAACGGGACTTGGGACTAGGAATACAAGAGATAGCACAAATGCCGCAAATCGCAGGGCCACATTGTATACAGAGGCAGCAACTGAATATGATCGCTACTGCAATACCCAGAAATGACAATACTTTCCATCCCCAGGCGGAAATTATATTCCAGAACCAACCGGACCATGTCCAGGTGCCTGGATCTTGGTGTAACATATGGGCAATTTTATGGAGTCTGGTTATAGCTGAATAAACAGACGGCGCGTTATTAGGAATGAAAATACAGCAACTAGATCCGATGACTCTACAGGCCCCGCCCCTATCGGCCAGTATGACGTCAAGGACGAGACGATTCTGGAGCACGACAATTCTCATAAAGGATTGCTCTTCGGTTAAGTTACTTAGAGCAGAAGTAGTCTCAATCACTACTGCTTCAAGGGTTCTGGTTAATCTACGTATCAGTTTACTATTCACGACAGTGCCTAAGTAGGGGAAGACATCTTTATTGATATCTATGTATTGTTCTAGAGCAGTTTCAGTATAATCGACAATCGGGAGATTTCTCTTGTGTCTAGTATGTACTAGGTGGGAATTCCTATGGTAGTCAGGTGGGGCTAGAAAAACTGGTGGCAGTAGGAAGGCAATGTAACAGGTTCCCTCCCAATCGAGGGGCAGACGAACATATGCGGTCTGACCACAAACAAAATAAGAATGACGTGAAGCTTTAAAAATAGATTTCCTAATGTCACTATACTTGACGATAGTAGTACAATCACTATGGCCTACATGTACGGAACCATTCTTTCGGACACATAATTCGCCTTTAACTGGTAGTACTGACATAGCAGGTAAGTCTGGAGCAGTATCAGACTGAACATTCAGGACCATAAAATTCGAAGAATAATTACCTAAATTATAAACTTCATTTTCTAGATCTAACCCTGTTCTGTGGGGAAGACCTTGCTTGTCTGGAAAACATGTACTGTTAAGAAAAGACATATCTGTTGAGGATGACGTTAACGTGGACCATGCTCCACACGAACCATTATGTGAAAATGGATAAGGAAAGAGTGGCAGAACTCCCTTCGGTGTCTGGAAAGGGGGGAGTCGACCACACACCCAACAATTAGTGGCATTGCTGGTCTGGTGTGAATAATGTAACATGCGGATAAAAGAATTATTTCGCATAGCGAGACGATAAGAGAGTTCATGAGGAGGCAGATCACTAAACGTGTGCTCTACTGTAGCATTAGCAGACTTATTTACATGAGAAACTGGAAAATACAAATAAAATGCATAACCTGTGCAGGTAATCATAAGGCTGAAAAACAATATGAAACTTAGAAAAACGATACATCGGATTGAGTTTTGACTAACTCTCTCACTATGGGGGTCTATTATATACATGTCAGAAACCGGTCTAACCGTTTCACCTAGGGGAGGACTTAGACAATCAAACTGGCTGACTTATTTTACTACACCTTAATTTGAGCTTATACTCCTGTTGCGGAGTTTTCTCTAACGGGGAGGGTTCAATATCATTGTCTTTTGCGGGACAGTCCTTAAGAATAGTACTTTGGCAGTCTTTAAGATCCTCGGAAATGTTCTTAGAAACAGGCTTCAGTCCGTAAAATCTTTTCACATGTGACAGGTGGACCCAGCCCTTCCTGCCTTCCAGCTTGACGGCAGTACGGGTGGCCAGGAGGACCTGTCGGGGTTCCTTCCAGCGAGGCTCCAGCGGACTTGAACGATCAAAGTTCCTGACAAGAACCAAACATCCAGGAACGATGTCATGCGGTGCCACCTCGGTATTGTCTGGAAATGCGGCAGCAACCTGTGAACGACAAGAGTGTAGGGCAGACATCAAGGAAGCTAGGTAATCTGTCAGCATATTACTTGAAACATCGGTAATACTTCGAGGTCTAGGTGTACCCCACATGTTAGGGGGGCGGCCGAATACGACTTCATACGGGGACAGACCTGATCTGGAGTGTGCGACCATGCGCATATAAAATAAAGCGACTGGCAGAGCTACTAGCCAGTCCACACCTTTCTCCTTACAAATCTTGGCAATACGGATTTTCAGGGTCTGATTATGTCTCTCTACTAGACCAGCTGCTTCAGGATGGCGTACACAATGGAACTTCCACTGGTACCCTAACAAAAGGGAAACATGTTTCATCAACTCGGATGAGAATGGCTGGCCGTTATCAGAATATACGACTCTAGGGAGTCCATAACGGGGGAAGAATTCTTGGCAGTGGTCGCGGCTGTGTAATCTGGGACTGGATATGCCTCTGTCCACCTGGACAAAGCGCATACAACTACAAGGACATACTTGAAACCTCGACATCGCTCCATCTGAATATAATCCATCTGGAGGACTTCAAAAGGGTGGTCAGGGGGCTGGAAACCACCTTGTTCCACCGGGACACTTTTACCTGGATTAAACTGGCAACATATCATACAGGTACGGACTTTCTGCTTGGCTGCAGCTCGTAAATGCTTGTTGAACCAAATGTTCTGGATACTGTCTAACATAGCTTTTTCTCCTAAATGTGCTGGACTATGTGCGGTATTGATAATGACTTGAACCATGGAGTCGGGGAGAAACCATGTGGCTTTACCCTTCGTTACCCATCCCTGATCTGTCTGGACCCCTCCTTGTTCGGACCATTTCTTGATTTCATCGGGAGTAGCATGTAACTGAATATCTATGACATCTTGAGTAGGGTCCTTAACTGTCATACAGGTAGTCGGATCTGGAGTATGTGTCTGTGTCTTGTTAACTGGAATGTCTGGAGTCTGTGCTGTAAGCTTGGCTGTGCGATCTGCTAGATCATTACCTTGAGAAATAATGTCAGTAACTTTCGTATGTGCTTTGCACTTCATGATAGCAATAGATGTCGGTAAGTGTATGGCATCTAACAGAGCCTGAATAAGGAGACCATGCTGAATCTTGGTTCCATGAGAAGTCATGAAACCTCTCTCCTGCCAGAGCACTCCGAAGTCGTGTACAACTCCAAATGCGTAGCGTGAATCTGTGTAAACATTAACTTTCAGGTTCTTAGCGTGTATGCAGGCTTGTGTCAGAGCAACTAGCTCTGCTGCTTGAGCAGACAGGGTGTCAATACGGTGTGTTTCTATAACTTCAGTGTCAGTAGTCACTGCATACGCGGCTACTAGTTCTCCTGTACTCGTTCTCAGACATGAACCATCCACATAAAGTGTCAGGTCTGGATCTGGTAATGGAATATCTGTCAGATCTAGTCTTGGCTTTGTCATAATGTTAACTACTTCCACACAGTCGTGTGTGGCAGGATTCAAATTAACTGATGGTAACAGTGTAGCAGGATTTAGAACGTTGCAGCGTCTGATTTCTATGTGTGGCTGGAACAGTGTCAGTTCATAACCTGTTAAACGTGCAATTGTCAAGTGCTGAGTCTGTGTTCGGTTTAAAAGAACTTCCACGGAGTGTGGAACTTGTACTGTCAAGGAATGTCCTAATACTATGGAATCACTTTGTCTGATAGCTAGAGCTGTGGCTGCAACTGACTTGAGGCACGCAGGCAGAGCCTGGGCTACAGGATCTAGTGTGCTCGAAAAATAAGCACAGGGCTTGTATTGTCCTGCTTGATCTTGTGTGAGAACAGATAACGCTGTACCTTCGCGTTCAGTGACGAAAAGTGTAAAAGGCTTACTGTAGTTCGGTGTAGCTAGAACAGGAGCTTGGCATAAAGCTTTCTTTAACTCATTGAAACTAAGTGTATGTTCAGATGTCCAAGGGAGGACAGTCGATACGGCTGCCTCCTGCGTTGTTAACTGTATCAGTGGCTTGGCTAGAAATGCATACTGAGGAATCCATTGTCTACAGTAAGAAGTAAGGCCGATAAAAGCACGTACCTCCTTCTGTGTCTTGGGCTGTGGAAGACTCGCTATTAACTGGATACGGTCGGGTGTCAACTGCCTACCCCTCTTGGACAGTAAGTGGCCTAAGTAGATCACTTGCTGGACACAGAATTGAAGCTTCGAAGGGGACACCTTGTGCCCCATCTCGGCGAGAAAATACAAGACTGTAAGTGATGCTCGCTCGCAAGCACGTTCAGAACGGGCTGTGATCAGTAGATCATCGACATACTGGAGCAGGGCAGTGTCAGTTGGCATGTGAATGTTGTCTAGTTGTCTCTTAAGTGCTTGACTGTAAATGCTAGGACTTTCTGTGAAACCTTGAGGAGCTCGTGTGAACATATAGCTCCTTCCATTTAAACAAAATCCGAAAAGAAACTGGCTGTCTGGATGAATGGGGACACTGAAAAACGCGTTCTTGAGGTCTATGACTGTAAAAAATGAGGCTTCGGAATCAATGGCTGTCAATAGGGAAGAGATATCTGGGACAACTGGGTACTGGGGAATAATACATTTATTGAGTTCTCGTAGGTCAATCACTAATCGATATACTGGGGGTGCATTTGGATCAGTACGTTTCATGACTGGAATGATCGGAGAATTACATGCATTGGAGTCAGTTTCTACAACTACTCCTTGAGCCATGAGCTCGTCAATAATTTTGGATAAGGCTGCTACAGCCTCAGGTGGTAGTCTGTACTGTCTGATTCGTGGTAACACTACACCTGGCTTGAGAGTCACACGATGGGGTGTGATTTGCATATAACCTACATCAGTTGGACCTTGCGCCCATAGATGCTGCGGAACATTAGACAATCTTGGATCAAAATCTCGTAATACATAGTGACCCTTGAAGTCACGTAGAAACAGGCGTATTCCTTCTGGGGAGCAGCAAATAACTGCACCTAATTCTTTCAGTGTTTTAATGCCTAACAGATTTTCTGGACACGACTTTGTAAGTAACAGATCAGTAGTGCGGGACAATGGACCTACTTCTAGAGTAACTGGCTTAGATATCTCGTTTACAATAGGCTTTCCTGAAAATCCAAGGGAAACATTTCTAGAGCCTGAGAGCGGAGCCCCTGGAACTTCGGCGTGACTAATGGTCGTCCTACTTGCCCCTGTATCAATCAGAAATTTTCTGTCTTTCCCTAGTACTTGACTATGAACATAGGGACCTTCTTGATCTACAGGAATCTCGATGAGAGGCAAGCCTACCTCCCTCTCTAGGCTGTTTCATGAATATGGCTGATACTCGGGATACTCAGACTGTGCATACTGATACATCTGCTGTGTAACATGCTGTGTTGCAGCAATAGGCTGCGGTGCTGGAACTGTCTGTTGTGCATTCTGTGACTGAGAAGTCTGTGAAACTTGTTCTTGTCTAGGCGGACGTGGTCTTTCTTTAGTCTTACCAGTAGCTATATTATGTTTCAGAACTGCACACTCGTTTATAAAATGACCTGGCTGTGTACAATAATTGCATGTCCCTTTAACGGGAGCTGCAGGATGACTGGCTTGATTCGTACCCCTCTTCTGACTGTCTTGAGGAACAGATTGTGCAACTAGTACTTTCATTTTCGTGTCTTTCATACGTTTTCTTTCATGATCTTGTTCTTCTCTGATTCTATTCTGGTGGTACTGGAGCATCTGTAACATCTGGGACGGGGTATTAGCTTGCCATGTACTTTCGACTTTCAGAACTCGATTCTTAACTTGTGGACTTGAATTCTCGACTAATTTAGTAACAAAAAGATGAGGGTATGACTCGCTACTCGTCTTGAGGCCACTGTTTATGATAAAACATTTCTCAAATCTAGAATAAAAATCACTAGTGTCTTCATCTTGCTTCTGTTTACAGGCTGAGATTGCATCCCAGTCTTCCTTTTTAGTGGCTAATAATCTTGGCAAAACTTGAATTAACAGCTCTGGTAATTCTTTACATTTTTCTCCAAGACCGGTACCTGGTACTCGTATCTTATCTTCAGCTTCTAGAACTGCCCAATCGATCTTTTTCTCTCCCACCTCCCATTCTTTTTCCTTGAGTTTTTCATATACCCCTGCGGGCAACAGGACCTTTAGCATTTTAATAATATCTGGATACGTGTATTCTCCCATACGGAGCATGTCCTTTAATTCTCGGTGGAACCCTGCTGGATCTTTGTCATGACAGGGAATTAATTTCTTCATCTCTAAGAGTTCCATCTTTGTAATCGGGGTGTAAACAAACACTTGTTGCATTTCACCATCTGTTGTCCTAACTGGGTGTACTTCTCGTAACGGATTCTGTCTGTCTATGTAAAAGGGTTTACTTTCTGGGGGTGAGACATGAACAAAATGCGGGTTCAGAAACGTTCTATATTTGTGGCGCTGTTCTAGAATGACACTAATTAAATCGGTACCTAAACCTTTCCATCTATACTGGAGTAACTCGTTCAGGACATCATGTAACGGACCTGGATCAGAATGTTGACCCTCATACAGAGTAATGAGGTGTTGGATCATATACATACCCACCAGTCGTTGCTCGGCTGGGGGCAATTTCAGAAACATTTGTGCCACTATTTCGTCTGGAAAAGTGGTAGAATCAGTAATCCATCGGACTGCTGATCGGACTAGTTCTTGTTCATGCATAGTACTTAACTCACTGTAACCGATTCGTGACTTCAGAATGTGATCGGTAGCTTGAAATACTTGTTCTAGAGAACCTTGTTCTGGTGCTGGATGATGAACAGTTTTCTTGTAGTCTAGACGTGAATGTCGGTCTGGAAATCTAGATTTTCCTACATACGCTATTCTGACGGGATTCTCGTCCTCTACCTCTTCAGTAGAAGAGTCATTCTCTTTCTCGCTTACTTGTGCTGCTTTACGTTGTTCATGTAACTTTATTATTTCTTTACGAATTCTCTTGTACATACTCTCTATACTACTGATAGTCTTGTGCTTACCCTCGGCTATATTATCACTCCACCTTGTCAGGATTCTCATTTCGGCCGGATCTTTAGTCGGGTAGTCTTGTTCTCTTATTAGACAATTAATCAGAAACTTTAATATCATGAACTGGATCTCAGCTTTCCTTTGGGACATGGCTTCACCAATACTTTCTGGATCATCCCCTGTACGGATGAAACGATATATTCTGTCTAGATCTCCTTTCATATCTGGTAGGGTGTCTAAATACCCTGTCACCCGTCTTACACGGATGGAATATATTACTGTACTATCATCACCTGCAACCGGATCATAGCGGCATTCAGTAAGAGCTCGTCGGATATCTGCAACGGACTTAAATTTGGGCGTACGTTGTAACGCACATTCATGTAACTCGGCCAACGTTCTACGTTGGTGTGGTGGCGGGGTACCAGGAGGACCTCCTCCTGCGGCCCCTATGCTGGAATCGTCGACTGATACTCTTCGTGCTGGCAGAGTGGGAAATTGTAATGTGGGCTGGACCGGGGGTACCGTGGCAGGTACTCCGGTGTCTGGAGGAGCAGGAATGGCATGATTTACAGGGACTGGCGGAACAGGATTTGCATATTCTGGGACTGTGTCGTCCAAGTAGGACGAGATGAAAATATCAGCTGCGGTCGGTTTGTGACGTAGCTTGGTCGGAACTAATGGTGGCGGAAAATTACTGGATGCCTCCGGGGTCGCTTTTGGCAAGCCCTCGGCAAGAAGAGGATACATACCCTTAATGAGGGCATGCCTCTGTCTATCTGACTGTTCGGTTTTGACTCGTTCACCTATCTCGATTAATTCCCTTTCTTGGGCTCGTTCTAAGGATTCTCTACTGAATTCTGACTTTCTGATTTCTTTTTCGGTTCTTTTATGAGATTCTTTGCGCCATAACTCGATGGCATCTTTCTGTGACTGTCTGGCTTTCTTTTTCCATAATGCTTCTTCTACTCGCATGATGCACTCGGCATCCCATGTACCCGATACGGGCCATCTATACTTTTCTTCTAACTGTTTGGTATACTCTACCCATAAATCTAGATACAATATGGCACTTATGCCATGCTTCTGATACATAAAATGACCTGGACTGTCCCTAGGCGGGACAGGAACTGCTTCTTCTAACAGACCTTTTCTAGTTCTTAACTGACGTAGTTTGGAAAATAACGGCATGACTGAACTGTAATCTAGACACAATACAATACACAATGAACACGATAATTACTCCACATTCATACCACGACATTAAAATACATGAAGAACATTTAAAATAGCAGTTCGAACAGAATACTACCTGGAATACTGAAAACAGAATACATGAATTTCTCGAGAACAGAACTGACTAGAACAGAAACTAGATGTACTGCTAAAACAGTACGAAACTTACCGGTCTCATAAAGAGACACGTCAGGACCCGCATCCACCGAAGTGGACACTTCGTTTTTGGGTCTGTGTACCACCAACCCACGGACCAGAGTCAATTTAGATTGACCCTGTCTAGATACTACCCCAGCAATGGTACTCACCGGGCAGCAAGAACGGAAGGCCTCGGACTGGACTGGACTGCTTCGACGCCGGACAGACGAACTTCGGACTTCAGTTACGGGTGGGCCTCCGGATACCTCGGACCTTGGACTCTCGGCTTGGGCTCTGGTCGGGACTCGCCGCGTTCCTCCACCGCCTCGTCTGGATGCTGGACCGCCACCTCCGTCTCCTCCGTGGGCCTGAGGGATACTTGAAGCAGAAATATCTGCACGTGCACGGTATGGTTCCGTCACGGCTGCAGAGGGTCAGGGGGCCGGCGTGGCTTCACCGGCGCGTGGGGAAAGGGCAAGTCCCTATTCGGGCGCCATTATGTGGTATATAAATAAATAATACCGGATCTAGGTTTTACTGGACATAGCAATAACAGATAGCTCAATAAATAAGAGTCAAGATTCGAGGTAGTAGGAGTTTGCAGGTTTAATACAGCATAAAGGACAGGAACAGGACAACCTGCACAGGAATAGGATGGCAGCGCTGCCGGGGGCTGGATCAGGATCGGCGTAACATTTAATAACAGTACACAAGCATATATATTAAAACAGTTGCATTACAATGAATACAGTAGGCGGGGCAGTGGGTGTGGTCAATAGCAGTCGCGAAAGATAAGGGTGAAAGTAGGTGTAACAGGAGGCGTGTACATAGACATGTGATGTAAACGTAACAGAATATGTCATAAATGGGGCGGAAACATGGAGGGGGCTACCTAAAGAGCCGGGACCTCTAACCTAATGGTGCGCGCAAACTGACAATGACGTGTTACTAGGAGAAGCTGGGGGCTATGAACTCTGTGCTAGGAGTAGAGACTGAAGTCTGGAGAGTCAGGGCGACATGTACCTAAACCCTATCTAGTATCTGATGTTTAGAGGACATGTTGATATAAACTAAGAGTCAGGAGGGGAGAGGCTAATAGACTCTAAGACTGGAGCATGCATTATTCTACATGTAGTGCGTGATGAAGAATATGAAATGACCATTAAATGCAGTATTTCTCTTACATGGAGACGTAAAGGCTAGACAATGACGGAAACTATTGATGCGATTCAGTAGCTTAGGAATGCAGAGAAGGAGGGCTGGACTGATAACTAGAATCATAACATACTCTTGGCAGACTCAGAGGCAGAGCCAGGCTGAGCCGGGCACTGTGAGGCAGGAAGTAAGTGAAGGGTCGAGGATACAGGTGGGGGCTGTATCGCTCCTCAGCGAGGGTTCAGGAGACAGGAGCTGAATCTGGTGTCTGGGCCCTTTTGAGGCCTAGAAACGGGGACTTTTCAATGAAATAACGTGCACACTGAGAAACGTGGCAACGTAACTTTACATAGGCCTGATATTCATAGTATTCACGAGAACTGGAAACTGGCATACTAGAGATGGACACAACTGTAATTGCGTCTTTAATCGAACATGGGGAATACATATGCATATTAATCATGCACACATAACATAAGATGGAGGACACGTAGGGACACAGAACATGGCAAAATTTACTTTTCCACATTATGGTGGGATCTTTGCACTTGTGGTGGGATCTCTGCACTTGTGATAGGATCTCTGCACATGTGGTGGGATCTCTGCACTCATGGTGGGATCTCTGCACTTGAGATAGGATCTCTGTACTCATGATGGGAACTCTGCACTTGTGGTGGGATCTCTGCACTCACAGTGGGATCTCTCTACTTGTGATGGGATCTCTGCACTTATAGTGAGATCTCTGCACTTATGATAAGATCTCTTCACTTGTGGTGGGATCTCTGCACTTGTGGTGGGATCTCTGCACATGTGGTGGGGTCTATGCACTCATGGTGGGATCTCTGCACTTGAGATAGGATCTCTGTACTCATGATGGGAACTCTGCACTTGTGGTGGGATCTCTGCACTCATAGTGGGATCTTTGCACTTGTGATGGGATTTCTGCACTTGTGATAGGATCTCTGCATTCATGGTGGGATCTCTGCATGTATGGTGAGATCTCTGCACTTATGATGGGATCTCTGCACATGTGGTGGGATCTCTGCACTCATGGTGGGATCTCTGCAATTGAGATAGGATCTCTGTACTCATGATGGGATCTCTGCACTTGTGGTAGGATCTCTGTACTCATAGTGGGATCTCTCTACTTGTGATGGGATCTCTGCACTTATGGTGGGATCTCTGCACTTATGATAAGATCTCTTCACTTGTGGTGGGACCTCTGCACTTGTGGTGGGATCTCTGCACTTGTGGTGGGATCTCTGCACTCATGGTGGGATCTCTGCACTCGTGATGGGATCTCTGCACTTGTGGTAGGATCTCTGCACTCATGGTGGGATCTCTATACTCATGGTGGGATCTCTGCACTTGTGATGGGATCTATGCACTTATGGTGGGATCTTTGCACTTGTGATGGGATCTCTGCACTTATGGTGGGATCTTTGCACTTGTGGTGGGATCTCTGCACTTGTGATAGGATCTCTGCATTCATGGTGGGATCTATGCATGTGTGATGAGATCTCTGCACTTATGGTGGGATCTTTGCACTTGTGGTGGGATCTCTGCACTTGTGATAGGATCTCTGCACATGTGGTGGGATCTCTGCACTCATGGTGGGATCTCTGCACTTGAGATAGGATCTCTGTACTCATGATGGGAACTCTGCACTTGTGGTGGGATCTCTGCACTCACAGTGGGATCTCTCTACTTGTGATGGGATCTCTGCACTTATGGTGAGATCTCTGCACTTATGATAAGATCTCTTCACTTGTGGTGGGATCTCTGCACTTGTGGTGGGATCTCTGCACATGTGGTGGGGTCTACGCACTCATGGTGGGATCTCTGCACTTGAGATAGGATCTCTGTACTCATGATGGGAACTCTGCACTTGTGGTGGGATCTCTGCACTCATAGTGGGATCTTTGCACTTGTGATGGGATTTCTGCACTTGTGATAGGATCTCTGCATTCATGGTGGGATCTCTGCATGTGTGGTGAGATCTCTGCACTTATGATGGGATCTCTGCACATGTGGTGGGATCTCTGCACTCATGGTGGGATCTCTGCAATTGAGATAGGATCTCTGTACTCATGATGGGATCTCTGCACTTGTGGTAGGATCTCTGTACTCATAGTGGGATCTCTCTACTTGTGATGGGATCTTTGCACTTATGGTGGGATCTCTGCACTTATGATAAGATCTCTTCACTTGTGGTGGGACCTCTGCACTTGTGGTGGGATCTCTGCACTTGTGGTGGGATCCCTATACTCATGGTGGGATCTCTGCACTTGTGGTGGGATCTCTACACTCATAGTGGGATCTCTTTACTTGTGATGGGATGAGGAGGGTTGGAGCGAGCTAAAACAGGCTTGTACTAATAAGGATTCAAAGCAGTTTTGGGCCCTGGTTAAATGGAACAGATGTGGGGTAGCAGCCCAACCACAAAACCATGTGTCTCAGGAAGGATGGAATGACTTTTTCCAACCTCAGTATGCTAGAAACCCGAGATATGCAGCCATATCTCTCCCTGAAACTGTCTTTTATAAAGCTCAAATATTTACTGAAAAGGAGGTTAACCTGGCGCTCGACTGCGTGTCATGCGGAAAAGCACCAGGCATGGATGGCATCCCAGCAGATGTTTTTTTATCTGAACGGCAATCATGGTGTACATATTTCACTTGGTTGGCCAATGCAATAGCCATGGGTGGAGAAGTCCCTCCCTCGTGGAAAGGGGCTGAAATTATTCCAATATTCAAAAAGGGGGATAAAACGCAGGCAAAAAATTATAGACCCATTAGCTTAATTGACACCGCACAGAAAATAATGGGTCGATTGGTCCAGAACAAATTACAGCAGTGGATCGAAGACCAAAATATATTGTCGCCATTCCAAGCGGGCTTTCGCCCTTTGACCAGCAGTGTTGACCAAGTTTTTTATTTCCTAGCCATCTACTGGAGAAATGTTACACTCCGAAATAGTAGACTGTATGCAGTCTTTGTGGACCTAAAAGCCGCATTTGATCTGGTCCCGAGAGAAAAACTGTGGGAAACATTGGCCAATGTGGGAATTAGTGGAGAGCTCCTTACTTTACTTGTCCGCCTTCACGAAAATAATTTTGCAAAAATAAGGTGGGGCAAACAGGGGGAAGTGACGGCCCCTTTTCCAGTTGAACGGGGGGTGAGGCAAGGATGTGTTCTGGCCCCAACGCTCTTTTCAATCTACATTAACGGAATTGTGGAATACTTAAATAAATCCCCAACTGACGCCCCATTGGTAGCAGGTGTACACGTCCCCGTACTAATGTTTGCGGACGATACGCTTTTGCTATCACGCACGCCTAGTGGCTTGCAGAAAGCGGTTGACGCTTTTGGGGACTTTTGTGACAGCCGTGGCTTGGAATTAAACACTAGTAAAACTAAATTTATGTGTCTAAGTTCCCAATCGGCTTTCAGGGGGGTAATAAAATTTAAGGGCGAACCACTGGAAAGGGTAGATGCCTTTACTTACCTGGGCATTATTCTCCAACATGATATGAAATGGAAATCACACACTGACATGGCATTACTAAAATTTAATCAGCTAGCAGGTGCGGTCTCCATTAAACATAATACATCTTTGACAAGACCCATTAACTGTGCGCTTGAAATTTACAGCATGAAGGTACTGAGTGCATGCTTATATGGGTCTGAACTATGGGGATTTTCGAACCTAGGTAATTTGGGGCGGGCGGAAAATAGATTTTTTACGAGGGCTTGTTGGGGCCCCACAGAGCACCCCTATAATCCCACTAAAGATGGAATTAGGCAGGAGAAACATTGAAGATATTGCTCGCCTACGCCCTTTGTTGTATTGGAGGCGCCTAATGGTAACCCCAGAATTAAGCCACTATGCATCAGCTTTTCTTGATGTTGTGAATTTTGACCGATTTCACTGCATTATTTGGCTAAAAGAGCTCCGGGGTACACTAGGGAAACTGGGCCTAGATCATTTGTGGGGCAACAAGGATGTTGCCTTATTCCCAACAAAAAAGCAACTGAAGGCCATTTATTGGGACTCGGTATATGTTACAATGTATCGTAAAGGCCTGCAATCTACCCTGTCATCTCGCTTTTTGGACTTTAAACAACTTCCATTATATGAAAAATAATGGGACTTAATTGAATGTCCATTTGACAGGAAACTATATTTCCAATTTCGTGTGGGAACACTCCCAGTGAATGCTTTCAGACAAAACTGGTCTTCATCGCAGGATCCTCACTGCGATCATTGTAAAAATCAAATAGAAGACATTGCACATTTGTTTTTTGTCTGCCCCTTATATGTCACCCCCCGGCGAAAATGGTTAAAACCAGTTTGTAAAAATATGGGCACTCGCTGTTGCTCGCAAGCTCTCAGAATCTTAACATCTGATTCCTCAACATTACTGGCAATAGGCGTAGCAAAATTTTTGGCCTGGGCGTGGGTAATAAGATTACGTGCTGCTAAAGCCTACTAGTTAATATGTATTAATAACTGCCTCCTTTAATGACGTATGTTTTTAAACTTTTTCTAAATGAATTTTTAACGCATGACTACATATTTTAGATCTTATCAGCATTCGACTTTTCTGTTTAATATGTTTTTAATTAATTGTTTTTATGTCTAGTATTTATTGTACAATGGTTAAGAAGTTTGCTTTTATGACCAAAAGTCGAATAAAGCTTTGAAATGGTTTACTTGTGATGGGATCTTTGCACCTATGGTGGGATCTCTGCACTTATGATGGAATCTCTTCACTTGTGGTGGGATCTCTGCACTTGTGGTGGGATCTTTGCACATGTGGTGGGATCTCTATACTCATGGTGGGATCTCTGACCTTGTGATCGGATCTATGCACTTATGGTGGGATCTTTGCACTTGTGATGGGATCTCTGCACTTATGGTGGGATCTTTGCACTTGTGGTGGTATCTCTGTACTTGTGATAGGATCTCTGCATTCATGGTGGGATCTCTTCATGTGTGGTGAGATCTCTGCACTTATGGTGGGATCTTTGCACTTGTGGTGGGATCTCTGCACTTGTGATAGGATCTCTGCATTCATGGTGGGATCTCTGCATGGGTGGTGGGATCCCTGCACATGTGATGGGATCTCTGCACATGTGGTGGGATCTCTGCACTCATGGTGGGATCTCTGCACTTGAGATAGGATCTCTGTACTCATGATGGGAATTCTGCATTTGTGGTGGGATCTCTGCACTCATAGTGGGATCTCTCTACTTGTGATGGGATCTCTGCACTTATGGTGGGATCTCTGCACTTATGATAAGATCTCTTCACTTGTGGTGGGATCTCTGCACTTGTGGTGGGATCTCTGCACTTGTGGTTGGATGACTATACTCATGGTGGGATTTCTGCACTTGTGATGGGATCTCTGCACTCATGGTGGGATCTCTGCACTTGTGGTGGGATCTCTGTAGTCATAGTGGGATCTCTCTACTTGTGATGGGATCTCTGCACTCATGGTAGGATCTCTGCACTCACAGTGGGATCTCTCTACTTGTGGTGGGATCTCTGCACTTGTGATGGGATCTCTGCTCTTATGGAGGGATCTCTGCACTTGTGATGGGATCTCTGCATTTGTGGTGGGATCTCTGCACTGTGGTGGGATATCTGCACTGTGGTGGGATCTCTGCACTTGTGGTAGGATCTATGCACTTAAGGTGGGATCTCTACACTCATGGTAGGATCTTTGTACTTGTGATGGTGTATCTGCACTCATGGTGGGATCTCTGCACTCATAGTGGGATCTCTCTACTTGTGATGGGATCTCTGCACTTGTGGTAGGATCTCTGCACTCATGGTGGATCTCTGCACTTGTGATGGGTTATTTGCACTTGTGGTGGGATCTCTGCACTTGTGATAGGATCTCTGCTCTCATGATGGGATCCCTGCCCTTGTGGTAATATTGCTGCACTCATGGTAGGATCTCTGTACTTGTGATGGGATATCTGCACTCATGGTGGGATCTCTGCACATGTGATTGGATCTCTGCACTTGTGGTGGGATGTCTGCACTTGTGATGGGATCTCTGCACTCATAGTGGGATCTCTCTACTTGTGATGGGATCTCTGCACTTATGGTGGGATCTCTGCACTAATGATAAGATCTCTTCACTTGTGGTGGGATCTCTGCACTTGTGGTGGGATCTCTGCACTTGTGGTGGAATGTCTATACTCATGGTAGGATTTCTGCACTTGTGATGGGATCTCTGCACTCATGGTGGGATCTCTGCACTTGTGGTGGAATCTCTGTAGTCATAGTGGGATATCTCTACTTGTGATGGGATCTCTGCACTCATGGTAGGATCTCTGCACTCATAGTGGGATCTCTCTACTTGTGGTGGGATCTCTGCACTTGTGATGGGATCTCTGCTCTTATGGTGGGATCTCTGCACTTGTGATGGGATCTCTGCACTTGTGGTGGGATCTCTGCACTTGTGGTCGGATTTCTGCACTCATGGTGGGATCTCTGCACTCGTGATGGGATCTCTGCACTTGTGGTAGGATCTCTGCACTCATGGTGGGATCTCTATACTCATGGTGGGATCTCTGCACTTGTGATGGGATCTATGCACTTATGGTGGGATCTTTGCACTTGTGATGGGATCTCTGCACTTATGGTGGGATCTTTGCACTTGTGGTGGGATCTCTGCACTTGTGATAGGATCTCTGCATTCATGGTGGGATCTATGCATGTGTGATGAGATCTCTGCACTCATGGTGGGATCTTTGCACTTGTGGTGCGATCTCTGCACTTGTGATAGGATTTCTGCACATGTGGTGGGATCTCTGCTCTCATGGTGGGATCTCTGCACTTGAGATAGGATCTCTGTACTCATGATGGGAACTCTGCACTTGTGGTGGGATCTCTGCACTCACAGTGGGATCTCTCTACTTGTGATGGGATCTCTGCACTTATGGTGGGATCTCTGCACTTATGATAAGATCTCTTCACTTGTGGTGGGATCTCTGCACTTGTGGTGGGATCTCTGCACATGTGGTGGGGTCTCTGCACTCATGGTGGGATCTCTGCACTTGAGATAGGATCTCTGTACTCATGATGGGAACTCCGCACTTGTGGAGGGATCTCTGCACTCATAGTGGGATCTTTGCACTTGTGATGGGATTTCTGCACTTGTGATAGGATCTCTGCATTCATGGTGGGATCTCTGCATGTGTGGTGAGATCTCTGCACTTATGATGGGATCTCTGCACATGTGGTGGGATCTCTGCACTCATGGTGGGATCTCTGCAATTGAGATAGGATCTCTGTACTCATGATGGGATCTCTGCACTTGTGGTGGGATCTCTGTACTCATAGTGGGATCTCTCTACTTGTGATGGGATCTCTGCACTTATGGTGGGATCTCTGCACTTATGATAAGATCTCTTCACTTGTGGTGGGACCTCTGCACTTGTGGTGGGATCTCTGCACTTGTGGTGGGATCTCTATACTCATGGTGGGATTTCTGCACTTGTGATGGGATCTCTGTACTCATGGTGGGATCTCTGCACTTGTGGTGGGATCTCTGTAGTCATAGTGGGATCTCTCTACTTGTGATGGGATCTCTGCACTCATGGTAGTATCTCTGCACTCATAGTGGGATCTCTCTACTTGTGGTGGGATCTCTGCACTTGTGATGGGATCTCTGCTCTTATGGAGGGATCTCAGCACTTGTGATGGGATCTCTGCACTTGTGGTGGGATCTCTGCACTTGTGGTGGGATCTCTAAACTCATGATGGGATCTCTGTACTCATGATGGTATCTCTGCACTTGTGGTAGGATCTCTGTACTTATGGTGGGATCTCTGCACTCATGGTGGGATCTTTGTACTTGTGATGGTGTATCTGCACTCATGGTGGGATCTCTGCACTCATAGTGGGATCTCTCTACTTGTGATGGGATCTTTGCACTTGTGGTGGGATATCTGCACTTGTGATGGGATCTCTGCACTCATGGTGGATCTCTGCACTTGTGATGGGATCTCTGCACTTGTGGTGGGATCTCTGCACTTGTGATGGGATCTCTGCTCTCATGATGGGATCCCTGCCCTTGTGGTAGGATCACTGCACTCATGGTAGGATCTCTCTACTTGTGATTGGATCTCTGCACTCATGGTTGGATCTCTGCACATGTGATTGGATCTCTGCACTTGTGGTGGGATGTCTGCACTTGTGATGGGATCTCTGTATTCATGGTGGGATCTCTGCACCTGTGTTGGGATCTCTGCACTTGTGATGGGATCTCTGCACTTGTGGTGGGATGCTCTGTACTCATGGTGGGAACTCTGCACTTATGGTGGGATCTCTGCATTCATGGTGGGATCTTTGTACTTGTGGTGAGATCTCTGCATTCATGGTGGGATCTTTGTACTTGTGGTGAGATCTCTGCACTCATAGTGGGATCTTTCTACATTGTGATGGGATCTCTGCACTCATGGTAGGATCTCTGCACTTGTGATGTGATCTCTGTACTTGTGGTGGGATCTCTGCACTTGTGATGGGATCTCTGCACTTGTGTTGGGATCTTCGCATTCATGGTGGGATCTCTGTACATGTGGTGGGATCTCTCTACTTGTGGTTGGATCTCTGCACTTGTGGTGGGATCTCTGTACTTGTGATGGGATATTTGCACTCATGGAGGGATCTCTGCACTCATGGTGGTATCTCTGCACTGGTGATGGGATCTCTGCACTTGTGGTGGGATCTTTGCACTCATAGTGGGATCTCTGCACTCATGGTGGGGTCTCTGCACTTGTGATGGGATCTCTGCACTTGTGATGGGATCTCTGCACTAATGGTGGGATCTTTAAACTTGTAATGAGATCTCTACACTCATGGTGGGATCTCTGCATTTGTGGTGGGATCTCTGCACTCATAGTGGCATCTCTCTACTTGTGATGGGATCTCTGCACTCATGGTAGGATCTCTGCACTTGTGATTGGATCTCTGTACTCATGATGGGAACTCTGCACTTGTGGTGGGATCTCTGCACTCATAGTGGGATCTCTCTACTTGTGATGGGATCTCTGCACTTATGGTGGGATTTCTGCACTTATGATAAGATCTCTTCACTTCTGGTGGGATCTCTGCACTTGTGGTGGGATCTCTGCACATGTGGTGGGATCTCTGCACTCATGGTGGGATCTCTGCACTTGAGATAGGATCTCTGTACTCATGATAGGAACTCTGCACTTGTGGTGGGATCTCTGCACTCATAGTGGGATCTCTCTACTTGTGATGGGATCTCTGCACTTATGGTGGGATCTCTGCACTTATGATAAGATCTCTTCACTTGTGGTGGGATCTCTGCACTTGTGGTGGGATCTCTGCACTTGTGGTGGGATCTCTATACTCATGGTGGGATTTCTGCACTTGTGATGGGATCTCTGCACTCATGGTGGGATCTCTGCACTTGTGGTGGGATCTCTGTAGTCATAGTGGGATCTCTCTACTTGTGATGGGATATCTGCACTCATGGTAGTATCTCTGCACTCATAGTGGGATCTCTCTACTTATGGTGGGATCTCTGCACTTGTGATGGGATCTCTGCTCTTATGGAGGGATCTCAGCACTTGTGATGGGATCTCTCCACTTGTGGTGGGATCTCTGCACTTGTGGTGGGATCTCTGCACTCTTGATGGGATCTCTGTACTCGTGATGGTATCTCTGCACTTGTGGTAGGATCTCTGTACTTATGGTGGGATCTCTGCACTCATGGTGGGATCTTTGTACTTGTGATGGTGTATCTGCACTCATGGTGGGATCTCTGCACTCATAGTGGGATCTCTGCACTTGTGATGGGATCTCTGCACTTGTGGTGGGATCTCTGCACTTGTGATGGGATCTCTGCACTCATGGTGGATCTCTGCACTTGTGATGGGATCTCTGCACTTGTGGTGGGATCTCTGCACTTGTGATGGGATCTCTGCTCTCATGATGGGATCCCTGCCCTTGTGGTAGGATTGCTGCACTCATGGTAGGATCTCTCTACTTGTGATGGGATCTCTGCACTCATGGTTGGGTCTCTGCACATGTGATTGGATCTCTGCACTTGTGGTGGGATGTCTGCACTTGTGGTGGGATCTCTGTATTCATGGTGGGATCTCTGCACCTGTGTTGGGAGCTCTGCACTTGTGATGGGATGTCTCCACTTGTGGTGGGATCTCTGCACTCATGGTGGGAACTCTGCACTTATGGTGGGATCTCTGCATTCATGGTGAGATCTCTGCACTCATAGTGGGATCTCTCTACATTGTGATGGGATCTCTGCACTCATGGTAGGATCTCTGCACTTGTGATGTGATCTCTGCACTTGTGGTGGGATCTCTGCACTTGTGATGGGATCTCTGCTCTCATGGTGGGATCCCTGCCCTTGTGGTAGGATCACTGCACTCATGGTAGGATCTCTCTACTTGTGATGGGATCTCTGCACTCATGGTTGGATCTCTGCACATGTGATTGGATCTCTGCACTTGTGGTGGGATGTCTGCACTTGTGATGGGATCTCTGTATTCATGGTGGGATCTCTGCACCTGTGTTGGGATCTCTGCACTTGTGATGGCAACTCTGCACTTATGGTGGGATCTCTGCATTCATGGTGGGATCTTTGTACTTGTGGTGAGATCTCTGCACTCATAGTGGGATCTCTCTACATTGTGATGGGATCTCTGCATTAATGGTAGGATCTCTGCACTTGTGATGTGATCTCTGTACTTGTGGTGGGATCTCTGCACTTGTGATGGGATCTCTGCACTTGTGTTGGGATCTTTGCATTCATGGTGGGATCTCTGTACATGTGGTGGGATCTCTCCACTTGTGGTGGGATCTCTGCACTTGTGGTGGGATCTCTGTACTTGTGATGGGATATCTGCACTCATGGAGGGATCTCTGCACTCATGGTGGTATCTCTGCACTGGTGATGGGATATCTGCACTTGTGGTGGGATCTTTGCACTCATAGTGGGATCTCTGCACTCATGGTGGGGTCTCTGCACTTGTGATGGGATCTCTGCACTTGTGATGGGATCTCTGCACTCATGGTGGGATATTTATACTTGTAATGAGATCTCTACACTCATGGTGGGATCTCTGCATTTGTGGTGGGATCTCTGCACTCATAGTGGCATCTCTCTACTTGTGATGGGATCTCTGCACTCATGGTAGGATCTCTGCACTTGTGATGGGATCTCTGCACTCATGGTGGGATCTCTGCACTTGTGATGGGATTTCTGCTCTCATAGTGGGATCTCTCTACTTATGGTGGGATCTTTGCACTTGAGATGGGATCTCTGTACTCATGATGGGAACTCTGCACTTGTGGTGGGATCTCTGTACCCATAGTGGGATCTCTCTACTTGTGATGGGATCTCTGCACTTATGGTGGGATCTCTGCACATGTGGTGGGATCTCTGCACTCATGGTGGGATCTCTGCACTTGAGATAGGATCTCTGTACTCATGATGGGAACTCTGCACTTGTGGTGGGATCTCTGCACTCATAGTGGGATCCCTCTACTTGTGATGGGATCTCTGCACTTATGGTGGGATCTCTGCACTTATGATAAGATCTCTTCACTTGTGGTGGGATCTCTGCACTTGTGGTGGGATCTCTGCACTTGTGGTGGGATCTCTATACTCATGGTGGGATTTCTGCACTTGTGATGGGATCTCTGCACTCATGGTGGGATCTCTGCACTTGTGGTGGGATCTCTGTAGTCATGGTGGGATCTCTCTACTTGTGATGGTATCTCTGCACTCATGGTAGTATCTCTGCACTCATAGTGGGATCTCTCTACTTGTGATGGAATCTTTGCACTTGTGGTGGGATCTCTGCACTTGTGATGGGATCTCTGCACTCATGGTGGATCTCTGCACTTGTGATGGGATCTCTGCACTTGTGGTGGGATCTCTGCACTTGTGATGGGATCTCTGCTCTCATGATGGGATCCCTGCCCTTGTGGTAGGATTGCTGCACTCATGGTAGGATCTCTCTACTTGTGATTGGATCTCTGCACTCATGGTTGGATCTCTGCACATGTGATTGGATCTCTGCACTTGTGGTGGGATGTCTGCACTTGTGATGGGATCTCTGCACTCATGGTGGGATCCCTGCACTCATGATGGGATCTCTGCACTTGTGGTAGGATCTCTGCACTTATGGTGGGATTTCTACACTCATGGTGGGATCTTTGTACTTATGATGGTGTATCTATACTCATGGTGAGATCTCTGCACTCATAGTGGGATCTCTCTACTTGTGATGGGATATCTGCACTTGTGGTGGGATCTCTGCACTCATGGTGGGATCCCTGCACTCATGATGGGATCTCTGCACTTGTGGTAGGATCTCTGCACTTATGGTGGGATTTCTACACTCATGGTGGGATCTTTGTACTTATGATGGTGTATCTGTACTCATGGTGGGATCTCTGCACTCATAGTGGGATCTCTCTACTTGTGATGGGATATCTGCACTTGTGGTGGGATCTCTGCACTTGTGATGGGATCTCTGGACTCATAGTGGATCTCTGCACTTGTGATGGGATCTCTGCACTTGTGGTGGGATCTCTGCACTTGTGATGGGATCTCTGCTCTCATGATGGGATCCCTGCCCTTGTGGTAGGATTGCTGCACTGATGGTAGGATCTCTCTACTTGTGATGGGATCTCTGCACTCATGGTGGGATCTCTGCACATGTGATTGGATCTCTGCACTTGTGGTGGGATGTCTGCACTTGTGATGGGATATCTGTATTCATGGTGGGATCTCTGCACCTATGGTGGGATCTCTGCACTTGTGATGGGTTCTCTGCACTTGTGGTGGGATCTCTGCACTCATGGTGGGAACTCTGCACTTGTGGTGGGATCTCTGCATTCATAGTGGGATCTCTGTACTTGTGATGGGATCTCTGCACTCATAGTGGGATCTCTCTACTTGTGATGGGATCTCTGCACTCATGGTAGGATCTCTGCACTTGTGATGGGATCTCTGTACTTGTGGTGGGATCTCTGCACATGTGATGGGATCTCTGCACTCATGGTGGGATCTCTGCACTTGTCGTGGGATCTCTGCACTTGTGATGGGATCTCTGCACATGTGATGGGATCTCTGCACTCATGGTGGGATATCTGCACTTGTGGTGCGATCTCTGCACTCATAGTGGGATCTCTTTACTTGTGATGGGATCTCAGCACTTATGGTGGGATCTCTGCACTTATGATAGAATATCTTCACTTGTGGTGGGATCTCTGCACTTGTGGTGGGATCTCTGCACATGTGGTGGGATCTATATACTCATGGTGGGATCTCTGCACTTGGGATGGGATCTATGCATTTATGGTGGGATCTTTGCACTTGTGATGGGATCTCTGCACTTATGGTGGGATCTTTGCACTTGTGGTGGGATATCTGCACTTGTGATAAGATCTCTGCATTCATGGTGGGATCTCTGCTTGTGTGATGAGATCTCTGCACTTATGGTGGGATCTTTGCACTTGTGGTGGGATCTTTGCATTCATGGTGGGATCTCTGCACCAGTGGTGGGATCTGTGCACTTTTGGTGGGATCTCTGCACTTGTGATAGGATCTCTGCATTCAGGGTGGGATCTCTGCACTCATGGTGGTATCTCTGCACTGGTGATGGGAGCTCTGCACTTGTGGTGGGATCTTTGCACTCATGGTGGGATCTCTGCACTCATGGTGGGGTCTCTGCACTTGTGATGGGATCTCTGCACTTGTGATGGGATCTCTGCACTCATGGTGGGATCTTTGTACTTGTAATGAGATCTCTGCACTCATGGTGGGATCTCTGCACTTGTGGTAGGATTGCTGCGCTCATGATAGGATCTCTCTGCTTGTGATGGGATCTCTGCACTCATGGTGGGATCTCTGCACATGTGATTGGATCTCTGCACTTGTGGTGGGATGTCTGCACTTGTGATGGGATCTCTGTATTCATGGTGGGATCTCTGCACCTATGATGGGATCTCTGCACTTGTGATGGGATCTCTGCACTTGTGGTGGGATCTCTGCACTCATGGTGGGAACTCTGCACTTGTGGTGGGATCTCTGCATTCATAGAGGGATCTCTGTACTTGTAATGGGATCTCTGCACTCATAGTGGGATCTCTCTACTTGTGATGGGATCTCTGCACTCATGGTAGGATCTCTGCACTTGTGATGGGATCTCTGTACTTGTGGTGGGATCTCTGCACTTGTGGTGGGATCTCTGCACTCATAGTGGGATCTCTTTACTTGTGATGGGATCTTTGCACCTATGGTGGGATCTCTGCACTTATGATGGAATCTCTTCACTTGTGGTGGGATCTCTGCACTTGTGGTTGGATCTTTGCACATGTGGTGGGATCTCTATACTCATGGTGGGATCTCTGACCTTGTGATCGGATCTATGCACTTATGGTGGGATCTTTGCACTTGTGATGGGATCTCTGCACTTATGGTGGGATCTTTGCACTTGTGGTGGTATCTCTGCACTTGTGATAGGATCTCTGCATTCATGGTGGGATCTCTTCATGTGTGGTGAGATCTCTGCACTTATGGTGGGATCTTTGCACTTGTGGTAGGATCTCTGCACTTGTGATAGGATCTCTGCATTCATGGTGGGATCTCTGCATGGGTGGTGGGATCCCTGCACATGTGATGGGATCTCTGCACATGTGGTGGGATCTCTGCACTCATGGTGGGATCTCTGCACTTGAGATAGGATCTCTGTACTCATGATGGGAATTCTGCATTTGTGGTGGGATCTCTGCACTCATAGTGGGATCTCTCTACTTGTGATGGGATCTCTGCACTTATGGTGGGATCTCTGCACTTATGATAAGATCTCTTCACTTGTGGTGGGATCTCTGCACTTGTGGTGGGATCTCTGCACTTGTGGTTGGATGTCTTTACTCATGGTGGGATTTCTGCACTTGTGATGGGATCTCTGCGCTCATGATGGGATCTCTGCACTTGTGGTGGGATCTCTGCACTCATAGTGGGATCCCTCTACTTGTGATGGGATCTCTGCACTTATGGTGGGATCTCTGCACTTATGATAAGATCTCTTCACTTGTGGTGGGATCTCTGCACTTGTGGTGGGATCTCTGCACTTGTGGTGGGATCTCTATACTCATGGTGGGATTTCTGCACTTGTGATGGGATCTCTGCACTCATGGTGGGATCTCTGCACTTGTGGTGGGATCTCTGTAGTCATAGTGGGATCTCTCTACTTGTGATGGTATCTCTGCACTCATGGTAGTATCTCTGCACTCATAGTGGGATCTCTCTACTTGTGATGGAATCTTTGCACTTGTGGTGGGATCTCTGCACTTGTGATGGGATCTCTGCACTCATGGTGGATCTCTGCACTTGTGATGGGATCTCTGCACTTGTGGTGGGATCTCTGCACTTGTGATGGGATCTCTGCTCTCATGATGGGATCCCTGCCCTTGTGGTAGGATTGCTGCACTCATGGTAGGATCTCTCTACTTGTGATTGGATCTCTGCACTCATGGTTGGATCTCTGCACATGTGATTGGATCTCTGCACTTGTGGTGGGATGTCTGCACTTGTGATGGGATCTCTGCACTCATGGTGGGATCCCTGCACTCATGATGGGATCTCTGCACTTGTGGTAGGATCTCTGCACTTATGGTGGGATTTCTACACTCATGGTGGGATCTTTGTACTTATGATGGTGTATCTATACTCATGGTGAGATCTCTGCACTCATAGTGGGATCTCTCTACTTGTGATGGGATATCTGCACTTGTGGTGGGATCTCTGCACTCATGGTGGGATCCCTGCACTCATGATGGGATCTCTGCACTTGTGGTAGGATCTCTGCACTTATGGTGGGATTTCTACACTCATGGTGGGATCTTTGTACTTATGATGGTGTATCTGTACTCATGGTGGGATCTCTGCACTCATAGTGGGATCTCTCTACTTGTGATGGGATATCTGCACTTGTGGTGGGATCTCTGCACTTGTGATGGGATCTCTGGACTCATAGTGGATCTCTGCACTTGTGATGGGATCTCTGCACTTGTGGTGGGATCTCTGCACTTGTGATGGGATCTCTGCTCTCATGATGGGATCCCTGCCCTTGTGGTAGGATTGCTGCACTGATGGTAGGATCTCTCTACTTGTGATGGGATCTCTGCACTCATGGTGGGATCTCTGCACATGTGATTGGATCTCTGCACTTGTGGTGGGATGTCTGCACTTGTGATGGGATATCTGTATTCATGGTGGGATCTCTGCACCTATGGTGGGATCTCTGCACTTGTGATGGGTTCTCTGCACTTGTGGTGGGATCTCTGCACTCATGGTGGGAACTCTGCACTTGTGGTGGGATCTCTGCATTCATAGTGGGATCTCTGTACTTGTGATGGGATCTCTGCACTCATAGTGGGATCTCTCTACTTGTGATGGGATCTCTGCACTCATGGTAGGATCTCTGCACTTGTGATGGGATCTCTGTACTTGTGGTGGGATCTCTGCACATGTGATGGTATCTCTGCACTCATGGTGGGATCTCTGCACTTGTCGTGGGATCTCTGCACTTGTGATGGGATCTCTGCACATGTGATGGGATCTCTGCACTCATGGTGGGATATCTGCACTTGTGGTGCGATCTCTGCACTCATAGTGGGATCTCTTTACTTGTGATGGGATCTCAGCACTTATGGTGGGATCTCTGCACTTATGATAGAATATCTTCACTTGTGGTGGGATCTCTGCACTTGTGGTGGGATCTCTGCACATGTGGTGGGATCTATATACTCATGGTGGGATCTCTGCACTTGGGATGGGATCTATGCATTTATGGTGGGATCTTTGCACTTGTGATGGGATCTCTGCACTTATGGTGGGATCTTTGCACTTGTGGTGGGATATCTGCACTTGTGATAAGATCTCTGCATTCATGGTGGGATCTCTGCTTGTGTGATGAGATCTCTGCACTTATGGTGGGATCTTTGCACTTGTGGTGGGATCTTTGCATTCATGGTGGGATCTCTGCACCAGTGGTGGGATCTGTGCACTTTTGGTGGGATCTCTGCACTTGTGATAGGATCTCTGCATTCAGGGTGGGATCTCTGCACTCATGGTGGTATCTCTGCACTGGTGATGGGAGCTCTGCACTTGTGGTGGGATCTTTGCACTCATGGTGGGATCTCTGCACTCATGGTGGGGTCTCTGCACTTGTGATGGGATCTCTGCACTTGTGATGGGATCTCTGCACTCATGGTGGGATCTTTGTACTTGTAATGAGATCTCTGCACTCATGGTGGGATCTCTGCACTTGTGGTAGGATTGCTGCGCTCATGATAGGATCTCTCTGCTTGTGATGGGATCTCTGCACTCATGGTGGGATCTCTGCACATGTGATTGGATCTCTGCACTTGTGGTGGGATGTCTGCACTTGTGATGGGATCTCTGTATTCATGGTGGGATCTCTGCACCTATGATGGGATCTCTGCACTTGTGATGGGATCTCTGCACTTGTGGTGGGATCTCTGCACTCATGGTGGGAACTCTGCACTTGTGGTGGGATCTCTGCATTCATAGAGGGATCTCTGTACTTGTAATGGGATCTCTGCACTCATAGTGGGATCTCTCTACTTGTGATGGGATCTCTGCACTCATGGTAGGATCTCTGCACTTGTGATGGGATCTCTGTACTTGTGGTGGGATCTCTGCACTTGTGGTGGGATCTCTGCACTCATAGTGGGATCTCTTTACTTGTGATGGGATCTTTGCACCTATGGTGGGATCTCTGCACTTATGATGGAATCTCTTCACTTGTGGTGGGATCTCTGCACTTGTGGTTGGATCTTTGCACATGTGGTGGGATCTCTATACTCATGGTGGGATCTCTGACCTTGTGATCGGATCTATGCACTTATGGTGGGATCTTTGCACTTGTGATGGGATCTCTGCACTTATGGTGGGATCTTTGCACTTGTGGTGGTATCTCTGCACTTGTGATAGGATCTCTGCATTCATGGTGGGATCTCTTCATGTGTGGTGAGATCTCTGCACTTATGGTGGGATCTTTGCACTTGTGGTAGGATCTCTGCACTTGTGATAGGATCTCTGCATTCATGGTGGGATCTCTGCATGGGTGGTGGGATCCCTGCACATGTGATGGGATCTCTGCACATATGGTGGGATCTCTGCACTCATGGTGGGATCTCTGCACTTGAGATAGGATCTCTGTACTCATGATGGGAATTCTGCATTTGTGGTGGGATCTCTGCACTCATAGTGGGATCTCTCTACTTGTGATGGGATCTCTGCACTTATGGTGGGATCTCTGCACTTATGATAAGATCTCTTCACTTGTGGTGGGATCTCTGCACTTGTGGTGGGATCTCTGCACTTGTGGTTGGATGTCTTTACTCATGGTGGGATTTCTGCACTTGTGATGGGATCTCTGCACTCATGGTGGGATCTCTGCACTTGTGGTGGGATCTCTGTAGTCATAGTGGGATATCTCTACTTGTGGTGGGATCTCTGCACTCATAGTGGGATCTCTTTACTTGTGATGGGATCTTTGCACCTATGGTGGGATCTCTGCACTTATGATGGAATCTCTTCAATTGTGGTGGGATCTCTGCACTTGTGGTGGGATCTTTGCACATGTGGTGGGATCTCTATACTCATGGTGGGATCTCTGACCTTGTGATCGGATCTATGCACTTATGGTGGGATCTTTGCACTTGTGATGGGATCTCTGCACTTATGGTGGGATCTTTGCACTTGTGGTGGTATCTCTGCACTTGTGATAGGATCTCTGCATTCATGGTGGGATCTCTTCATGTGTAGTGAGATCTCTGCACTTATGGTGGGATCTTTGCACTTGTGGTGGGATCTCTGCACTTGTGATAGGATCTCTGCATTCATGGTGGGATCTCTGCATGGGTGGTGGGATCCCTGCACATGTGATGGGATCTCTGCACATGTGGTGGGATCTCTGCACTCATGGTGGGATCTCTGCACTTGAGATAGGATCTCTGTACTCATGATGGGAATTCTGCATTTGTGGTGGGATCTCTGCACTCATAGTGGGATCTCTCTACTTGTGATGGGATCTCTGCACTTATGGTGGGATCTCTGCACTTATGATAAGATCTCTTCACTTGTTGTGGGATCTCTGCACTTGTGGTGGGATCTCTGCACTTGTGGTTGGATGTCTTTACTCATGGTGGGATTTCTGCACTTGTGATGGGATCTCTGCACTCATGGTGGGATCTCTGCACTTGTGGTGGGATCTCTGTAGTCATAGTGGGATATCTCTACTTGTGATGGGATCTCTGCACTCATGGTAGGATCTCTGCACTCACAGTGGGATCTCTCTACTTGTGGTGGGATCTCTGCACTTGTGATGGGATCTCTGCTCTTATGGAGGGATCTCTGCACTTGTGATGGGATCTCTGCACTTGTGGTGGGATCTCTGCACTGTGGTGGGATCTCTGCACTGTGGTGGGATCTCTGCACTTGTGGTAGGATCTATGCACTTAAGGTGGGATCTCTATACTCATGGTGGGATCTTTGTACTTGTGATGGTGTATCTGCACTCATGGTGGGATCTCTGCACTCATAGTGGGATCTCTCTACTTGTGATGGGATCTCTGCACTTGTGGTAGGATCTCTGCACTCATGGTGGATCTCTGCACGTGTGATGGGTTATTTGCACTTGTGGTGGGATCTCTGCACTTGTGATAGGATCTCTGCTCTCATGATGGGATCCCTGCCCTTGTGGTAGGATTGCTGCACTCATGGTAGGATCTCTCTACTTGTGATGGGATCTCTGCACTCATGGTGGGATCTCTGCACTAATGATAAGATCTCTTCACTTGTGGTGGGATCTCTGCACTTGTGGTGGGATCTCTGCACTTGTGGTGGAATGTCTATACTCATGGTAGGATTTCTGCACTTGTGATGGGATCTCTGCACTTATGGTGGGATCTTTGCACTTGTGGTGGGATCTCTGCACTTGTGATAGAATCTCTGCATTCATGGTGGGATCTCTGCATGGGTGGTGGGATCCCTGCACATGTGATGGGATCTCTGCACATGTGGTGGGATCTCTGCACTCATGGTGGGATCTCTGCACTTGAGATAGGATCTCTGTACTCATGATGGGAATTCTGCATTTGTGGTGGGATCTCTGCACTCATAGTGGGATCTCTCTACTTGTGATGGGATCTCTGCACTTATGGTGGGATCTCTGCACTTATGATAAGATCTCTTCACTTGTGGTGGGATCTCTGCACTTGTGGTGGGATCTCTGCACTTGTGGTTGGATGTCTTTACTCATGGTGGGATTTCTGCACTTGTGATGGGATCTCTGCACTCATGGTGGGATCTCTGCACTTGTGGTGGGATCTCTGTAGTCATAGTGGGATATCTCTACTTGTGATGGGATCTCTGCACTCATGGTAGGATCTCTGCACTCACAGTGGGATCTCTCTACTTGTGGTGGGATCTCTGCACTTGTGATGGGATCTCTGCTCTTATGGAGGGATCTGTGCACTTGTGATGGGATCTCTGCACTTGTGGTGGGATCTCTGCACTGTGGTGGGATTTCTGCACTGTGGTGGGATCTCTGCACTTGTGGTAGGATCTATGCACTTAAGGTGGGATCTCTACACTCATGGTGGGATCTTTGTACTTGTGATGGTGTATCTGCACTCATGGTGGGATCTCTGCACTCATAGTGGGATCTCTCTACTTGTGATGGGATCTCTGCACTTGTGGTAGGATCTCTGCACTCATGGTGGATCTCTGCATGTGTGATGGGTTATTTGCACTTGTGGTGGGATCTCTGCACTTGTGATAGGATCTCTGCTCTCATGATGGGATCCCTGCCCTTGTGGTAGGATTGCTGCACTCATGGTAGGATCTCTCTACTTGTGATGGGATCTCTGCACTCATGGTGGGATCTCTGCACTAATGATAAGATCTCCTCACTTGTGGTGGGATCTCTGCACTTGTGGTGGGATCTCTGCACTTGTGGTGGAATGTCTATACTCATGGTAGGATTTCTGCACTTGTGATGGGATCTCTGCACTCATGGTGGGATCTCTGCACTTGTGGTGGAATCTCTGTAGTCATAGTGGGATCTCTCTACTTATGATGGGATCTCTGCACTCATGGTAGGATCTCTGCACTCATAGTGGGATCTCTCTACTTGTGGTGGTATCTCTGCACTTGTGATGTGATCTCTGCTCTTATGGTGGGATCTCGGCATTTGTGATGGGATCTCTGCACTTGTGGTGGGATCTCTGCACTTGTGGTGGGATCTCTGCACTCATGGTGGGATCTCTGCACTCGTGATGGGATCTCTGCACTTGTGGTAGGATCTCTGCACTCATGGTGGGATCTCTATACTCATGGTGGGATCTCTGCACTTGTGATGGGATCTATGCACTTATGGTGGGATCTTTGCACTTGTGATGGGATCTCTGCACTTATGCTGGGATCTTTGCACTTGTGGTGGGATCTCTGCACTTGTGATAGGATCTCTGCATTCATGGTGGGATCTATGCATGTGTGATGAGATCTCTGCACTTATGGTGGGATCTTTGCACTTGTGGTGGGATCTCTGCACTTGTGATAGGATCTCTGCACATGTGGTAGGATCTCTGCACTCATGGTGGATCTCTGCACTTTTGATGGGTTATTTGCACTTGTGGTGGGATCTCTGCACTTGTGATAGGATCTCTGCTCTCATGATGGGATCCCTGCCCTTGTGGTAGGATTGCTGCACTCATGGTAGGATCTCTCTACTTGTGATGGGATCTCTGCACTCATGGTGGGATCTCTGCACTAATGATAAGATCTCTTCGCTTGTGGTGGGATCTCTGCACTTGTGGTGGGATCTCTGCACTTGTGGTGGAATGTCTATACTCATGGTAGGATTTCTGCACTTGTGATGGGATCTCTGCACTTATGGTGGGATCTTTGCACTTGTGGTGGGATCTCTGCACTTGTGATAGGATCTCTGCATTCATGGTGGGATCTCTGCATGGGTGGTGGGATCCCTGCACATGTGATGGGATCTCTGCACATGTGGTGGGATCTCTGCACTCATGGTGGGATCTCTGCACTTGAGATAGGATCTCTGTACTCATGATGGGAATTCTGCATTTGTGGTGGGATCTCTGCACTCATAGTGGGATCTCTCTACTTGTGATGGGATCTCTGCACTTATGGTGGGATCTCTGCATTTATGATAAGATCTCTTCACTTGTGGTGGGATCTCTGCACTTGTGGTGGGATCTCTGCACTTGTGGTTGGATGTCTTTACTCATGGTGGGATTTCTGCACTTGTGATGGGATCTCTACACTCATGGTGGGATCTCTGCACTTGTGGTGGGATCTCTGTAGTCATAGTGGGATATCTCTACTTGTGATGGGATATCTGCACTCATGGTAGGATCTCTGCACTCACAGTGGGATCTCTCTACTTGTGGTGGGATCTCTGCACTTGTGATGGGATCTCTGCTCTTATGGAGGGATCTCTGCACTTGTGATGGGATCTCTGCACTTGTGGTGGGATCTCTGCACTGTGGTGGGATCTCTGCACTGTGGTGGGATCTCTGCACTTGTGGTAGGATCTATGCACTTAAGGTGGGATCTCTACACTCATGGTGGGATCTTTGTACTTGTGATGGTGTATCTGCACTCATGGTGGGATCTCTGCACTCATAGTGGGATCTCTCTACTTGTGATGGGATCTCTGCACTTGTGGTAGGATCTCTGCACTCATGGTGGATCTCTGCACATGTGATGGGTTATTTGCACTTGTGGTGGGATCTCTGCACTTGTGATAGGATCTCTGCTCTCATGATGGGATCCCTGCCCTTGTGGTAGGATTGCTGCACTCATGGTAGGATCTCTCTACTTGTGATGGGATCTCTGCACTCATGGTGGGATCTCTGCACTAATGATAAGATCTCTTCACTTGTGGTGGGATCTCTGCACTTGTGGTGGGATCTCTGCACTTGTGGTGGAATGTCTATACTCATGGTAGGATTTCTGCACTTGTGATGGGATCTCTGCACTCATGGTGGGATCTCTGCACTTGTGGTGGAATCTCTGTAGTCATAGTGGGATCTCTCTACTTGTGATGGGATCTCTGCACTCATGGTAGGATCTCTGCACTCATAGTGGGATCTCTCTACTTGTGGTGGGATCTCTGCACTTGTGATGGGATCTCTGCTCTTATGGTGGGATCTCTGCACTTGTGATGGGATCTCTGCACTTGTGGTGGGATCTCTGCACTTGTGGTGGGATCTCTGCACTCATGGTGGGATCTCTGCACTCGTGATGGGATCTCTGCACTTGTGGTAGGATCTATGCACTTATGGTGGGATCTTTGCACTTGTGATGGGATCTCTGCACTTATGGTGGGATCTTTGCACTTGTGGTGGGATCTCTGCACTTGTGATAGGATCTCTGCATTCATGGTGGGATCTATGCATGTGTGATGAGATCTCTGCACTTATGGTGGGATCTTTGCACTTGTGGTGGGATCTCTGCACTTGTGATAGGATCTCTGCACATGTGGTAGGATCTCTGCACTCATGGTGGATCTCTGCACTTGTGATGGGTTATTTGCACTTGTGGTGGGATCTCTGCACTTGTGATAGGATTTCTGCTCTCATGATGGGATCCCTGCCCTTGTGGTAGGATTGCTGCACTCATGGTAGGATCTCTCTACTTGTGATGGGATCTCTGCACTCATGGTGGGATCTCTGCACTAATGATAAGATCTCTTCACTTGTGGTGGGATCTCTGCACTTGTGGTGGGATCTCTGCACTTGTGGTGGAATGTCTATACTCATGGTAGGATTTCTGCACTTGTGATGGGATCTCTGCACTTATGGTGGGATCTTTGCACTTGTGGTGGGATCTCTGCACTTGTGATAGGATCTCTGCATTCATGGTGGGATCTCTGCATGGGTGGTGGGATCCCTGCACATGTGATGGGATCTCTGCACATGTGGTGGGATCTCTGCACTCATGGTGGGATCTCTGCACTTGAGATAGGATCTCTGTACTCATGATGGGAATTCTGCATTTGTGGTGGGATCTCTGCACTCATAGTGGGATCTCTCTACTTGTGATGGGATCTCTGCACTTATGGTGGGATCTCTGCATTTATGATAAGATCTCTTCACTTGTGGTGGGATCTCTGCACTTGTGGTGGGATCTCTGCACTTGTGGTTGGATGTCTTTACTCATGGTGGGATTTCTGCACTTGTGATGGGATCTCTACACTCATGGTGGGATCTCTGCACTTGTGGTGGGATCTCTGTAGTCATAGTGGGATATCTCTACTTGTGATGGGATCTCTGCACTCATGGTAGGATCTCTGCACTCACAGTGGGATCTCTCTACTTGTGGTGGGATCTCTGCACTTGTGATGGGATCTCTGCTCTTATGGAGGGATCTCTGCACTTGTGATGGGATCTCTGCACTTGTGGTGGGATCTCTGCACTGTGGTGGGATCTCTGCACTGTGGTGGGATCTCTGCACTTGTGGTAGGATCTATGCACTTAAGGTGGGATCTCTACACTCATGGTGGGATCTTTGTACTTGTGATGGTGTATCTGCACTCATGGTGGGATCTCTGCACTCATAGTGGGATCTCTCTACTTGTGATGGGATCTCTGCACTTGTGGTAGGATCTCTGCACTCATGGTGGATCTCTGCACGTGTGATGGGTTATTTGCACTTGTGGTGGGATCTCTGCACTTGTGATAGGATCTCTGCTCTCATGATGGGATCCCTGCCCTTGTGGTAGGATTGCTGCACTCATGGTAGGATCTCTCTACTTGTGATGGGATCTCTGCACTCATGGTGGGATCTCTGCACTAATGATAAGATCTCTTCACTTGTGGTGGGATCTCTGCACTTGTGGTGGGATCTCTGCACTTGTGGTGGAATGTCTATACTCATGGTAGGATTTCTGCACTTGTGATGGGATCTCTGCACTCATGGTGGGATCTCTGCACTTGTGGTGGAATCTCTGTAGTCATAGTGGGATCTCTCTATTTGTGATGGGATCTCTGCACTCATGGTAGGATCTCTGCACTCATAGTGGGATCTCTCTACTTGTGGTGGGATCTCTGCACTTGTGATGGGATCTCTGCTCTTATGGTGGGATCTCTGCACTTGTGATGGGATCTCTGCACTTGTGGTGGGATCTCTGCACTTGTGGTGGGATCTCTGCACTCATGGTGGGATCTCTGCACTCGTGATGGGATCTCTGCACTTGTGGTAGGATCGCTGCACTCATGGTGGGATCTCTATACTCATGGTGGGATCTCTGCACTTGTGATGGGATCTATGCACTTATGGTGGGATCTTTGCACTTGTGATGGGATCTCTGCACTTATGGTGGGATCTGTGCACTTGTGGTGGGATCTCTGCACTTGTGATAGGATCTCTGCATTCATGGTGGGATCTATGCATGTGTGATGAGATCTCTGCACTTATGGTGGGATCTTTGCACTTGTGGTGGGATCTCTGCACTTGTGATAGGATCTCTGCACATGTGGTAGGATCTCTGCACTCATGGTGGATCTCTGCACTTGTGATGGGTTATTTGCACTTGTGGTGGGATCTCTGCACTTGTGATAGGATCTCTGCTCTCATGATGGGATCCCTGCCCTTGTGGTAGGATTGCTGCACTCATGGTAGGATCTCTCTACTTGTGATGGGATCTCTGCACTCATCGTGGGATCTCTGCACTAATGATAAGATCTCTTCACTTGTGGTGGGATCTCTGCACTTGTGGTGGGATCTCTGCACTTGTGGTGGAATGTCTATACTCATGGTAGGATTCCTGCACTTGTGATGGGATCTCTGCACTCATGGTGGGATCTCTGCACTTGTGGTGGAATCTCTGTAGTCATAGTGGGATCTCTCTACTTGTGATGGGATCTCTGCACTCATGGTAGGATCTCTGCACTCATAGTGGGATCTCTCTACTTGTGGTGGGATCTCCACACTTGTGATGGGATCTCTGCTCTTATGGTGGGATCTCTGCACTTGTGATGGGATCTCTGCACTTGTGGTGGGATCTCTGCACTTGTGGTGGGATCTCTGCACTCATGGTGGGATCTCTGCACTCGTGATGGGATCTCTGCACTTGTGGTAGGATCTCTGCACTCATGGTGGGATCTCTATACTCATGATGGGATCTCTGCACTTGTGATGGGATCTATGCACTTATGGTGGGATCTTTGCACTTGTGATGGGATCTCTGCACTTATGGTGGGATCTTTGCACTTGTGGTGGGATCTCTGCACTTGTGATAGGATCTCTGCATTCATGGTGGGATCTATGCATGTGTGATGAGATCTCTGCACTTATGGTGGGATCTTTGCACTTGTGGTGGGATCTCTGCACTTGTGATAGGATCTCTGCACATGTGGTGGGATCTCTGCACTCATGGTGGGATCTCTGCACTTGAGATAGGATCTCTGTACTCATGATGGGAACTCTGCACTTGTGGTGGGATCTCTGCACTCACAGTGGGATCACTCTACTTGTGATGGGATCTCTGCACTTATAGTGAGATCTCTGCACTTATGATAAGATCTCTTCACTTGTGGTGGGATCTCTGCACTTGTGGTGGGATCTCTGCACATGTGGTGGGGTCTACGCACTCATGGTGGGATCTCTGCACTTGAGATAGGATCTCTGTACTCATGATGGGAACTCTGCACTTGTGGTGGGATCTCTGCACTCATAGTGGGATCTTTGCACTTGTGATGGGATTTCTGCACTTGTGATAGGATCTCTGCATTCATGGTGGGATCTCTGCATGTATGGTGAGATCTCTGCACTTATGATGGGATCTCTGCACATGTGGTGGGATCTCTGCACTCATGGTGGGATCTCTGCAATTGAGATAGGATCTCTGTACTCATGATGGGATCTCTGCACTTGTGGTAGGATCTCTGTACTCATAGTGGGATCTCTCTACTTGTGATGGGATCTCTGCACTTATGGTGGGATCTCTGCACTTATGATAAGATCTCTTCACTTGTGGTGGGACCTCTGCACTTGTGGTGGGATCTCTGCACTTGTGGTGGGATCTCTACACTCATGGTGGGATCTCTGCACTCATGATGGGATCTCTGCACTTGTGGTAGGATCTCTGCACTCATGGTGGGATCTCTATACTCATGGTGGGATCTCTGCACTTGTGATGGGATCTATGCACTTATGGTGGGATCTTTGCACTTGTGGTGGGATCTCTGCACTCACAGTGGGATCTCTCTACTTGTGATGGGATCTCTGCACTTATGGTGAGATCTCTGCACTTATGATAAGATCTCTTTACTTGTGGTGGGATCTCTGCACTTGTGGTGGGATCTCTGCACATGTGGTGGGGTCTACGCACTCATGGTGGGATCTCTGCACTTGAGATAGGATCTCTGTACTCATGATGGGAACTCTGCACTTGTGGTGGGATCTCTGCACTCATAGTGGGATCTTTGCACTTGTGATGGGATTTCTGCACTTGTGATAGGATCTCTGCATTCATGGTGGGATCTCTGCATGTGTGGTGAGATCTCTGCACTTATGATGGGATCTCTGCACATGTGGTGGGATCTCTGCACTCATGGTGGGATCTCTGCAATTGAGATAGGATCTCTGCACTTGTGGTGGAATGTCTATACTCATGGTAGGATTTCTGCACTTGTGATGGGATCTCTGCACTCATGGTGGGATCTCTGCACTTGTGGTGGAATCTCTGTAGTCATAGTGGGATCTCTCTACTTGTGATGGGATCTCTGCACTCATGGTAGGATCTCTGCACTCATAGTGGGATCTCTCTACTTGTGGTGGGATCTCTGCACTTGTGATGGGATCTCTGCTCTTATGGTGGGATCTCTGCACTTGTGATGGGATCTCTGCACTTGTGGTGGGATCTCTGCACTTGTGGTGGGATCTCTGCACTCATGGTGGGATCTCTGCACTCGTGATGGGATCTCTGCCCTTGTGGTAGGATCTCTGCACTCATGGTGGGATCTCTATACTCATGGTGGGATCTCTGCACTTGTGATGGGATCTATGCACTTATGGTGGGATCTTTGCACTTGTGATGGGATCTCTGCACTTATGGTGGGATCTTTGCACTTGTGGTGGGATCTCTGCACTTGTGATAGGATCTCTGCATTCATGGTGGGATCTATGCATGTGTGATGAGATCTCTGCACTTATGGTGGGATCTTTGCACTTGTGGTGGGATCTCTGCACTTGTGATCGGATCTCTGCACATGTGGTAGGATCTCTACACTCATGGTGGATCTCTGCACTTGCGATGGGTTATTTGCACTTGTGGTGGGATCTCTGCACTTGTGATAGGATCTCTGCTCTCATGATGGGATCCCTGCCCTTGTGGTAGGATTGCTGCACTCATGGTAGGATCTCTCTACTTGTGATGGGATCTCTGCACTCATGGTGGGATCTCTGCACTAATGATAAGATCTCTTCACTTGTGGTGGGATCTCTGCACTTGTGGTGGGATCTCTGCACTTGTGGTGGAATGTCTATACTCATGGTAGGATTTCTGCACTTGTGATGGGATCTCTGCACTTATGGTGGGATCTTTGCACTTGTGGTGGGATCTCTGCACTTGTGATAGGATCTCTGCATTCATGGTGGGATCTCTGCATGGGTGGTGGGATCCCTGCACATGTGATGGGATCTCTGCACATGTGGTGGGATCTCTGCACTCATGGTGGGATCTCTGCACTTGAGATAGGATCTCTGTACTCATGATGGGAATTCTGCATTTGTGGTGGGATCTCTGCACTCATAGTGGGATCTCTCTACTTGTGATGGGATCTCTGCACTTATGGTGGGATCTCTGCATTTATGATAAGATCTCTTCACTTGTGGTGGGATCTCTGCACTTGTGGTGGGATCTCTGCACTTGTGGTTGGATGTCTTTACTCATGGTGGGATTTCTGCACTTGTGATGGGATCTCTACACTCATGGTGGGATCTCTGCACTTGTGGTGGGATCTCTGTAGTCATAGTGGGATATCTCTACTTGTGATGGGATCTCTGCACTCATGGTAGGATCTCTGCACTCACAGTGGGATCTCTCTACTTGTGGTGGGATCTCTGCACTTGTGATGGGATCTCTGCTCTTATGGAGGGATCTCTGCACTTGTGATGGGATCTCTGCACTTGTGGTGGGATCTCTGCACTGTGGTGGGATCTCTACACTCATGGTGGGATCTTTGTACTTGTGATGGTGTATCTGCACTCATGGTGGGATCTCTGCACTCATAGTGGGATCTCTCTACTTGTGATGGGATCTCTGCACTTGTGATAGGATCTCTGCACTCATGGTGGATCTCTGCACGTGTGATGGGTTATTTGCACTTGTGGTGGGATCTCTGCACTTGTGATAGGATCTCTGCTCTCATGATGGGATCCCTGCCCTTGTGGTAGGATTGCTGCACTCATGGTAGGATCTCTCTACTTGTGATGGGATCTCTGCACTCATGGTGGGATCTCTGCACTAATGATAAGATCTCTTCACTTGTGGTGGGATCTCTGCACTTGTGGTGGGATCTCTGCACTTGTGGTGGAATGTCTATACTCATGGTAGGATTTCTGCACTTGTGATGGGATCTCTGCACTCATGGTGGGTTCTCTGCACTTGTGGTGGAATCTCTGTAGTCATAGTGGGATCTCTCTACTTGTGATGGGATCTCTGCACTCATGGTAGGATCTCTGCACTCATAGTGGGATCTCTCTACTTGTGGTGGGATCTCTGCACTTGTGATGGGATCTCTGCTCTTATGGTGGGATCTCTGCACTTGTGATGGGATCTCTGCACTTGTGGTGGGATCTCTGCACTTGTGGTGGGATCTCTGCACTCATGGTGGGATCTCTGCACTCGTGATGGGATCTCTGCACTTGTGGTAGGATCTCTGCACTCATGGTGGGATCTCTATACTCATGGTGGGATCTCTGCACTTGTGATGGGATCTCTGCACTTATGGTGGGATCTTTGCACTTGTGGTGGGATCTCTGCACTTGTGATAGGATCTCTGCATTCATGGTGGGATCTATGCATGTGTGATGAGATCTCTGCACTTATGGTGGGATCTTTGCACTTGTGGTGGGATCTCTGCACTTGTGATAGGATCTCTGCACATGTGGTAGGATCTCTGCACTCATGGTGGATCTCTGCACTTGTGATGGGTTATTTGCACTTGTGGTGGGATCTCTGCACTTGTGATAGGATCTCTGCTCTCATGATGGGATCCCTGCCCTTGTGGTAGGATTGCTGCACTCATGGTAGGATCTCTCTACTTGTGATGGGATCTCTGCACTCATCGTGGGATCTCTGCACTAATGATAAGATCTCTTCACTTGTGGTGGGATCTCTGCACTTGTGGTGGGATCTCTGCACTTGTGGTGGAATGTCTATACTCATGGTAGGATTTCTGCACTTGTGATGGGATCTCTGCACTCATGGTGGGATCTCTGCACTTGTGGTGGAATCTCTGTAGTCATAGTGGGATCTCTCTACTTGTGATGGGATCTCTGCACTCATGGTAGGATCTCTGCACTCATAGTGGGATCTCTCTACTTGTGGTGGGATCTCCACACTTGTGATGGGATCTCTGCTCTTATGGTGGGATCTCTGCACTTGTGATGGGATCTCTGCACTTGTGGTGGGATCTCTGCACTTGTGGTGGAATCTCTGCACTCATGGTGGGATCTCTGCACTCGTGATGGGATCTCTGCACTTGTGGTAGGATCTCTGCACTCATGGTGGGATCTCTATACTCATGATGGGATCTCTGCACTTGTGATGGGATCTATGCACTTATGGTGGGATCTTTGCACTTGTGATGGGATCTCTGCACTTATGGTGGGATCTTTGCACTTGTGGTGGGATCTCTGCACTTGTGATAGGATCTCTGCATTCATGGTGGGATCTATGCATGTGTGATGGGATCTCTGCACTTATGGTGGGATCTTTGCACTTGTGGTGGGATCTCTGCACTTGTGATAGGATCTCTGCACATGTGGTGGGATCTCTGCACTCATGGTGGGATCTCTGCACTTGAGATAGGATCTCTGTACTCATGATGGGAACTCTGCACTTGTGGTGGGATCTCTGCACTCACAGTGGGATCTCTCTACTTGTGATGGGATCTCTGCACTTATAGTGAGATCTCTGCACTTATGATAAGATCTCTTCACCTGTGGTGGGATCTCTGCACTTGTGGTGGGATCTCTGCACATGTGGTGGGGTCTACGCACTCATGGTGGGATCTCTGCACTTGAGATAGGATCTCTGTACTCATGATGGGAACTCTGCACTTGTGGTGGGATCTCTGCACTCATAGTGGGATCTTTGCACTTGTGATGGGATTTCTGCACTTGTGATAGGATCTCTGCATTCATGGTGGGATCTCTGCATGTATGGTGAGATCTCTGCACTTATGATGGGATCTCTGCACATGTGGTGGGATCTCTGCACTCATGGTGGGATCTCTGCAATTGAGATAGGATCTCTGTACTCATGATGGGATCTCTGCACTTGTGGTAGGATCTCTGTACTCATAGTGGGATCTCTCTACTTGTGATGGGATCTCTGCACTTATGGTGGGATCTCTGCACTTATGATAAGATCTCTTCACTTGTGGTGGGACCTCTGCACTTGTGGTGGGATCTCTGCACTTGTGGTGGGATCTCTACACTCATGGTGGGATCTCTGCACTCGTGATGGGATCTCTGCACTTGTGGTAGGATCTCTGCACTCATGGAGGGATCTCTATACTCATGGTGGGATCTCTGCACTTGTGATGGGATCTATGCACTTATGGTGGGATCTTTGCACTTGTGATGGGATCTCTGCACTTATGGTGGGATCTTTGCACTTGTGGTGGGATCTCTGCACTTGTGATAGGATCTCTGCATTCATGGTGGGATCTATGCATGTGTGATGAGATCTCTGCACTTATGGTGGGATCTTTGCACTTGTGGTGGGATCTCTGCACTTGTGATAGGATCTCTGCACATGTGGTGGGATCTCTGCACTCATGGTGGGATCTCTGCACTTGAGATAGGATCTCTGTACTCATGATGGGAACTCTGCACTTGTGGTGGGATCTCTGCACTCACAGTGGGATCTCTCTACTTGTGATGGGATCTCTGCACTTATGGTGAGATCTCTGCACTTATGATAGGATCTCTTCACTTGTGGTGGGATCTCTGCACTTGTGGTGGGATCTCTGCACATGTGGTGGGGTCTACGCACTCATGGTGGGATCTCTGCACTTGAGATAGGATCTCTGTACTCATGATGGGAACTCTGCACTTGTGGTGGGATCTCTGCACTCATAGTGGGATCTTTGCACTTGTGATGGGATTTCTGCACTTGTGATAGGATCTCTGCATTCATGGTGGGATCTCTGCATGTGTGGTGAGATCTCTGCACTTATGATGGGATCTCTGCACATGTGGTGGGATCTCTGCACTCATGGTGGGATCTCTGCAATTGAGATAGGATCTCTGCACTTGTGGTGGAATGTCTATACTCATGGTAGGATTTCTGCACTTGTGATGGGATCTCTGCACTCATGGTGGGATCTCTGCACTTGTGGTGGAATCTCTGTAGTCATAGTGGGATCTCTCTACTTGTGATGGGATCTCTGCACTCATGGTAGGATCTCTGCACTCATAGTGGGATCTCTCTACTTGTGGTGGGATCTCTGCACTTGTGATGGGATCTCTGCTCTTATGGTGGGATCTCTGCACTTGTGATGGGATCTCTGCACTTGTGGTGGGATCTCTGCACTTGTGGTGGGATCTCTGCACTCATGGTGGGATCTCTGCACTCGTGATGGGATCTCTGCACTTGTGGTAGGATCTCTGCACTCATGGTGGGATCTCTATACTCATGGTGGGATCTCTGCACTTGTGATGGGATCTATGCACTTATGGTGGGATCTTTGCACTTGTGATGGGATCTCTGCACTTATGGTGGGATCTTTGCACTTGTGGTGGGATCTCTGCACCTGTGATAGGATCTCTGCATTCATGGTGGGATCTATGCATGTGTGATGAGATCTCTGCACTTATGGTGGGATCTTTGCACTTGTGGTGGGATCTCTGCACTTGTGATAGGATCTCTGCACATGTGGTAGGATCTCTGCACTCATGGTGGATCTCTGCACTTGCGATGGGTTATTTGCACTTGTGGTGGGATCTCTGCACTTGTGATAGGATCTCTGCTCTCATGATGGGATCCCTGCCCTTGTGGTAGGATTGCTGCACTCATGGTAGGATCTCTCTACTTGTGATGGGATCTCTGCACTCATGGTGGGATCTCTGCACTAATGATAAGATCTCTTCACTTGTGGTGGGATCTCTGCACTTGTGGTGGGATCTCTGCACTTGTGGTGGAATGTCTATACTCATGGTAGGATTTCTGCACTTGTGATGGGATCTCTGCACTTATGGTGGGATCTTTGCACTTGTGGTGGGATCTCTGCACTTGTGATAGGATCTCTGCATTCATGGTGGGATCTCTGCATGGGTGGTGGGATCCCTGCACATGTGATGGGATCTCTGCACATGTGGTGGGATCTCTGCACTCATGGTGGGATCTCTGCACTTGAGATAGGATCTCTGTACTCATGATGGGAATTCTGCATTTGTGGTGGAATCTCTGCACTCATAGTGGGATCTCTCTACTTGTGATGGGATCTCTGCACTTATGGTGGGATCTCTGCATTTATGATAAGATCTCTTCACTTGTGGTGGGATCTCTGCACTTGTGGTGGGATCTCTGCACTTGTGGTTGGATGTCTTTACTCATGGTGGGATTTCTGCACTTGTGATGGGATCTCTACACTCATGGTGGGATCTCTGCACTTGTGGTGGGATCTCTGTAGTCATAGTGGGATATCTCTACTTGTGATGGGATCTCTGCACTCATGGTAGGATCTCTGCACTCACAGTGGGATCTCTCTACTTGTGGTGGGATCTCTGCACTTGTGATGGGATCTCTGCTCTTATGGAGGGATCTCTGCACTTGTGATGGGATCTCTGCACTTGTGGTGGGATCTCTGCACTGTGGTGGGATCTCTGCACTGTGGTGGGATCTCTGCACTTGTGGTAGGATCTATGCACTTAAGGTGGGATCTCTACACTCATGGTGGGATCTTTGTACTTGTGATGGTGTATCTGCACTCATGGTGGGATCTCTGCACTCATAGTGGGATCTCTTTACTTGTGATGGGATCTCTGCACTTGTGGTAGGATCTCTGCACTCATGGTGGATCTCTGCACATGTGATGGGTTATTTGCACTTGTGGTGGGATCTCTGCACTTGTGATAGGATCTCTGCTCTCATGATGGGATCCCTGCCCGTGTGGTAGGATTGCTGCACTCATGGTAGGATCTCTCTACTTGTGATGGGATCTCTGCACTCATGGTGGGATCTCTGCACTAATGATAAGATCTCTTCACTTGTGGTGGGATCTCTGCACTTGTGGTGGGATCTCTGCACTTGTGGTGGAATGTCTATACTCATGGTAGGATTTCTGCACCTGTGATGGGATCTCTGCACTCATGGTGGGATCTCTGCACTTGTGGTGGAATCTCTGTAGTCATAGTGGGATCTCTCTACTTGTGATGGGATCTCTGCACTCATGGTAGGATCTCTGCACTCATAGTGGGATCTCTCTACTTGTGGTGGGATCTCTGCACTTGTGATGGGATCTCTGCTCTTATGGTGGGATCTCTGCACTTGTGATGGGATCTCTGCACTTGTGGTGGGATCTCTGCACTTGTGGTGGGATCTCTGCACTCATGGTGGGATCTCTGCACTCGTGATGGGATCTCTGCACTTGTGGTAGGATCTCTGCACTCATGGTGGGATCTCTATACTCATGGTGGGATCTCTGCACTTGTGATGGGATCTATGCACTTATGGTGGGATCTTTGCACTTGTGATGGGATCTCTGCACTTATGGTGGGATCTTTGCACTTGTGGTGGGATCTCTGCACTTGTGATAGGATCTCTGCATTCATGGTGGGATCTATGCATGTGTGATGAGATCTCTGCACTTATGGTGGGATCTTTGCACTTGTGGTGGGATCTCTGCACTTGTGATAGGATCTCTTCACATGTGGTAGGATCTCTGCACTCATGCTGGATCTCTGCACTTGTGATGGGTTATTTGCACTTGTGGTGGGATCTCTGCACTTGTGATAGGATCTCTGCTCTCATGATGGGATCCCTGCCCTTGTGGTAGGATTGCTGCACTCATGGTAGGATCTCTCTACTTGTGATGGGATCTCTGCACTCATCGTGGGATCTCTGCACTAATGATAAGATCTCTTCACTTGTGGTGGGATCTCTGCACTTGTGGTGGGATCTCTGCACTTGTGGTGGAATGTCTATACTCATGGTAGGATTTCTGCACTTGTGATGGGATCTCTGCACTCATGGTGGGATCTCTGCACTTGTGGTGGAATCTCTGTAGTCATAGTGGGATCTCTCTACTTGTGATGGGATCTCTGCACTCATGGTAGGATCTCTGCACTCATAGTGGGATCTCTCTACTTGTGGTGGGATCTCCACACTTGTGATGGGATCTCTGCTCTTATGGTGGGATCTCTGCACTTGTGATGGGATCTCTGCACTTGTGGTGGGATCTCTGCACTTGTGGTGGGATCTCTGCACTCATGGTGGGATCTCTGCACTCGTGATGGGATCTCTGCACTTGTGGTAGGATCTCTGCACTCATGGTGGGATCTCTATACTCATGGTGGGATCTCTGCACTTGTGATGGGATCTATGCACTTATGGTGGGATCTTTGCACTTGTGATGGGATCTCTGCACTTATGGTGGGATCTTTGCACTTGTGGTGGGATCTCTGCACTTGTGATAGGATCTCTGCATTCATGGTGGGATCTATGCATGTGTGATGAGATCTCTGCACTTATTGTGGTATATAAATAAATAATACCGGATCTAGGTTTTACTGGACATAGCAATAACAGATAGCTCAATAAATAAGAGTCAAGATTCGAGGTAGTAGGAGTTTGCAGGTTTAATACAGCATAAAGGACAGGAACAGGACAACCTGCACAGGAATAGGATGGCAGCACTGCCGGGGGCTGGATGAGGATCGGCGTAACATTTAATAACAGTACACAAGCATATATATTAAAACAGTTGCATTACAATGAATACAGTAGGCGGGGCAGTGGGTGTGGTCAATAGCAGTCGCGAAAGATAAGGGTGAAAGTAGGTGTAACAGGAGGCGTGTAAATAGACATGTGATGTAAACATAACAGAATATGTCATAAATGGGGCGGAAACATGGAGGGGGCTACCTAAAGAGCCGGGACCTCTAACCTAATGGTGCGCGCAAACTGACAATGACGTGTTACTAGGAGAAGCTGGGGGCTATGAACTCTGTGCTAGGAGTAGAGACTGAAGTCTGGAGAGTCAGGGCGACATGTACCTAAACCCTATCTAGTATCTGATGTTTAGAGGACATGTTGATATAAACTAAGAGTCAGGATGGGAGAGGCTAATAGACTCTAAGACTGGAGCATGCATTATTCTACATGTAGTGCGTGATGAAGAATATGAAATGACCATTAAATGCAGTATTTCTCTTACATGGAGACGTAAAGGCTAGACAATGACGGAAACTATTGATGCGATTCAGTAGCTTAGGAATGCAGAGAAGGAGGGCTGGACTGATAACTAGAATCATAACATACTCTTGGCAGACTCAGAGGCAGAGCCAGGCTGAGCCGGGCACTGTGAGGCAGGAAGTAAGTGAAGGGTCGAGGATACAGGTGGGGGCTGTATCGCTCCTCAGCGAGGGTTCAGGAGACAGGAGCTGAATCTGGTGTCTGGGCCCTTTTGAGGCCTAGAAACGGGGACTTTTCAATGAAATAACGTGCACACTGAGAAACGTGGCAACGTAACTTTACATAGGCCTGATATTCATAGTATTCACGAGAACTGGAAACTGGCATACTAGAGATGGACACAACTGTAATTGCGTCTTTAATCGAACATGGGGAATACATATGCATATTAATCATGCACACATAACATAAGATGGAGGACACGTAGGGACACAGAACATGGCAAAATTTACTTTTCCACATTCCCTCCTTGTCACTACGTTTCCATCAGGAAACATCAATATTCATGATACCATCTATCATTTCATACAGTATCATTTGCTCGTCTCGAATTTTCTTGGAACGGGACTTAGAACGGGACTTGGGACTAGGAATACAAGAGATAGCACAAATGCCGCAAATCGCAGGGCCACATTGTATACAGAGGCAGCAACTGAATATGATCGCTACTGCAATATGCAGAAATGACAATACTTTCCATCCCCAGGCGGAAATTATATTCCAGAACCAACCGGACCATGTCCAGGTGCCTGGATCTTGGTGTAACATATGGGCAATTTTATGGAGTCTGGTTATAGCTGAATAAACAGACGGCGCGTTATTAGGAATGAAAATGCAGCAACTAGATCCGATGACTCTACAGGCCCCGCCCCTATCGGCCAGTATGACGTCAAGGACGAGACGATTCTGGAGCACGACAATTCTCATAAAGGATTGCTCTTCGGTTAAGTTACTTAGAGCAGAAGTAGTCTCAATCACTACTGCTTCAAGGGTTCTGGTTAATCTACGTATCAGTTTACTATTCACGACAGGGCCTAAGTAGGGGAAGACACCTTTATTGATATCTATGTATTGTTCTAGAGCAGTTTCAGTATAATCGACAATCGGGAGATTTCTCTTGTGTCTAGTATGTACTAGGTGGGAATTCCTATGGTAGTCAGGTGGGGCTAGAAAAACTGGTGGCAGGAGGAAGGCAATGTAACAGGTTCCCTCCCAATCGAGGGGCAGACGAACATATGCGGTCTGACCACAAACAAAATAAGAATGACGTGAAGCTTTAAAAATAGATTTCCTAATGTCACTATACTTGACGATAGTAGTACAATCACTATGGCCTACATGTACGGAACCATTCTTTCGGACACATAATTCGCCTTTAACTGGTAGTACTGACATAGCAGGTAAGTCTGGAGCAGTATCAGACTGAACATTCAGGACCATAAAATTTGAAGAATAATTACCTAAATTATAAACTTCATTTTCTAGATCTAACCCTGTTCTGTGGGGAAGACCTTGCTTGTCTGGAAAACATGTACTGTTAAGAAAAGACATATCTGTTGAGGATGACGTTAACGTGGACCATGCTCCACACGAACCATTATGTGAAAATGGATAAGGAAAGAGTGGCAGAACTCCCTTCGGTGTCTGGAAAGGGGGGAGTCGACCACACACCCAACAATTAGTGGCATTGCTGGTCTGGTGTGAATAATGTAACATGCGGATAAAAGAATTATTTCGCATAGCGAGACGATAAGAGAGTTCATGAGGAGGCAGATCACTAAACGTGTGCTCTACTGTAGCATTAGCAGACTTATTTACATGAGAAACTGGAAAATACAAATAAAATGCATAACCTGTGCAGGTAATCATAAGGCTGAAAAACAATATGAAACTTAGAAAAACGATACATCGGATTGAGTTTTGACTAACTCTCTCACTATGGGGGTCTATTATATACATGTCAGAAACCGGTCTAACCGTTTCACCTAGGGGAGGACTTAGACAATCAAACTGGCTGACTTATTTTACTAGACCTTAATTTGAGCTTATACTCCTGTTGCGGAGTTTTCTCTAACGGGGAGGGTTCAATATCATTGTCTTTTGCGGGACAGTCCTTAAGAATAGTACTTTGGCAGTCTTTAAGATCCTCGGAAATGTTCTTAGAAACAGGCTTCAGTCCGTAAAATCTTTTCACATGTGGCAGGTGGACCCAGCCCTTCCTGCCTTCCAGCTTGACGGCAGTACGGGTGGCCAGGAGGACCTGTCGGGGTTCCTTCCAGCGAGGCTCCAGCGGACTTGAACGATCAAAGTTCCTGACAAGAACCAAACATCCAGGAACGATGTCATGCGGTGCCACCTCGGTATTGTCTGGAAATGCGGCAGCAACCTGTGAACGACAAGAGTGTAGGGCAGACATCAAGGAAGCTAGGTAATCTGTCAGCATATTACTTGAAACATCGGTAATACTTCGAGGTCTAGGTGTACCCCACATGTTAGGGGGGCGGCCGAATACGACTTCATACGGGGACAGACCTGATCTGGAGTGTGCGACCATGCGCATATAAAATAAAGCGACTGGCAGACCTACTAGCCAGTCCACACCTTTCTCCTTACAAATCTTGGCAATACGGATTTTCAGGGTCTGATTATGTCTCTCTACTAGACCAGCTGCTTCAGGATGGCGTACACAATGGAACTTCCACTGGTACCCTAACAAAAGGGAAACATGTTTCATCAACTCGGATGAGAATGGCTGGCCGTTATCAGAATATACGACTCTAGGGAGTCCATAACGGGGGAAGAATTCACGAACCAACTGCTTGGCAGTGGTCGCGGCTGTGTAATCTGGGACTGGATATGCCTCTGTCCACCTGGACAAAGCGCATACAACTACAAGGACATACTTGAAACCTCGACATCGCTCCATCTGAATATAATCCATCTGGAGGACTTCAAAAGGGTGGTCAGGGGGCTGGAAACCACCTTGTTCCACCGGGACACTTTTACCTGGATTAAACTGGCAACATATCATACAGGTACGGACTTTCTGCTTGGCTGCAGCTCGTAAATGCTTGTTGAACCAAATGTTCTGGATACTGTCTAACATAGCTTTTTCTCCTAAATGTGCTGGACTATGTGCGGTATTGATAATGACTTGAACCATGGAGTCGGGGAGAAACCATGTGGCTTTACCCTTCGTTACCCATCCCTGATCTGTCTGGACCCCTCCTTGTTCGGACCATTTCTTGATTTCATCGGGAGTAGCATGTAACTGAATATCTATGACATCTTGAGTAGGGTCCTTAACTGTCATACAGGTAGTCGGATCTGGAGTATGTGTCTGTGTCTTGTTAACTGGAATGTCTGGAGTCTGTGCTGTAAGCTTGGCTGTGCGATCTGCTAGATCATTACCTTGAGAAATAATGTCAGTAACTTTCGTATGTGCTTTGCACTTCATGATAGCAATAGATGTCGGTAAGTGTATGGCATCTAACAGAGCCTGAATAAGGAGACCATGCTGAATCTTGGTTCCATGAGAAGTCATGAAACCTCTCTCCTGCCAGAGCACTCCGAAGTCGTGTACAACTCCAAATGCGTAGCGTGAATCTGTGTAAACATTAACTTTCAGGTTCTTAGCGTGTATGCAGGCTTGTGTCAGAGCAACTAGCTCTGCTGCTTGAGCAGACAGGGTGTCAATACGGTGTGTTTCTATAACTTCAGTGTCAGTAGTCACTGCATACGCGGCTACTAGTTCTCCTGTACTCGTTCTCAGACATGAACCATCCACATAAAGTGTCAGGTCTGGATCTGGTAATGGAATATCTGTCAGATCTAGTCTTGGCTTTGTCATAATGTTAACTACTTCCACACAGTCGTGTGTGGCAGGATTCGAATTAACTGATGGTAACAGTGTAGCAGGATTTAGAACGTTGCAGCGTCTGATTTCTATGTGTGGCTGGAACAGTGTCAGTTCATAACCTGTTAAACGTGCAATTGTCAAGTGCTGAGTCTGTGTTCGGTTTAAAAGAACTTCCACGGAGTGTGGAACTTGTACTGTCAAGGAATGTCCTAATACTATGGAATCACTTTGTCTGATAGCTAGAGCTGTGGCTGCAACTGACTTGAGGCACGCAGGCAGAGCCTGGGCTACAGGATCTAGTGTGCTCGAAAAATAAGCACAGGGCTTGTATTGTCCTGCTTGATCTTGTGTGAGAACAGATAACGCTGTACCTTCGCGTTCAGTGACGAAAAGTGTAAAAGGCTTACTGTAGTTCGGTGTAGCTAGAACAGGAGCTTGGCATAAAGCTTTCTTTAACTCATTGAAACTAAGTGTATGTTCAGATGTCCAAGGGAGGACAGTCGATACGGCTGCCTCCTGCGTTGTTAACTGTATCAGTGGCTTGGCTAGAAATGCATACTGAGGAATCCATTGTCTACAGTAAGAAGTAAGGCCGATAAAAGCACGTACCTCCTTCTGTGTCTTGGGCTGTGGAAGACTCGCTATTAACTGGATACGGTCGGGTGTCAACTGCCTACCCCTCTTGGACCGTAAGTGGCCTAAGTAGATCACTTGCTGGACACAGAATTGAAGCTTCGAAGGGGACACCTTGTGCCCCATCTCGGCGAGAAAATACAAGACTGTAAGTGATGCTCGCTCGCAAGCACGTTCAGAACGGGCTGTGATCAGTAGATCATCGACATACAGGAGCAGGGCAGTGTCAGTTGGCATGTGAATGTTGTCTAGTTGTCTCTTAAGTGCTTGACTGTAAATGCTAGGACTTTCTGTGAAACCTTGAGGAGCTCGTGTGAACATATAGCTCCTTCCATTTAAACAAAATCCGAAAAGAAACTGGCTGTCTGGATGAATGGGGACACTGAAAAACGCGTTCTTGAGGTCTATGACTGTAAAAAATGAGGCTTCGGAATCAATGGCTGTCAATAGGGAAGAGATATCTGGGACAACTGGGTACTGGGGAATAATACATTTATTGAGTTCTCGTAGGTCAATCACTAATCGATATACTGGGGGTGCATTTGGATCAGTACGTTTCATGACTGGAATGATCGGAGAATTACATGCATTGGAGTCAGTTTCTACAACTACTCCTTGAGCCATGAGCTCGTCAATAATTTTGGATAAGGCTGCTACAGCCTCAGGTGGCAGTCTGTACTGTCTGATTCGTGGTAACACTACACCTGGCTTGAGAGTCACACGATGGGGTGTGATTTGCATATAACCTACATCAGTTGGACCTTGCGCCCATAGATGCTGCGGAACATTAGACAATCTTGGATCAAAATCTCGTAATACATAGTGACCCTTGAAGTCACGTAGAAACAGGCGTATTCCTTCTGGGAAGCAGCAAATAACTGCACCTAATTCTTTCAGTGTTTTAATGCCTAACAGATTTTCTGGACACGACTTTGTAAGTAACAGATCAGTAGTGCGGGACAATGGACCTACTTCTAGAGTAACTGGCTTAGATATCTCGTTTACAATAGGCTTTCCTGAAAATCCAAGGGAAACATTTCTAGAGCCTGAGAGCGGAGCCCCTGGAACTTCGGCGTGACTAATGGTCGTCCTACTTGCCCCTGTATCAATCAGAAATTTTCTGTCTTTCCCTAGTACTTGACTATGAACATAGGGACCTTCTTGATCTACAGGAATCTCGATGAGAGGCAAGCCTACCTCCCTCTCTAGGCTGTTTCATGAATATGGCTGATACTCGGGATACTCAGACTGTGCATACTGATACATCTGCTGTGTAACATGCTGTGTTGCAGCAATAGGCTGCGGTGCTGGAACTGTCTGTTGTGCATTCTGTGACTGAGAAGTCTGTGAAACTTGTTCTTGTCTAGGCGGACGTGGTCTTTCTTTAGTCTTACCAGTAGCTATATTATGTTTCAGAACTGCACACTCGTTTATAAAATGACCTGGCTGTTTACAATAATTGCATGTCCCTTTAACGGGAGCTGCAGGATGACTGGCTTGATTCGTACCCCTCTTCTGACTGTCTTGAGGAACAGATTGTGCAACTAGTACTTTCATTTTCGTGTCTTTCATACGTTTTCTTTCATGATCTTGTTCTTCTCTGATTCTATTCTGGTGGTACTGGAGCATCTGTAACATCTGGGACGGGGTATTAGCTTGCCATGTACTTTCGACTTTCAGAACTCGATTCTTAACTTGTGGACTTGAATTCTCGACTAATTTAGTAACAAAAAGATGAGGGTATGACTCGCTACTCGTCTTGAGGCCACTGTTTATGATAAAACATTTCTCAAATCTAGAATAAAAATCACTAGTGTCTTCATCTTGCTTCTGTTTACAGGCTGAGATTGCATCCCAGTCTTCCTTTTTAGTGGCTAATAATCTTGGCAAAACTTGAATTAACAGCTCTGGTAATTCTTTACATTTTTCTCCAAGACCGGTACCTGGTACTCGTATCTTATCTTCAGCTTCTAGAACTGCCCAATCGATCTTTTTCTCTCCCACCTCCCATTCTTTTTCCTTGAATTTTTCATATACCCCTGCGGGCAACAGGACCTTTAGCATTTTAATAATATCTGGATACGTGTATTCTCCCATACGGAGCATGTCCTTTAATTCTCGGTGGAACCCTGCTGGATCTTTGTCATGACAGGGAATTAATTTCTTCATCTCTAAGAGTTCCATCTTTGTAATCGGGGTGTAAACAAACACTCGTTGCATTTCACCATCTGTTGTCCTAACTGGGTGTACTTCTCGTAACGGATTCTGTCTGTCTATGTAAAAGGGTTTACTTTCTGGGGGTGAGACATGAACAAAATGCGGGTTCAGAAACGTTCTATATTTGTGGCGATGTTCTAGAATGACACTAATTAAATCGGTACCTAAACCTTTCCATCTATACTGGAGTAACTCGTTCAGGACATCATGTAACGGACCTGGATCAGAATGTTGACCCTCATACAGAGTAATGAGGTGTTGGATCATATACATACCCACCAGTCGTTGCTCGGCTGGGGGCAATTTCAGAAACATTTGTGCCACTATTTCGTCTGGAAAAGTGGTAGAATCAGTAATCCATCGGACTGCTGATCGGACTAGTTCTTGTTCATGCATAGTACTTAACTCACTGTAACCGATTCGTGACTTCAGAATGTGATCGGTAGCTTGAAATACTTGTTCTAGAGAACCTTGTTCTGGTGCTGGATGATGAACAGTTTTCTTGTAGTCTAGACGTGAATGTCGGTCTGGAAATCTAGATTTTCCTACATACGCTATTCTGACGGGATTCTCGTCCTCTACCTCTTCAGTAGAAGAGTCATTCTCTTTCTCGCTTACTTGTGCTGCTTTACGTTGTTCATGTAACTTTATTATTTCTTTACGAATTCTCTTGTACATACTCTCTATACTACTGATAGTCTTGTGCTTACCCTCGGCTATATTATCACTCCACCTTGTCAGGATTCTCATTTTGGCCGGATCTTTAGTCGGGTAGTCTTGTTCTCTTATTAGACAATTAATCAGAAACTTTAATATCATGAGCTGGATCTCAGCTTTCCTTTGGGACATGGCTTCACCAATACTTTCTGGATCATCCCCTGTACGGATGAAACGATATATTCTGTCTAGATCTCCTTTCATATCTGGTAGGGTGTCTAAATACCCTGTCACCCGTCTTACACGGATGGAATATATTACTGTACTATCATCACCTGCAACCGGATCATAGCGGCATTCAGTAAGAGCTCGTCGGATATCTGCAACGGACTTAAATTTGGGCGTACGTTGTAACGCACATTCATGTAACTCGGCCAACGTTCTACGTTGGTGTGGTGGCGGGGTACCAGGAGGACCTCCTCCTGCGGCCCCTATGCTGGAATCGTCGACTGATACTCTTCGTGCTGGCAGAGTGGGAAATTGTAATGTGGGCTGGACCGGGGGTACCGTGGCAGGTACTCCGGTGTCTGGAGGAGCAGGAATGGCATGATTTACAGGGACTGGCGGAACAGGATTTGCATATTCTGGGACTGTGTCGTCCAAGTAGGACGAGATGAAAATATCAGCTGCGGTCGGTTTGTGACGTAGCTTGGTCGGAACTAATGGTGGCGGAAAATTACTGGATGCCTCCGGGGTCGCTTTTGGCAAGCCCTCGGCAAGAAGAGGATACATACCCTTAATGAGGGCATGCCTCTGTCTATCTGACTGTTCGGTTTTGACTCGTTCACCTATCTCGATTAATTCCCTTTCTTGGGCTCGTTCTAAGGATTCTCTACTTAATTCTGACTTTCTGATTTCTTTTTCGGTTCTTTTATGAGATTCTTTGCGCCATAACTCGATGGCATCTTTCTGTGACTGTCTGGCTTTCTTTTTCCATAATGCTTCTTCTACTCGCATGATGCACTCGGCATCCCATGTACCCGATACGGGCCATCTATACTTTTCTTCTAACTGTTTGGTATACTCTACCCATAAATCTAGATACAATATGGCACTTATGCCATGCTTCTGATACATAAAATGACCTGGACTGTCCCTAGGCGGGACAGGAACTGCTTCTTCTAACAGACCTTTTCTAGTTCTTAACTGACGTAGTTTGGAAAATAACGGCATGACTGAACTGTAATCTAGACACAATACAATACACAATGAACACGATAATTACTCCACATTCATACCACGACATTAAAATACATGAAGAACATTTAAAATAGCAGTTCGAACAGAATACTACCTGGAATACTGAAAACAGAATACATGAATTTCTCGAGAACAGAACTGACTAGAACAGAAACTAGATGTACTGCTAAAACAGTACGAAACTTACCGGTCTCATAAAGAGACACGTCAGGACCCGCATCCACCGAAGTGGACACTTCGTTTTTGGGTCTGTGTACCACCAACCCACGGACCAGAGTCAATTTAGATTGACCCTGTCTAGATACTACCCCAGCAATGGTACTCACCGGGCAGCAAGAACGGAAGGCCTCGGACTGGACTGGACTGCTTCGACGCCGGACAGACGAACTTCGGACTTCAGTTACGGGTGGGCCTCCGGATACCTCGGACCTTGGACTCTCGGCTTGGGCTCTGGTCGGGACTCGCCGCGTTCCTCCACCGCCTCGTCTGGATGCTGGACCGCCACCTCCGTCTCCTCCGTGGGCCTGAGGGATACTTGAAGCAGAAATATCTGCACGTGCACGGTATGGTTCCGTCGCGGCTGCAGAGGGTCAGGGGGCCGGCGTGGCTTCACCGGCGCGTGGGGAAAGGGCAAGTCCCTATTCGGGCGCCATTATGTGGTATATAAATAAATAATACCGGATCTAGGTTTTACTGGACATAGCAATAACAGATAGCTCAATAAATAAGAGTCAAGATTCGAGGTAGTAGGAGTTTGCAGGTTTAATACAGCATAAAGGACAGGAACAGGACAACCTGCACAGGAATAGGATGGCAGCGCTGCCGGGGGCTGGATCAGGATCGGCGTAACATTTAATAACAGTACACAAGCATATATATTAAAACAGTTGCATTACAATGAATACAGTAGGCGGGGCAGTGGGTGTGGTCAATAGCAGTCGCGAAAGATAAGGGTGAAAGTAGGTGTAACAGGAGGCGTGTACATAGACATGTGATGTAAACGTAACAGAATATGTCATAAATGGGGCGGAAACATGGAGGGGGCTACCTAAAGAGCCGGGACCTCTAACCTAATGGTGCGCGCAAACTGACAATGACGTGTTACTAGGAGAAGCTGGGGGCTATGAACTCTGTGCTAGGAGTAGAGACTGAAGTCTGGAGAGTCAGGGCGACATGTACCTAAACCCTATCTAGTATCTGATGTTTAGAGGACATGTTGATATAAACTAAGAGTCAGGAGGGGAGAGGCTAATAGACTCTAAGACTGGAGCATGCATTATTCTACATGTAGTGCGTGATGAAGAATATGAAATGACCATTAAATGCAGTATTTCTCTTACATGGAGACGTAAAGGCTAGACAATGACGGAAACTATTGATGCGATTCAGTAGCTTAGGAATGCAGAGAAGGAGGGCTGGACTGATAACTAGAATCATAACATACTCTTGGCAGACTCAGAGGCAGAGCCAGGCTGAGCCGGGCACTGTGAGGCAGGAAGTAAGTGAAGGGTCGAGGATACAGGTGGGGGCTGTATCGCTCCTCAGCGAGGGTTCAGGAGACAGGAGCTGAATCTGGTGTCTGGGCCCTTTTGAGGCCTAGAAACGGGGACTTTTCAATGAAATAACGTGCACACTGAGAAACGTGGCAACGTAACTTTACATAGGCCTGATATTCATAGTATTCACGAGAACTGGAAACTGGCATACTAGAGATGGACACAACTGTAATTGCGTCTTTAATCGAACATGGGGAATACATATGCATATTAATCATGCACACATAACATAAGATGGAGGACACGTAGGGACACAGAACATGGCAAAATTTACTTTTCCACATTATGGTGGGATCTTTGCACTTGTGGTGGGATCTCTGCACTTGTGATAGGATCTCTGCACATGTGGTGGGATCTCTGCACTCATGGTGGGATCTCTGCACTTGAGATAGGATCTCTGTACTCATGATGGGAACTCTGCACTTGTGGTGGGATCTCTGCACTCACAGTGGGATCTCTCTACTTGTGATGGGATCTCTGCACTTATAGTGAGATCTCTGCACTTATGATAAGATCTCTTCACTTGTGGTGGGATCTCTGCACTTGTGGTGGGATCTCTGCACATGTGGTGGGGTCTACGCACTCATGGTGGGATCTCTGCACTTGAGATAGGATCTCTGTACTCATGATGGGAACTCTGCACTTGTGGTGGGATCTCTGCACTCATAGTGGGATCTTTGCACTTGTGATGGGATTTCTGCACTTGTGATAGGATCTCTGCATTCATGGTGGGATCTCTGCATGTATGGTGAGATCTCTGCACTTATGATGGGATCTCTGCACATGTGGTGGGATCTCTGCACTCATGGTGGGATCTCTGCAATTGAGATAGGATCTCTGTACTTGTGGTAGGATCTCTGTACTCATAGTGGGATCTCTCTACTTGTGATGGGATCTCTGCACTTATGGTGGGATCTCTGCACTTATGATAAGATCTCTTCACTTGTGGTGGGACCTCTGCACTTGTGGTGGGATCTCTGCACTTGTGGTGGGATCTCTGCACTCATGGTGGGATCTCTGCACTCGTGATGGGATCTCTGCACTTGTGGTAGGATCTCTGCACTCATGGTGGGATCTCTATACTCATGGTGGGATCTCTGCACTTGTGATGGGATCTATGCACTTATGGTGGGATCTTTGCACTTGTGATGGGATCTCTGCACTTATGGTGGGATCTTTGCACTTGTGGTGGGATCTCTGCACTCATGGTGGGATCTCTGCACTCGTGATGGGATCTCTGCACTTGTGGTAGGATCTCTGCACTCATGGTGGGATCTCTATACTCATGGTGGGATCTCTGCACTTGTGATGGGATCTATGCACTTATGGTGGGATCTTTGCACTTGTGATGGGATCTCTGCACTTATGGTGGGATCTTTGCACTTGTGATGGGATCTCTGCACTTGTGATAGGATCTCTGCATTCATGGTGGGATCTATGCATGTGTGATGAGATCTCTGCACTTATGGTGGGATCTTTGCACTTGTGGTGGGATCTCTGCACTTGTGATAGGATCTCTGCACATGTGGTGGGATCTCTGCACTCATGGTGGGATCTCTGCACTTGAGATAGGATCTCTGTACTCATGATGGGAACTCTGCACTTGTGGTGGGATCTCTGCACTCACAGTGGGATCTCTCTACTTGTGATGGGATCTCTGCACTTATGGTGAGATCTCTGCACTTATGATAAGATCTCTTCACTCGTGATGGGATCTCTGCACTTGTGGTAGGATCTCTGCACTCATGGTGGGATCTCTATACTCATGGTGGGATCTCTGCACTTGTGATGGGATCTATGCACTTATGGTGGGATCTTTGCACTTGTGATGGGATCTCTGCACTTATGGTGGGATCTTTGCACTTGTGGTGGGATCTCTGCACTTGTGATAGGATCTCTGCATTCATGGTGGGATCTATGCATGTGTGATGAGATCTCTGCACTTATGGTGGGATCTCTGCACTTGAGATAGGATCTCTGTACTCATGATGGGAACTCTGCACTTGTGGTGGGATCTCTGCACTCATAGTGGGATCTTTGCACTTGTGATGGGATTTCTGTACTTGTGATAGGATCTCTGCATTCATGGTGGGATCTCTGCATGTGTGGTGAGATCTCTGCACTTATGATGGGATCTCTGCACATGTGGTGGGATCTCTGCACTCATGGTGGGATCTCTGCAATTGAGATAGGATCTCTGTACTCATGATGGGATCTCTGCACTTGTGGTAGGATCTCTGTACTCATAGTGGGATCTCTCTACTTGTGATGGGATCTCTGCACTTATGGTGGGATCTCTGCACTTATGATAAGATCTCTTCACTTGTGGTGGGACCTCTGCACTTGTGGTGGGATCTCTGCACTTGTGGTGGGATCCCTATACTCATGGTGGGATCTCTGCACTTGTGGTGGGATCTCTACACTCATAGTGGGATCTCTTTACTTGTGATGGGACGAGGAGGGTTGGAGCGAGCTAAAACAGGCTTGTACTAATAAGGATTCAAAGCAGTTTTGGGCCCTGGTTAAATGGAACAGATGTGGGGTAGCAGCCCAACCACAAAACCATGTGTCTCAGGAAGGATGGAATGACTTTTTCCAACCTCAGTATGCTAGAAACCCGAGATATGCAGCCATATCTCTCCCTGAAACTGTCTTTTATAAAGCTCAAATATTTACTGAAAAGGAGGTTAACCTGGCGCTCGACTGCGTGTCATGCGGAAAAGCACCAGGCATGGATGGCATCCCAGCAGATGTTTTTTTATCTGAACGGCAATCATGGTGTACATATTTCACTTGGTTGGCCAATGCAATAGCCATGGGTGGAGAAGTCCCTCCCTCGTGGAAAGGGGCTGAAATTATTCCAATATTCAAAAAGGGGGATAAAACGCAGGCAAAAAATTATAGACCCATTAGCTTAATTGACACCGCACAGAAAATAATGGGTCGATTGGTCCAGAACAAATTACAGCAGTGGATCGAAGACCAAAATATATTGTCGCCATTCCAAGCGGGCTTTCGCCCTTTGACCAGCAGTGTTGACCAAGTTTTTTATTTCCTAGCCATCTACTGGAGAAATGTTACACTCCGAAATAGTAGACTGTATGCAGTCTTTGTGGACCTAAAAGCCGCATTTGATCTGGTCCAGAGAGAAAAACTGTGGGAAACATTGGCCAATGTGGGAATTAGTGGAGAGCTCCTTACTTTACTTGTCCGCCTTCACGAAAATAATTTTGCAAAAATAAGGTGGGGCAAACAGGGGGAAGTGACGGCCCCTTTTCCAGTTGAACGGGGGGTGAGGCAAGGATGTGTTCTGGCCCCAACGCTCTTTTCAATCTACATTAACGGAATTGTGGAATACTTAAATAAATCCCCAACTGACGCCCCATTGGTAGCAGGTGTACACGTCCCCGTACTAATGTTTGCGGACGATACGCTTTTGCTATCACGCACGCCTAGTGGCTTGCAGAAAGCGGTTGATGCTTTTGGGGACTTTTGTGACAGCCGTGGCTTGGAATTAAACACTAGTAAAACTAAATTTATGTGTCTAAGTTCCCAATCGGCTTTCAGGGGGGTAATAAAATTTAAGGGCGAACCACTGGAAAGGGTAGATGCCTTTACTTACCTGGGCATTATTCTCCAACATGATATGAAATGGAAATCACACACTGACATGGCATTACTAAAATTTAATCAGCTAGCAGGTGCGGTCTCCATTAAACATAATACATCTTTGACAAGACCCATTAACTGTGCGCTTGAAATTTACAGCATGAAGGTACTGAGTGCATGCTTATATGGGTCTGAACTATGGGGATTTTCGAACCTAGGTAATTTGGGGCGGGCGGAAAATAGATTTTTTGCGAGGGCTTGTTGGGGCCCCACAGAGCACCCCTATAATCCCACTAAAGATGGAATTAGGCAGGAGAAACATTGAAGATATTGCTCGCCTACGCCCTTTGTTGTATTGGAGGCGCCTAATGGTAACCCCAGAATTAAGCCACTATGCATCAGCTTTTCTTGATGTTGTGAATTTTGACCGATTTCACTGCATTATTTGGCTAAAAGAGCTCCGGGGTACACTAGGGAAACTGGGCCTAGATCATTTGTGGGGCAACAAGGATGTTGCCTTATTCCCAACAAAAAAGCAACTGAAGGCCATTTATTGGGACTCGGTATATGTTACAATGTATCGTAAAGGCCTGCAATCTACCCTGTCATCTCGCTTTTTGGACTTTAAACAACTTCCATTATATGAAAAATAATGGGACTTAATTGAATGTCCATTTGACAGGAAACTATATTTCCAATTTCGTGTGGGAACACTCCCAGTGAATGCTTTCAGACAAAACTGGTCTTCATCGCAGGATCCTCACTGCGATCATTGTAAAAATCAAATAGAAGACATTGCACATTTGTTTTTTGTCTGCCCCTTATATGTCACCCCCCGGCGAAAATGGTTAAAACCAGTTTGTAAAAATATGGGCACTCGCTGTTGCTCGCAAGCTCTCAGAATCTTAACATCTGATTCCTCAACATTACTGGCAATAGGCGTAGCAAAATTTTTGGCCTGGGCGTGGGTAATAAGATTACGTGCTGCTAAAGCCTACTAGTTAATATGTATTATTAACTGCCTCCTTTAATGACGTATGTTTTTAAACTTTTTCTAAATGAATTTTTAACGTATGACTACATATTTTAGATCTTATCAGCATTCGACTTTTCTGTTTAATATGTTTTTAATTAATTGTTTTTATGTCTAGTATTTATTGTACAATGGTTAAGAAGTTTGCTTTTATGACCAAAAGTCGAATAAAGCTTTGAAATGGTTTACTTGTGATGGGATCTTTGCACCTATGGTGGGATCTCTGCACTTATGATGGAATCTCTTCACTTGTGGTGGGATCTCTGCACTTGTGGTGGGATCTTTGCACATGTGGTGGGATCTCTATACTCATGGTGGGATCTCTGACCTTGTGATCGGATCTATGCACTTATGGTGGGATCTTTGCACTTGTGATGGGATCTCTGCACTTATGGTGGGATCTTTGCACTTGTGGTGGTATCTCTGTACTTGTGATAGGATCTCTGCATTCATGGTGGGATCTCTTCATGTGTGGTGAGATCTCTGCACTTATGGTGGGATCTTTGCACTTGTGGTGGGATCTCTGCACTTGTGATAGGATCTCTGCATTCATGGTGGGATCTCTGCATGGGTGGTGGGATCCCTGCACATGTGATGGGATCTCTGCACATGTGGTGGGATCTCTGCACTCATGGTGGGATCTCTGCACTTGAGATAGGATCTCTGTACTCATGATGGGAATTCTGCATTTGTGGTGGGATCTCTGCACTCATAGTGGGATCTCTCTACTTGTGATGGGATCTCTGCACTTATGGTGGGATCTCTGCACTTATGATAAGATCTCTTCACTTGTGGTGGGATCTCTGCGCTTGTGGTGGGATCTCTGCACTTGTGGTTGGATGTCTATACTCATGGTGGGATTTCTGCACTTGTGATGGGATCTCTGCACTCATGGTGGGATCTCTGCACTTGTGGTGGGATCTCTGTAGTCATAGTGGGATCTCTCTACTTGTGATGGGATCTCTGCACTCATGGTAGGATCTCTGCACTCACAGTGGGATCTCTCTACTTGTGGTGGGATCTCTGCACTTGTGATGGGATCTCTGCTCTTATGGAGGGATCTCTGCACTTGTGATGGGATCTCTGCACTTGTGGTGGGATCTCTGCACTGTGGTGGGATATCTGCACTGTGGTGGGATCTCTGCACTTGTGGTAGGATCTATGCACTTAAGGTGGGATCTCTACACTCATGGTAGGATCTTTGTACTTGTGATGGTGTATCTGCACTCATGGTGGGATCTCTGCACTCATAGTGGGATCTCTCTACTTGTGATGGGATCTCTGCACTTGTGGTAGGATCTCTGCACTCATGGTGGATCTCTGCACTTGTGATGGGTTATTTGCACTTGTGGTGGGATCTCTGCACTTGTGATAGGATCTCTGCTCTCATGATGGGATCCCTGCCCTTGTGGTAATATTGCTGCACTCATGGTAGGATCTCTGTACTTGTGATGGGATATCTGCACTCATCGTGGGATCTCTGCACATGTGATTGGATCTCTGCACTTGTGGTGGGATGTCTGCACTTGTGATGGGATCTCTGCACTCATAGTGGGATCTCTCTACTTGTGATGGGATCTCTGCACTTATGGTGGGATCTCTGCACTAATGATAAGATCTCTTCACTTGTGGTGGGATCTCTGCACTTGTGGTGGGATCTCTGCACTTGTGGTGGAATGTCTATACTCATGGTAGGATTTCTGCACTTGTGATGGGATCTCTGCACTCATGGTGGGATCTCTGCACTTGTGGTGGAATCTCTGTAGTCATAGTGGGATATCTCTACTTGTGATGGGATCTCTGCACTCATGGTAGGATCTCTGCACTCATAGTGGGATCTCTCTACTTGTGGTGGGATCTCTGCACTTGTGATGGGATCTCTGCTCTTATGGTGGGATCTCTGCACTTGTGATGGGATTTCTGCACTTGTGGTGGGATCTCTGCACTTGTGGTCGGATTTCTGCACTCATGGTGGGATCTCTGCACTCGTGATGGGATCTCTGCACTTGTGGTAGGATCTCTGCACTCATGGTGGGATCTCTATACTCATGGTGGGATCTCTGCACTTGTGATGGGATCTATGCACTTATGGTGGGATCTTTGCACTTGTGATGGGATCTCTGCACTTATGGTGGGATCTTTGCACTTGTGGTGGGATCTCTGCACTTGTGATAGGATCTCTGCATTCATGGTGGGATCTATGCATGTGTGATGAGATCTCTGCACTCATGGTGGGATCTTTGCACTTGTGGTGCGATCTCTGCACTTGTGATAGGATTTCTGCACATGTGGTGGGATCTCTGCTCTCATGGTGGGATCTCTGCACTTGAGATAGGATCTCTGTACTCATGATGGGAACTCTGCACTTGTGGTGGGATCTCTGCACTCACAATGGGATCTCTCTACTTGTGATGGGATCTCTGCACTTATGGTGGGATCTCTGCACTTATGATAAGATCTCTTCACTTGTGGTGGGATCTCTGCACTTGTGGTGGGATCTCTGCACATGTGGTGGGGTCTCTGCACTCATGGTGGGATCTCTGCACTTGAGATAGGATCTCTGTACTCATGATGGGAACTCTGCACTTGTGGAGGGATCTCTGCACTCATAGTGGGATCTTTGCACTTGTGATGGGATTTCTGCACTTATGGTGGGATCTCTGCACTAATGATAAGATCTCTTCACTTGTGGTGGGATCTCTGCACTTGTGGTGGGATCTCTGCACTTGTGGTGGAATGTCTATACTCATGGTAGGATTTCTGCACTTGTGATGGGATCTCTGCACTCATGGTGGGATCTCTGCACTTGTGGTGGAATCTCTGTAGTCATAGTGGGATATCTCTACTTGTGATGGGATCTCTGCACTCATGGTAGGATCTCTGCACTCATAGTGGGATCTCTCTACTTGTGGTGGGATCTCTGCACTTGTGATGGGATCTCTGCTCTTATGGTGGGATCTCTGCACTTGTGATGGGATTTCTGCACTTGTGGTGGGATCTCTGCACTTGTGGTCGGATTTCTGCACTCATGGTGGGATCTCTGCACTCGTGATGGGATCTCTGCACTTGTGGTAGGATCTCTGCACTCATGGTGGGATCTCTATACTCATGGTGGGATCTCTGCACTTGTGATGGGATCTATGCACTTATGGTGGGATCTTTGCACTTGTGATGGGATCTCTGCACTTATGGTGGGATCTTTGCACTTGTGGTGGGATCTCTGCACTTGTGATAGGATCTCTGCATTCATGGTGGGATCTATGCATGTGTGATGAGATCTCTGCACTCATGGTGGGATCTTTGCACTTGTGGTGCGATCTCTGCACTTGTGATAGGATTTCTGCACATGTGGTGGGATCTCTGCTCTCATGGTGGGATCTCTGCACTTGAGATAGGATCTCTGTACTCATGATGGGAACTCTGCACTTGTGGTGGGATCTCTGCACTCACAATGGGATCTCTCTACTTGTGATGGGATCTCTGCACTTATGGTGGGATCTCTGCACTTATGATAAGATCTCTTCACTTGTGGTGGGATCTCTGCACTTGTGGTGGGATCTCTGCACATGTGGTGGGGTCTCTGCACTCATGGTGGGATCTCTGCACTTGAGATAGGATCTCTGTACTCATGATGGGAACTCTGCACTTGTGGAGGGATCTCTGCACTCATAGTGGGATCTTTGCACTTGTGATGGGATTTCTGCACTTGTGATAGGATCTCTGCATTCATGGTGGGATCTCTGCATGTGTGGTGAGATCTCTGCACTTATGATGGGATCTCTGCACATGTGGTGGGATCTCTGCACTCATGGTGGGATCTCTGCAATTGAGATAGGATCTCTGTACTCATGATGGGATCTCTGCACTTGTGGTGGGATCTCTGTACTCATAGTGGGATCTCTCTACTTGTGATGGGATCTCTGCACTTATGGTGGGATCTCTGCACTTATGATAAGATCTCTTCACTTGTGGTGGGACCTCTGCACTTGTGGTGGGATCTCTGCACTTGTGGTGGGATCTCTATACTCATGGTGGGATTTCTGCACTTGTGATGGGATCTCTGTACTCATGGTGGGATCTCTGCACTTGTGGTGGGATCTCTGTAGTCATAGTGGGATCTCTCTACTTGTGATGGGATCTCTGCACTCATGGTAGTATCTCTGCACTCATAGTGGGATCTCTCTACTTGTGGTGGGATCTCTGCACTTGTGATGGGATCTCTGCTCTTATGGAGGGATCTCAGCACTTGTGATGGGATCTCTGCACTTGTGGTGGGATCTCTGCACTTGTGGTGGGATCTCTAAACTCATGATGGGATCTCTGTACTCATGATGGTATCTCTGCACTTGTGGTAGGATCTCTGTACTTATGGTGGGATCTCTGCACTCATGGTGGGATCTTTGTACTTGTGATGGTGTATCTGCACTCATGGTGGGATCTCTGCACTCATAGTGGGATCTCTCTACTTGTGATGGGATCTTTGCACTTGTAGTGGGATCTCTGCACTTGTGATGGGATCTCTGCACTCATGGTGGATCTCTGCACTTGTGATGGGATCTCTGCACTTGTGGTGGGATCTCTGCACTTGTGATGGGATCTCTGCTCTCATGATGGGATCCCTGCCCTTGTGGTAGGATCACTGCACTCATGGTAGGATCTCTCTACTTGTGATTGGATCTCTGCACTCATGGTTGGATCTCTGCACATGTGATTGGATCTCTGCACTTGTGGTGGGATGTCTGCACTTGTGATGGGATCTCTGTATTCATGGTGGGATCTCTGCACCTGTGTTGGGATCTCTGCACTTGTGATGGGATCTCTGCACTTGTGGTGGGATGCTCTGCACTCATGGTGGGAACTCTGCACTTATGGTGGGATCTCTGCATTCATGGTGGGATCTTTGTACTTGTGGTGAGATCTCTGCATTCATGGTGGGATCTTTGTACTTGTGGTGAGATCTCTGCACTCATAGTGGGATCTTTCTACATTGTGATGGGATCTCTGCACTCATGGTAGGATCTCTGCACTTGTGATGTGATCTCTGTACTTGTGGTGGGATCTCTGCACTTGTGATGGGATCTCTGCACTTGTGTTGGGATCTTCGCATTCATGGTGGGATCTCTGTACATGTGGTGGGATCTCTCCACTTGTGGTTGGATCTCTGCACTTGTGGTGGGATCTCTGTACTTGTGATGGGATATTTGCACTCATGGAGGGATCTCTGCACTCATGGTGGTATCTCTGCACTGGTGATGGGATCTCTGCACTTGTGGTGGGATCTTTGCACTCATAGTGGGATCTCTGCACTCATGGTGGGGTCTCTGCACTTGTGATGGGATCTCTGCACTTGTGATGGGATCTCTGCACTCATGGTGGGATCTTTAAACTTGTAATGAGATCTTTACACTCATGGTGGGATCTCTGCATTTGTGGTGGGATCTCTGCACTCATAGTGGCATCTCTCTACTTGTGATGGGATCTCTGCACTCATGGTAGGATCTCTGCACTTGTGATTGTATCTCTGTACTCATGATGGGAACTCTGCACTTGTGGTGGGATCTCTGCACTCATAGTGGGATCTCTCTACGTGTGATGGGATCTCTGCACTTATGGTGGGATCTCTGCACTTATGATAAGATCTCTTCACTTCTGGTGGGATCTCTGCACTTGTGGTGGGATCTCTGCACATGTGGTGGGATCTCTGCACTCATGGTGGGATCTCTGCACTTGAGATAGGATCTCTGTACTCATGATAGGAACTCTGCACTTGTGGTGGGATCTCTGCACTCATAGTGGGATCTCTCTACTTGTGATGGGATCTCTGCACTTATGGTGGGATCTCTGCACTTATGATAGGATCTCTTCACTTGTGGTGGGATCTCTGCACTTGTGGTGGGATCTCTGCACTTGTGGTGGGATCTCTATACTCATGGTGGGATTTCTGCACTTGTGATGGGATCTCTGCACTCATGGTGGGATCTCTGCACTTGTGGTGGGATCTCTGTAGTCATAGTGGGATCTCTCTACTTGTGATGGGATATCTGCACTCATGGTAGTATCTCTGCACTCATAGTGGGATCTCTCTACTTATGGTGGGATCTCTGCACTTGTGATGGGATCTCTGCTCTTATGGAGGGATCTCAGCACTTGTGATGGGATCTCTGCACTTGTGGTGGGATCTCTGCACTTGTGGTGGGATCTCTGCACTCTTGATGGGATCTCTGTACTCGTGATGGTATCTCTGCTCTTGTGGTAGGATCTCTGTACTTATGGTGGGATCTCTGCACTCATGGTGGGATCTTTGTACTTGTGATGGTGTATCTGCACTCATGGTGGGATCTCTGCACTCATAGTGGGATCTCTGCACTTGTGATGGGATCTCTGCACTTGTGGTGGGATCTCTGCACTTGTGATGGGATCTCTGCACTCATGGTGGATCTCTGCACTTGTGATGGGATCTCTGCACTTGTGGTGGGATCTCTGCACTTGTGATGGGATCTCTGCTCTCATGATGGGATCCCTGCCCTTGTGGTAGGATCGCTGCACTCATGGTAGGATCTCTCTACTTGTGATGGGATCTATGCACTCATGGTTGGATCTCTGCACATGTGATTGGATCTCTGCACTTGTGGTGGGATGTCTGCACTTGTGGTGGGATCTCTGTATTCATGGTGGGATCTCTGCACCTGTGTTGGGAGCTCTGCACTTGTGATGGGATGTCTCCACTTGTGGTGGGATCTCTGCACTCATGGTGGGAACTCTGCACTTATGGTGGGATCTCTGCATTCATGGTGAGATCTCTGCACTCATAGTGGGATCTCTCTACATTGTGATGGGATCTCTGCACTCATGGTAGGATCTCTGCACTTGTGATGTGATCTCTGCACTTGTGGTGGGATCTCTGCACTTGTGATGGGATCTCTGCTCTCATGATGGGATCCCTGCCCTTGTGGTAGGATCACTGCACTCATGGTAGGATCTCTCTACTTGTGATGGGATCTCTGCACTCATGGTTGGATCTCTGCACATGTGATTGGATCTCTGCACTTGTGGTGGGATGTCTGCACTTGTGATGGGATCTCTGTATTCATGGTGGGATCTCTGCACCTGTGTTGGGATCTCTGCACTTGTGATGGGATCTCTGCACTTGTGGTGGGATCTCTGCACTCTTGGTGGCAACTCTGCACTTATGGTGGGATCTCTGCATTCATGGTGGGATCTTTGTACTTGTGGCGAGATCTCTGCACTCATAGTGGGATCTCTCTACATTGTGATGGGATCTCTGCACTCATGGTAGGATCTCTGCACTTGTGATGTGATCTCTGTACTTGTGGTGGGATCTCTGCACTTGTGATGGGATCTCTGCACTTGTGTTGGGATCTTTGCATTCATGGTGGGATCTCTGTACATGTGGTGGGATCTCTCCACTTGTGGTGGGATCTCTGCACTTGTGGTGGGATCTCTGTACTTGTGATGGGATATCTGCACTCATGGAGGGATCTCTGCACTCATGGTGGTATCTCTGCACTGGTGATGGGATATCTGCACTTGTGGTGGGATCTTTGCACTCATAGTGGGATCTCTGCACTCATGGTGGGGTCTCTGCACTTGTGATGGGATCTCTGCACTTGTGATGGGATCTCTGCACTCATGGTGGGATATTTATACTTGTAATGAGATCTCTACACTCATGGTGGGATCTCTGCATTTGTGGTGGGATCTCTGCACTCATAGTGGCATCTCTCTACTTGTGATGGGATCTCTGCACTCATGGTAGGATCTCTGCACTTGTGATGGGATCTCTGCACTCATGGTGGGATCTCTGCACTTGTGATGGGATTTCTGCTCTCATAGTGGGATCTCTCTACTTATGGTGGGATCTTTGCACTTGAGATGGGATCTCTGTACTCATGATGGGAACTCTGCACTTGTGGTGGGATCTCTGTACCCATAGTGGGATCTCTCTACTTGTGATGGGATCTCTGCACTTATGGTGGGATCTCTACACTTATGATAAGATCTCTTCACTTCTGGTGGGATCTCTGCACTTGTGGTGGGATCTCTGCACATGTGGTGGGATCTCTGCACTCATGGTGGGATCTCTGCACTTGAGATAGGATCTCTGTACTCATGATGGGAACTCTGCACTTATGGTGGGATCTCTGCACTCATAGTGGGATCTCTCTACTTGTGATGGGATCTCTGCACTTATGGTGGGATCTCTGCACTTATGATAAGATCTCTTCACTTGTGGTGGGATCTCTGCACTTGTGGTGGGATCTCTGCACTTGTGGTGGGATCTCTATACTCATGGTGGGATTTCTGCACTTGTGATGGGATCTCTGCACTCATGGTGGGATCTCTGCACTTGTGGTGGGATCTCTGTAGTCATAGTGGGATCTCTCTACTTGTGATGGTATCTCTGCACTCATGGTAGTATCTCTGCACTCATAGTGGGATCTCTCTACTTGTGATGGAATCTTTGCACTTGTGGTGGGATCTCTGCACTTGTGATGGGATCTCTGCACTCATGGTGGATCTCTGCACTTGTGATGGGATCTCTGCACTTGTGGTGGGATCTCTGCACTTGTGATGGGATCTCTGCTCTCATGATGGGATCCCTGCCCTTGTGGTAGGATTGCTGCACTCATGGTAGGATCTCTCTACTTGTGATTGGATCTCTGCACTCATGGTTGGATCTCTGCACATGTGATTGGATCTCTGCACTTGTGGTGGGATGTCTGCACTTGTGATGGGATCTCTGTATTCATGGTGGGATCTCTGCACCTGTGTTGGGATCTCTGCACTTGTGATGGGATCTCTGCACTTGTGGTGGGATCTCTGCACTCATGGTGGGAACTCTGCACTTATGGTGGGATCTCTGCACTCATGGTGGTATCTCTGCACTGGTGATGGGATCTCTGCACTTGTGGTGGGATCTTTGCACTCATAGTGGGATCTCTGCACTCATGGTGGGGTCTCTGCACTTGTGATGGGATCTCTGCACTTGTGATGGGATCTCTGCACTCATGGTGGGATCTTTAAACTTGTAATGAGATCTCTACACTCATGGTGGGATCTCTGCATTTGTGGTGGGATCTCTGCACTCATAGTGGCATCTCTCTACTTGTGATGGGATCTCTGCACTCATGGTAGGATCTCTGCACTTGTGATTGGATCTCTGTACTCATGATGGGAACTCTGCACTTGTGGTGGGATCTCTGCACTCATAGTGGGATCCCTCTACTTGTGATGGGATCTCTGCACTTATGGTGGGATCTCTGCACTTATGATAAGATCTCTTCACTTCTGGTGGGATCTCTGCACTTGTGGTGGGATCTCTGCACATGTGGTGGGATCTCTGCACTCATGGTGGGATCTCTGCACTTGAGATAGGATCTCTGTACTCATGATAGGAACTCTGCACTTGTGGTGGGATCTCTGCACTCATAGTGGGATCTCTCTACTTGTGATGGGATCTCTGCACTTATGGTGGGATCTTTGCACTTATGATAAGATCTCTTCACTTGTGGTGGGATCTCTGCACTTGTGGTGGGATCTCTTTACTTGTGGTGGGATCTCTATACTCATGGTGGGATTTCTGCACTTGTGATGGGATCTCTGCACTCATGGTGGGATCTCTGCACTTGTGTTGGGATCTCTGTAGTCATAGTGGGATCTCTCTACTTGTGATGGGATATCTGCACTCATGGTAGTATCTCAGCACTCATAGTGGGATCTCTCTACTTATGGTGGGATCTCTGCACTTGTGATGGGATCTCTGCTCTTATGGAGGGATCTCAGCACTTGTGACAGGATCTCTGCACTTGTGGTGGGATCTCTGCACTTGTGGTGGGTTCTCTGCACTCTTGATGGGATCTCTGTACTCGTGATGATATCTCTGCACTTGTGGTAGGATCTCTGCACTCATAGTGGGATCTCTCTACTTGTGATGGGATCTCTGCACTTATGGTGGGATCTCTGCACTTATGATAAGATCTCTTCACTTGTGGTGGGATCTCTGCACTTGTGGTGGGATCTCTGCACTTGTGGTGGGATCTCTGCACTCTTGATGGGATCTCTGTACTTGTGATGGTATCTCTGCACTTGTGGTGGGATCTCTGCACTCATAGTGGGATCTCTCTACTTGTGATGGGATCTCTGCACTTATGGTGGGATCTCTGCACTTATGATAAGATCTCTTCACTTCTGGTGGGATCTCTGCACTTGTGGTGGGATCTCTGCACATGTGGTTGGATCTCTGCACTCATGGTGGGATCTCTGCACTTGAGATAGGATCTCTGTACTCATGATAGGAACTCTGCACTTGTGGTGGGATCTCTGCACTCATAGTGGGATCTCTCTACTTGTGATGGGATCTCTGCACTTATGGTGGGATCTCCGCACTTATGATAAGATCTCTTCACTTGTGGTGGGATCTCTGCACTTGTGGTGGGATCTCTGCACTTGTGGTGGGATCTCTATACTCATGGTGGGATTTCTGCACTTGTGATGGGATCTCTGCACTCATGGTGGGATCTCTGCACTTGTGGTGGGATCTCTGTAGTCATAGTGGGATCTCTCTACTTGTGATGGGATATCTGCACTCATGGTAGTATCTCTGCACTCATAGTGGGATCGCTCTACTTATGGTGGGATCTCTGCACTTGTGATGGGATCTCTGCTCTTATGGAGGGATCTCAGCACTTGTGATGGGATCTCTGCACTTGTGGTGGGATCTCTGCACTTGTTGTGGGATCTCTGCACTCTTGATGGGATCTCTGTACTCGTGATGGTATCTCTGCACTTGTGGTAGGATCTCTGTACTTATGGTGGGATCTCTGCACTCATGGTGGGATCTTTGTACTTGTGATGGTGTATCTGCACTCATGGTGGGATCTCTGCACTCATAGTGGGATCTCTCTACTTGTGATGGGATCTCTGCACTTGTGGTGGGATCTCTGCACTTGTGATGGGATCTCTGCACTCATGGTGGATCTCTGCACTTGTGATGGGATCTCTGCACTTGTGGTGGGATCTCTGCACTTGTGATGGGATCTCTGCTCTCATGATGGGATCCCTGCCCTTGTGGTAGGATCGCTGCACTCATGGTAGGATCTCTCTACTTCTGATGGGATCTCTGCACTCATGGTTGTATCTCTGCACATGTGATTGGATCTCTGCACTTGTGGTGGGATGTCTGCACTTGTGGTGGGATCTCTGTATTCATGGTGGGATCTCTGCACCTGTGTTGGGAGCTCTGCACTTGTGATGGGATGTCTAAACTTGTGGTGGGATCTCTGCACTCATGGTGGGAACTCTGCACTTATGGTGGGATCTCTGCATTCATGGTGAGATCTCTGCACTCATAGTGGGATCTCTCTACATTGTGATGGGATCTCTGCACTCATGGTAGGATCTCTGCACTTGTGATGTGATCTCTGCACTTGTGGTGGGATCTCTGCACTTGTGATGGGATCTCTGCTCTCATGATGTGATCCCTGCCCTTGTGGTAGGATCACTGCACTCATGGTAGGATCTCTCTACTTGTGATGGGATCTCTGCACTCATGGTTGGATCTCTGCACATGTGATTGGATCTCTGCACTTGTGGTGGGATGTCTGCACTTGTGATGGGATCTCTGTATTCATGGTGGGATCTCTGCACCTGTGTTGGGATCTCTGCACTTGTGATGGGATCTCTGCACTTGTGGTGGGATCTCTGCACTCATGGTGGCAACTCTGCACTTATGGTGGGATCTCTGCATTCATGGTGGGATCTTTGTACTTGTGGTGAGATCTCTGCACTCATAGTGGGATCTCTCTACATTGTGATGGGATCTCTGCACTCATGGTAGGATCTCTGCACTTGTGATGTGATCTCTGTACTTGTGGTGGGATCTCTGCACTTGTGATGGGATCTCTGCACTTGTGTTGGGATCTTTGCATTCATGGTGGGATCTCTGTACATGTGGTGGGATCTCTCCACTTGTGGTGGGATCTCTGCACTTGTGGTGGGATCTCTGTACTTGTGATGGGATATCTGCACTCATGGAGGGATCTCTGCACTCATGGTGGTATCTCTGCACTGGTGATGGGATATCTGCACTTGTGGTGGGATCTTTGCACTCATAGTGGGATCTCTGCACTCATGGTGGGGTCTCTGCACTTGTGATGGGATCTCTGCACTTGTGATGGGATCTCTGCACTCATGGTGGGATATTTATACTTGTAATGAGATCTCTACACTCATGGTGGGATCTCTGCATTTGTGGTGGGATCTCTGCACTCATAGTGGCATCTCTCTACTTGTGATGGGATCTCTGCACTCATGGTAGGATCTCTGCACTTGTGATGGGATCTCTGCACTCATGGTGGGATCTCTGCACTTGTGGTGGGATTTCTGCTCTCATAGTGGGATCTCTCTACTTATGGTGGGATCTTTGCACTTGAGATGGGATCTCTGTACTCATGATGGGAACTCTGCACTTGTGGTGGGATCTCTGCACTCATAGTGGGATCTCTCTACTTGTGATGGGATCTCTGCACTTATGGTGGGATCTCTGCACTTATGATAAGATCTCTTCACTTCTGGTGGGATCTCTGCACTTGTGGTGGGATCTCTGCACATGTGGCGGGATCTCTGCACTCATGGTGGGATCTCTGCACTTGAGATAGGATCTCTGTACTCATGATGCGAACTCTGCACTTGTGGTGGGATCTCTGCACTCATAGTGGGATCTCTCTACTTGTGATGGGATCTCTGCACTTATGGTGGGATCTCTGCACTTATGATAAGATCTCTTCACTTGTGGTGGGATCTCTGCACTTGTGGTGGGATCTCTGCACTTGTGGTGGGATCTCTATACTCATGGTGGGATTTCTGCACTTGTGATGGGATCTCTGCACTCATGGTGGGATCTCTGCACTTGTGGTGGGATCTCTGTAGTCATAGTGGGATCTCTCTACTTGTGATGGGATCTCTGCACTCATGGTAGTATCTCTGCACTCATAGTGGGATCTCTCTACTAATGGTGGGATCTCTGCACTTGTGATGGGATCTCTGCTCTTATGGAGGGATCTCAGCACTTGTGATGGGATCTCTGCACTTGTGGTGGGATCTCTGCACTTGTGGTGGGATCTCTGCACTCTTGATGGGATCTCTGTACTCGTGATGGTATCTCTGCACTTGTGGTAGGATCTCTGTACTTATGGTGGGATCTCTGCACTCATGGTGGGATCTTTGTACTTGTGATGGTGTATCTGCACTCATGGTGGGATCTCTGCACTCATAGTGGGATCTCTCTACTTGTGATGGGATCTCTGCACTTGTGGTGGGATCTCTGCACTTGTGATGGGATCTCCGCACTCATGGTGGATCTCTGCACTTGTGATGGGATCTCTGCACTTGTGGTGGGATCTCTGCACTTGTGATGGGATCTCTGCTCTCATGATGGGATCCCTGCCCTTGTGGTAGGATCGCTGCACTCATGGTAGGATCGCTCTACTTGTGATGGGATCTCTGCACTCATGGTTGGATCTCTGCACATGTGATTGGATCTCTGCACTTGTGGTGGGATGTCTGCACTTGTAATGGGATCTCTGTATTCATGGTGGGATCTCTGCACCTGTGTTGGGAGCTCTGCACTTGTGATGGGATGTCTCCACTTGTGGTGGGATCTCTGCACTCATGGTGGGAACTCTGCACTTATGGTGGGATCTCTGCATTCATGGTGGGATCTTTGTACTTATGGTGAGATCTCTGCACTCATAGTGGGATCTCTCTACATTGTGATGGGATCTCTGCACTCATGGTAGGATCTCTGCACTTGTGATGTGATCTCTGTATTTGTGATGGGATCTCTGCACTCATGGTGGGATCACTGCACTTGTGGTGGGATCTCTGCACTAATAGTGAGATCTCTCTACTTTTGATGGGATCTCTGCACTCATGGTGGGATCCCTGCACTTGTGATAGGATCTCCGTACTCATGGTGGGATCTCTGCACTTGTGATGGGATCTCTGCACTCATGGTGGGATCTCTGCACTTGTGATGGGATCTCTGCACTTGTGGTGGGATCTCTATAAATGTGATGGGATCTCTGCTTTTGTGATGGGATCTCTGCACTCATGGTGGGATCACTGCACTTGTGGTGGGATCTCTGCACTCATAGTGAGATCTCTCTACTTTTGATGGGATCTCTGCACTCATGGTGGGATCCCTGCACTTGTGATGGGATCTCTGCACTCATGGTGGGATCTGTGCATTCATGGTGGGATCTCTGCACTTGTGGTGGTATCTCTGAACTCATAGTGGGATCTCTCTACTTGTGATGGGATCGTTGTACTTGTGGTGGGATCTCTGCACTTGTGATGGGATCTCTGCACATGTGATGGGATCTCTGCATTCACGGTGGGATCTCTGCACTTGTGATGGGATCTCTGCACTCATGGTGGGCTCTTTCTACTTGTGATGGGATCTCTGCACTCATGGTGGGATCTCTGCACTTGTGATGGGATCCCTGCACTCATGGTGGGATCTCTGCACTTGTGGTGGGATCCCTGCACTTGTAATGGGATCTCTGCACTCATGATGGGATCTCTGCACTCATGGTGGGATCTGTGTACTCATCTACTTGTGATGGGAGCTCTGCACTTGTGATGGGATGTCTCCACTTGTGGTGGGATCTCTGCACTCATGGTGGGAACTCTGCACTTATGGTGGGATCTCTGCATTCAGGGTGGGATCTTTGTACTTGTGGTGAGATCTCTGCACTCATAGTGGGATCTCTCTACATTGTGATGGGATCTCTGCACTCATGGTAGGATCTCTGCACTTGTGATGTGATCTCTGCACTTGTGGTGGGATCTCTGCACTTGTGATGGGATCTCTGCTCTCATGATGGGATCCCTGCCCTTGTGGTAGGATCGCTGCACTCATGGTAGGATCTCTCTACTTGTGATGGGATCTCTGCACTCATGGTTGGATCTCTGCACATGTGATTGGATCTCTGCACTTGTGGTGGGATGTCTGTACTTGTGATGGGAGCTCTGTATTCATGGTGGGATCTCTGCACCTGTGTTGGGATCTCTGCACTTGTGATGGGATCTCTGCACTTGTGGTGGGATCTCTGCACTCATGGTGGGAACTCTGCACTTATGGTGGGATCTCTGCATTCATGGTGGGATCTTTGTACTTGTGGTGAGATCTCTGCACTCATAGTGGGATCTCTCTACATTGTGATGGGATCTCTGTACTTATGGTAGGATCTCTGCACTTGTGATGTGATCTCTGTACTTGTGGTGGGATCTCTGCACTTGTGATGGGATCTCTGCACTTGTGTTGGGATCTTTGCATTCATGGTGGGATCTCTGTACATGTGGTGGGATCTCTCCACTTGTGGTGGGATCTCTGCACTTGTGGTGGGATCTCTGTACTTGTGATGGGATATCTGCACTCATGGAGGGATCTCTGCACTCATGGTGGTATCTCTGCACTGGTGATGGGATCTCTGAACTTGTGGTGGGATCTTTGCACTCATAGTGGGATTTCTGCACTCATGGTGGGGTCTCTGCACTTGTGATGGGATCTCTGCACTTGTGATGGGATCTCTGCACTCATGGTGGGATCTTTATACTTGTAATGAGATCTCTACACTCATGGTGGGATCTCTGCATTTGTGGTGGGATCTCTGCACTCATAGTGGCATCTCTCTACTTGTGATGGGATCTCTGCACTCATGGTAGGATCTTTGCACTTGTGATGGGATCTCTGCACTCATGGTGGGATCTCTGCACTTGTGGTGGGATTTCTGCTCTCATAGTGGGATCTCTCTACTTATGGTGGGATCTTTGAACTTGAGATGGGATCTCTGTACTCATGATGGGAACTCTGCACTTGTGGTGGGATCTCTGCACTCATAGTGGGATCTCTCTACTTGTGATGGGATCTCTGCACTTATGGTGGGATCTCTGCACTTATGAAAAGATCTCTTCACTTCTGGTGGGATCTCTGCACTTGTGATGGGATCTGTGCACATGTGGTGGGATCTTTGCACTCATGGTGGGATCTCTGCACTTGAGATAGGATCTCTGTACTCATGATGGGAACTCTGCACTTGTGGTGGGATCTCTGCACTCATAGTGGGATCTCTCTACTTGTGATGGGAACTCTGCACTTATGGTGGGATCTCTGCACTTATGATAAGATCTCTTCACTTGTGGTGGGATCTTTGCACTTGTGGTGGGATCTCTGCACTTGTGGTGGGATCTCTATACTCATGGTGGGATTTCTGCACTTGTGATGGGATCTCTGCACTCATGGTGGGATCTCTTCACTTGTGGTGGGATCTCTGTAGTCATAGTGGGATCTCTCTACTTGTGATGGGATCTCTGCACTCATGGTAGTATCTCTGCACTCATAGTGGGATCTCTCTACTTATGGTGGGATCTCTGCACTTGTGATGGGATCTCTGCTCTTATGGAGGGATCTCAGCACTTGTGATGGGATCTCTGCACTTGTGGTGGGATCTCTGCACTTGTGGTGGGATCTCTGCACTCTTGATGGGATCTCTGTACTCGTGATGGTATCTCTGCACTTGTGGTAGGATCTCTGTACTTATGGTGGGATCTCTGCACTCATGGTGGGATCTTTGTACTTGTGATGGTGTATCTGCACTCATGGTGGGATCTCTGCACTCATAGTGGGATCTCTCTACTTGTGATGGGATCTCTGCACTTGTGGTAGGATCTCTGTACTTATGGTGGGATCTCTGCACTCATGGTGGGATCTTTGTACTTGTGATGGTGTATCTGCACTCATGGTGGGATCTCTGCACTCATAGTGGGATCTCTCTACTTGTGATGGGATCTCTGCACTTGTGGTGGGATCGCTGCACTTGTGATGGGATCTCTGCACTCATGGTGGATCTCTGCACTTGTGATGGGATCTCTGCACTTGTGGTGGGATCTCTGCACTTGTGATGGGATCTCTGCTCTCATGATGGGATCCCTGCCCTTGTGGTAGGATCGCTGCACTCATGGTAGGATCTCTCTACTTGTGATGGGATCTCTGCACTCATGGTTGGATCTCTGCACATGTGATTGGATCTCCGCACTCATGGTGGGATCTGTGCATTCATGGTGGGATCTCTGCACTTGTGGTGGTATCTCTGAACTCATAGTGGGATCTCTCTACTTGTGATGGGATCATTGTACTTGTGGTGGGATCTCTGCACTTGTGATGGGATCTCTGCACATGTGATGGGATCTCTGCATTCATGGTGGGATCTCTGCACTTGTGATAGTGAGATCTCTCTACTTTTGATGGGATCTCTGCACTCATGGTGGGATCCCTGCACTTGTGATAGGATCTCCGCACTCATGGTGGGATCTGTGCATTCATGGTGGGATCTCTGCACTTGTGGTGGTATCTCTGAACTCATAGTGGGATCTCTCTACTTGTGATGGGATCATTGTACTTGTGGTGGGATCTCTGCACTTGTGATGGGATCTCTGCACATGTGATGGGATCTCTGCATTCATGGTGGGATCTCTGCACTTGTGATGGGATCTCTGCACTTATGGTGGGCTCTTTCTACTTGTGATGGGATCTCTGCAATCATGGTGGGATCTCTGCACTTATGGTGGGATCTCTGCATTCATGGTGGGATCTTTGTACTTGTGGTGAGATCTCTGCACTCATAGTGGGATCTCTCTAAATTGTGATGGAATCTCTGCGCTCATGGTAGGATCTCTGCACTTGTGATGTGATCTCTGTATTTATGATGGGATCTCTGCACTCATGGGGGATCTCTGTACTTGTGATGGGATCTCTTTACTTGTGGTGGGATCTCTGCACTTGTGATGGGATCTCTGCACTGGTGTTGGGATCTTTGCATTCATGGTGGGATCTCTGCACTTGTGGTGGGACCTCTACACTTGTGATGGGATCTCTGCACATGTGGTGGGATCTATGCACTCATGGTGGGATCTCTGCACTTGTCGTGGGATCTCTGTTCTCATAGTGGGATCTCTTCACTTGTGGTGGGATCTCTGCACTTGTGGTGGGATCTCTGCACATGTGGTGGGATCTCTATACTCATGGTGGGATCTCTGCACTTGTGATGGGATCTATGCATTATGGTGGGATCTTTGTACTTGTGATGAGATCTCTGCACTTATGGTGGGATCTTTGCACTTGGGATGGGATCTCTGCACTTGTGATAGGATCTCTGCATTCATGGTGGGATCTCTGCATGTGTGGTGAGAACTCTGGACTGATGCTGGGATCTTTGCACTTGTGGTGGGATCTCTTCACTTGTGATAGGATCTCTGCATTGATGGTGGGATCTCTGCATGTGTGGTGGGATCTCTGCACTTATGATGGGATCTCTGCACATGTGATGGGATCTCTGCACTCATGGTGGGATCTCTGCACTTGAGATAGGATCTCTGTACTCATGATGGGATCGCTGCACTTGTGGTGGGATCTCTGCACTCATAGTGGGATCTCTCTACTTGTGATGGGATCTCTGCACTTATGGTGGGATCCTTGCACTTGTGATGGGATCTCTGCACTCATGGTGGGATCTGTGCATTCATGGTGGGATCTCTGCACTTGTGGTGGTATCTCTGCACTCATAGTGGGATCTCTCTACTTGTAATGGGATCTTTGTACTTGTGGTGGGATCTCTGCACTTGTGATGGGATCTCTGCACTTGTGATGGGATCTCTGCATTCATGGTGGGATCTCTGCATTTGTGATGGGATCTCTGCACTCATGGTGGGATCACTGCACTTGTGGTGGGATCTCTGCACTCATAGTGAGATCTCTCTACTTTTGATGGGATCTCTGCACTCATGGTGGGATCCCTGCACTTGTGATAGGATCTCCATACTCATGGTGGGATCTCTGCACTTATGATGGGATCTCTGCACTCATGGTGGGCTCATTCTACTTGTGATGGGATCTCTGCACTCATGGTGGGATCTCTGCACTTGTGATGGGATCCCTTCACTCATGGTGGGATCTCTGCACTTGTGGTGGGATCCCTGCACTTGTAATGGGCTCTCTGCACTCATGATGGGATCTCTGCACTCATGGTGGGATCTGTGTACTCATAGTGGAATCTCTCTACTTGTGATGGGAGCTCTGCACTTGTGATGGGATGTCTCCACTTGTGGTGGGATCTCTGCACTCATGGTGGGAACTCTGCACTTATGGTGGGATCTCTGCATTCATGGTGGGATCTTTGTACTTATGGTGAGATCTCTGTACTCATAGTGGGATCTCTCTACATTGTGATGGGATCTCTGCACTCATGGTAGGATCTCTGCACTTGTGATGTGATCTCTGCACTTGTGGTGGGATCTCTGCACTTGTGATGGGATCTCTGCTCTCATGATGGGATCCCTGCCCTTGTGGTAGGATCGCTGCACTCATGGTAGGATCTCTCTACTTGTGATGGGATCTCTGCAGTCATGGTTGGATCTCTGCACATGTGATTGGATCTCTGCACTTGTGGTGGGATGTCTGCACTTGTGATGGGATCTCTGTATTCATGGTGGGATCTCTGCACCTGTGTTGGGATCTCTGCACTTGTGATGGGATCTCTGCACTTGTGGTGGGATCTCTGCACTCATGGTGGGAACTCTGCACTTATGGTGGAATCTCTGCATTCATGGTGGGATCTTTGTACTTGTGGTGAGATCTCCGCACTCATAGTGGGATCTCTCTACATTGTGATGGGATCTCTGCTCTCATGGTAGGATCTCTGCACTTGTGATGTGATCTCTGTACTTGTGGTGGGATCTCTGCACTTGTGATGGGATCTCTGCACTTGTGTTGGGATCTTTGCATTCATGGTGGGATCTCTGTACATGTGGTGGGATCTCTCCACTTGTGGTGGGATCTCTGCACTTGTGGTGGGATCTCTGTACTTGTGATGGGATATCTGCACTCATGGAGGGATCTCTGCACTCATGGTGGTATCTCTGCACTGGTGATGGGATCTCTGCACTTGTGGTGGGATCTTTGCACTGATAGTGAGATCTCTGCACTCATGGTGGGGTCTCTGCACTTGTGATGGGATCTCTGCACTTGTGATGGGATCTCTGCACTCATGGTGGGATCTTTATACTTGTAATGAGATCTCTACACTCATGGTGGGATCTCTGCATTTGTGGTGGGATCTCTGCACTCATAGTGGCATCTCTCTACTTTTGATGGGATCTCTGCACTCATGGTAGGATCTCTGCACTTGTGATGGGATCTCTGCACTCATGGTGGGATCTCTGCACTTGTGGTGGGATTTCTGCTCTCATAGTGGGATCTCTCTACTTATGGTGGGATCTTTGCACTTGAGATGGGATCTCTGTACTCATGATGGGAACTCTGCACTTGTGGTGGGATCTCTGCACTCATAGTGGGATCTCTCTACTTGTGATGGGATCTCTGCACTTATGGTGGGATCTCTGCACTTATGATGGGATCTCTGCACTCATGGTAGGATCTCTGTACTTGTGATGGGATCTCTTTACTTGTGGTGGGATCTCTGCACTTGTGATGGGATCTCTGCACTGGTGTTGGGATCTTTGCATTCATGGTGGGATCTTTGCACTTGTGGTGGGATCTCTACACTTGTGATGGGATCTCTGCACATGTGGTGGGATCTATGCACTCATGGTGGGATCTCTGCACTTGTCGTGGGATCTCTGTCCTCATAGTGGGATCTCTTCACTTGTGGTGGGATCTCTGCACTTGTGGTGGGATCTCTGCACATGTGGTGGGATCTCTATACTCATGGTGGGATCTCTTCACTTGTGATGGGATCTATGCATTATGGTGGGATCTTTGCACTTGTGATGAGATCTCTGCACTTATGGTGGGATCTTTGCACTTGGGATGGGATCTCTGCACTTGTGATAGGATCTCTGCATTCATAGTGGGATCTCTGCATGTGTGGTGAGAACTCTGGACTGATGCTGGGATCTTTGCACTTGTGGTGGGATCTCTTCACTTGTGATAGGATCTCTGCATTGATGATGGGATCTCTGCATGTGTGGTGGGATCTCTGCACTTATGATGGGATCTCTGCACATGTGATGGGATCTCTGCACTCATGGTGGGATCTCTGCACTTGAGATAGGATCTCTGTACTCATGATGGGATCTCTGCACTTGTGGTGGGATCTCTGCACTCATAGTGGGATCTCTCTACTTGTGATGGGATCTCTGCACTTATGGTGGGATCCTTGCACTTGTGATGGGATCTCTGCACTCATGGTGGGATCTGTGCATTCATGGTGGGATCTCTGCACTTGTGGTGGTATCTCTGCACTCATAGTGGGATCTCTCTACTTGTGATGGGATCTTTGTACTTGTGGTGGGATCTCTGTACTTGTGATGGGATCTCTGCACTTGTGATGGGATCTCTGCATTCATGGTGGGATCTCTGCATTTGTGATGGGATCTCTGCACTCATGGTGGGATCACTGCACTTGTGGTGGGATCTCTGCACTCATAGAGAGATCTCTCTACTTTTGATGGGATCTCTGCACTCATGGTGGGATCCCTGCACTTGTGATAGGATCTCCATACTCATGGTGGGATCTCTGCACTTATGATGGGATCTCTGCACTCATGATGGGATCTCTGCACTTGTGATGGGATCTCTGCACTTGTGGTGGGATCTCTATACTTGTGATGGGATCTCTGCTTTTGTGATGGGATCTCTGCACTCATGGTGGGATCACTGCACTTGTGGTTGGATCTCTGCACTCATAGTGAGATCTCTCTACTTTTGATGGGATCTCTGCACTCATGGCGGGATCCCTGCACTTGTGATGGGATCCCTGCACTCATGGTGGGATCTCTGCACTTGTGGTGGGATCTCTGCACTCGTGATGGGATCCCTGCACTCATGGTGGGATCGGTGTACTCATAGTGGAATCTCTCTACTTGTGATGGGATCTCTGCACTTGTGGTGGGATATCTGCACTTATGGTGGGTTATTTGCACTTATAGTGGGATCTCTATACTCATAGTGGGATCTCTCTACTTGTGATGAGATCTCTACATTTGTGGTGGGATCTCTGCACTTGTGATGGGATATCTGCACTCATGTTGGGATCTGTGTACTCATAGTGGGATCTCTCTACTTATGATGGGATCTCCGCACTTGTGATGGGATCTTTGCACTCATGGTGGGATCTCTGCACTTGTGGTGGGATCTCTGCACTCATAGTGGGATCTCTCTACTTGTGATGGGATCTCTGCACTTATGGTGGGATCCTTGCACTTGTGATGGGATCTCTGCACTCATGGTGGGATCTGTGCATTCATGGTGGGATCTCTGCACTTGTGGTAATATCTCTGCACTCATAGTGGGATCTCTCTACTTGTGATGGGATCTTTGTACTTGTGGTGGGATCTCTGCACTTGTGATGGGATCTCTGCACTTGTGATGGGATATCTGCATTCATGGTGGGATCTCTGCATTTGTGATGGGATCTCTGCACTCAAGGTGGGATCACTGCACTTGTGGTAGGATCTCTGCACTCATAGTGAGATATCTCTACTTTTGATGGGATCTCTGCACTCATGGTGGGATCCCTGCACTTGTGATAGGATCTCCATACTCATGATGGGATCTCTGCACTTGTGATGGGATCTCTGCACTCATGGTGGGATCTCTGCACTTGTGATGGGATCTCTGCACTTGTGGTAGGATCTCTATACTTGTGATGGGATCTCTGCTTTTGTGATGGGATCTCTGCACTCATGGTGGGATCACTGCACTTGTGGTGGGATCTCTGCACTCATAGTGAGATCTCTCTACTTTTGATGGAATCTCTGCACTCATGGTGGGATCCCTGCACTTGTGATGGGATCTCTGCACTCATGGTGGGATCTGTGCATTCATGGTGGGATCTCTGCACTTGTGGTGGTATCTCTGCACTCATAGTGGGATCTCTCTACTTGTGATGGGATCTTTGTACTTGTGGTGGGATCTCTGCACTTGTGATGGGATCTCTGCACTTGTGATGCGATCTCTGCATTCATGGTGGGATCTCTGCATTTGTGATGGGATCTCTGCACTTATGATGGGCTCTTTCTACTTGTGATGGGATCTCTGCAATCATGGTGGGATCTCTGCACTTGTGATGGGATCCCTGCACTCATGGTGGGATCTCTACACTTGTGATGGGATCTCTGCACTTGTGATGGGATCTCTGCACTCATGATGGGATCTCTGCACTCATGGTGGGATCTGTGTACTCATAGTGGAATCTCTCTACTTGTGATGGGATCTCTGCACTTGTGGTGGGATCTCTGTACTTGTGATGGGATATCTGCACTCATGGAGGGATCTCTGCACTCATGGTGGTATCTCTGCACTGGTGATGGGATCTCTGCACTTGTGGTGGGATCTTTGCACTCATAGTGGGATCTCTGCACTCATGGTGGGGTCTCTGCACTTGTGATGGGATCTCTGCACTTGTGATGGGATCTCTGCACTCATGGTGGGATCTTTATACTTGTAATGAGATCTCTACACTCATGGTGGGATCTCTGCATTTGTGGTGGGATCTCTGCACTCATAGTGGCATCTCTCTACTTGTGATGGGATCTCTGCACTCATGGTAGGATCTCTGCACTTGTGATGGGATCTCTGCACTCATGGTGGGATCTCTGCACTTGTGGTGGGATTTCTGCTCTCATAGTGGGATCTCTCTACTTATGGTGGGATCTTTGCACTTGAGATGGGATCTCTGTACTCATGATGGGAACTCTGCACTTGTGGTGGGATCTCTGCACTCATAGTGGGATCTCTCTACTTGTGATGGGATCTCTGCACTTATGGTGGGATCTCTGCACTTATGATAAGATCTCTTCACTTCTGGTGGGATCTCTGCACTTGTGATGGGATCTCTGCACATGTGGTGGGATCTTTGCACTCATGGTGGGATCTCTGCACTTGAGATAGGATCTCTGTACTCATGATGGGAACTCTGCACTTGTGGTGGGATCTCTGCACTCATAGTGGGATCTCTCTACTTGTGATGGGAACTCTGCACTTATGGTGGGATCTCTGCACTTATGATAAGATCTCTTCACTTGTGGTGGGATCTTTGCACTTGTGGTGGGATCTCTGCACTTGTGGTGGGATCTCTATACTCATGGTGGGATTTCTGCACTTGTGATGGGATCTCTGCACTCATGGTGGGATCTCTTCACTTGTGGTGGGATCTCTGTAGTCATAGTGGGATCTCTCTACTTGTGATGGGATCTCTGCACTCATGGTAGTATCTCTGCACTCATAGTGGGATCTCTCTACTTATGGTGGGATCTCTGCACTTGTGATGGGATCTCTGCTCTTATGGAGGGATCTCAGCACTTGTGATGGGATCTCTGCACTTGTGGTGGGATCTCTGCACTTGTGGTGGGATCTCTGCACTCTTGATGGGATCTCTGTACTCGTGATGGTATCTCTGCACTTGTGGTAGGATCTTTGTACTTATGGTGGGATCTCTGGACTCATGGTGGGATCTTTGTACTTGTGATGGTGTATCTGCACTCATGGTGGGATCTCTGCACTCATAGTGGGATCTCTCTACTTGTGATGGGATCTCTGCACTTGTGGTGGGATCGCTGCACTTGTGATGGGATCTCTGCACTCATGGTGGATCTCTGCACTTGTGATGGGATCTCTGCACTTGTGGTGGGATCTCTGCACTTGTGATGGGATCTCTGCTCTCATGATGGGATCCCTGCCCTTGTGGTAGGATTGCTGCACTCATGGTAGGATCTCTCTACACTCATGGTGGGATCTCTGCACTCATAGTGGGATCTCTCTACTTGTGATGGGATCTCTGCACTTGTGGTGGGATCTCTGCACTTGTGATGGGATCTCTGCACTCATGGTTGGATCTCTGCACATGTGATTGGATCTCTGCACTTGTGGTGGGATGTCTGCACTTGTGATGGGATCTCTGTATTCATGGTGGGATCTCTGCACCTGTGTTGGGAGCTCTGCACTTGTGATGGGATGTCTCCACTTGTGGGATCTCTGCACTCATGGTGGGATCTGTGTACTCATAGTGGAATCTCTCTACTTGTGATGGGATCTCTGCACTTGTGGTGGGATATCTGCACTTATGGTGGGTTATTTGCACTTATAGTGGGATCTCTATACTCATAGTGGGATCTCTCTACTTGTGATGAGATCTCTACATTTGTGGTGGGATCTCTGCACTTGTGATGGGATATCTGCACTCATGTTGGGATCTGTGTACTCATAGTGGGATCTCTCTACTTATGATGGGATCTCCGCACTTGTGATGGGATCTTTGCACTCATGGTGGGATCTCTGCACTTGTGGTGGGATCTCTGCACTCATAGTGGGATCTCTCTACTTGTGATGGGATCTCTGCACTTATGGTGGGATCCTTGCACTTGTGATGGGATCTCTGCACTCATGGTGGGATCTGTGCATTCATGGTGGGATCTCTGCACTTGTGGTGGTATCTCTGCACTCATAGTGGGATCTCTCTACTTGTGATGGGATCTTTGTACTTGTGGTGGGATCTCTGCACTTGTGATGGGATCTCTGCACTTGTGATGGGATATCTACATTCATGGTGGGATCTCTGCATTTGTGATGGGATCTCTGCACTCAAGGTGGGATCACTGCACTTGTGGTAGGATCTCTGCACTCATAGTGAGATATCTCTACTTTTGATGGGATCTCTGCACTCATGGTGGGATCCCTGCACTTGTGATAGGATCTCCATACTCATGATGGGATCTCTGCACTTGTGATGGGATCTCTGCACTCATGGTGGGATCTCTGCACTTGTGATGGGATCTCTGCACTTGTGGTAGGATCTCTATACTTGTGATGGGATCTCTGCTTTTGTGATGGGATCTCTGCACTCATGGTGGGATCACTGCACTTGTGGTGGGATCTCTGCACTCATAGTGAGATCTCTCTACTTTTGATGGAATCTCTGCACTCATGGTGGGATCCCTGCACTTGTGATGGGATCTCTGCACTCATGGTGGGATCTGTGCATTCATGGTGGGATCTCTGCACTTGTGGTGGTATCTCTGCACTCATAGTGGGATCTCTCTACTTGTGATGGGATCTTTGTACTTGTGGTGGGATCTCTGCACTTGTGATGGGATCTCTGCACTTGTGATGGGATCTCTGCATTCATGGTGGGATCTCTGCACTTGTGATGGGATCTCTGCACTTATGGTGGGCTCTTTCTACTTGTGATGGGATCTCTGCAATCATGGTGGGATCTCTGCACTTGTGATGGGATCCCTGCACTCATGGTGGGATCTCTACACTTGTGATGGGATCTCTGCACTTGTGATGGGATCTCTGCACTCGTGATGGGATCTCTGCACTCATGGTGGGATCTGTGTACTCATAGTGGAATCTCTCTACTTGTGATGGGATCTCTGCACTTGTGGTGGGATCTCTGTACTTGTGATGGGATATCTGCACTCATGGAGGGATCTCTGCACTCATGGTGGAATCTCTGCACTGGTGATGGGATCTCTGCACTTGTGGTGGGATCTTTGCACTCATAGTGGGATCTCTGCACTCATGGTGGGGTCTCTGCACTTGTGATGGGATCTCTGCACTTGTGATGGGATCTCTGCACTCATGGTGGGATCTTTATACTTGTAATGAGATCTCTACACTCATGGTGGGAGCTCTGCATTTGTGGTGGGATCTCTGCACTCATAATGGCATCTCTCTACTTGTGATGGGATCTCTGCACTCATGGTAGGATCTCTGCACTTGTGATGGGATCTCTGCACTCATGGTGGGATCTCTGCACTTGTGGTGGGATTTCTGCTCTCATAGTGGGATCTCTCTACTTATGGTGGGATCTTTGCACTTGAGATGGGATCTCTATACTCATGATGGGAACTCTGCACTTGTGGTGGGATCTCTGCACTCATAGTGGGATCTCTCTACTTGTGATGGGATCTCTGCACTTATGGTGGGATCTATGCACTTATGATAAGATCTCTTCACTTCTGGTGGGATCTCTGCACTTGTGATGGGATCTCTGCACATGTGGTGGGATCTTTGCACTCATGGTGGGATCTCTGCACTTGAGATAGGATCTCTGTACTCATGATGGGAACTCTGCACTTGTGGTGGGATCTCTGCACTCATAGTGGGATCTCTCTACTTGTGATGGGAACTCTGCACTTATGGTGGGATCTCTGCACTTATGATAAGATCTCTTCACTTGTGGTGGGATCTTTGCACTTGTGGTGGGATCTCTGCACTTGTGGTGGGATCTCTATACTCATGGTGGGATTTCTGCACTTGTGATGGGATCTCTGCACTCATGGTGGGATCTCTTCACTTGTGGTGGGATCTCTGTAGTCATAGTGGGATCTCTCTACTTGTGATGGGATCTCTGCACTCATGGTAGTATCTCTGCACTCATAGTGGGATCTCTCTACTTATGGTGGGATCTCTGCACTTGTGATGGGATCTCTGCTCTTATGGAGGGATCTCAGCACTTGTGATGGGATCTCTGCACTTGTGGTGGGATCTCTGCACTTGTGGTGGGATCTCTGCACTCTTGATGGGATCTCTGTACTCGTGATGGTATCTCTGCACTTGTGGTAGGATCTCTGTACTTATGGTGGGATCTCTGCACTCATGGTGGGATCTTTGTACTTGTGATGGTGTATCTGCACTCATGGTGGGATCTCTGCACTCATAGTGGGATCTCTCTACTTGTGATGGGATCTCTGCACTTGTGGTGGGATCGCTGTACTTGTGATGGGATCTCTGCACTCATGGTGGATCTCTGCACTTGTGATGGGATCTCTGCACTTGTGGTGGGATCTCTGCACTTGTGATGGGATCTCTGCTCTCATGATGGGATCCCTGCCCTTGTGGTAGGATCGCTGCACTCATGGTAGGATCTCTCTACACTCATGGTGGGATCTCTGCACTCATAGTGGGATCTCTCTACTTGTGATGGGATCTCTGCACTTGTGGTGGGATCGCTGCACTTGTGATGAGATCTCTGCACTCATGGTTGGATCTCTGCACATGTGATTGGATCTCTGCACTTGTGGTGGGATGTCTGCACTTGTGATGGGATCTCTGTATTCATGGTGGGATCTCTGCACCTGTGTTGGGAGCTCTGCACTTGTGATGGGATGTCTCCACTTGTGGGATCTCTCTACTTGTGATGGGATCTTTGTACTTGTGGTGAGATCTCTGCACTTGTGATGGGATCTCTGCACTTGTGATGGGATCTCTGCACTCATGGTGGGATCTCTGCACTTGTGATGGGATCTCTGCACTTGTGGTGGGATCTCTATAATGTGATGGGATCTCTGCTTTTGTGATGGGATCTCTGCACTCATGGTGGGATCACTGCACTTGTGGTGGGATCTCTGCACTCATAGTGAGATCTTTTTACTTTTGATGGGATCTCTGCACTCATGGTGGGATCCCTGCACTTGTGATGGGATCTCTGCACTCATGGTGGGATCTGTGCATTCATGGTGGGATCTCTGCACTTGTGGTGGTATCTCTGAACTCATAGTGGGATCTCTCTACTTGTGATGGGATCATTGTACTTGTGGTGGGATCTCTGCACTTGTGATGGGATCTCTGCACATGTGATGGGATCTCTGCATTCATGGTGGGATCTCTGCACTTGTGATGGGATCTCTGCACTCATGGTGGGCTCTTTCTACTTGTAATGGGATCTCTGCACTCATGGTGGGATCTCTGCACTTGTGATGGGATCCCTTCACTCATGGTGGGATCTCTGCACTTGTGGTGGGATCCCTGCACTTGTAATGGGCTCTCTGCACTCATGATGGGATCTCTGCACTCATGGTGGGATCTGTGTACTCATAGTGGAATCTCTCTACTTGTGATGGGAGCTCTGCACTTGTGATGGGATGTCTCCACTTGTGGTGGGATCTCTGCACTCATGGTGGGAACTCTGCACTTATGGTGGGATCTCTGCATTCATGGTGGGATCTTTGTACTTGTGGTGAGATCTCTGTACTCATAGTGGGATCTCTCTACATTGTGATGGGATCTCTGCACTCATGGTAGGATCTCTGCACTTGTGATGTGATCTCTGCACTTGTGGTGGGATCTCTGCACTTGTGATGGGATCTCTGCTCTCATGATGGGATCCCTGCCCTTGTGGTAGGATCGCTGCACTCATGGTAGGATCTCTCTACTTGTGATGGGATCTCTGCACTCATGGTTGGATCTCTGCACATGTGATTGGATCTCTGCACTTGTGGTGGGATGTCTGCACTTGTGATGGGATCTCTGTATTCATGGTGGGATCTCTGCACCTGTGTTGGGATCTCTGCACTTGTGATGGGATCTCTGCACTTGTGGTGGGATCTCTGCACTCATGGTGGGAACTCTGCACTTATGGTGGAATCTCTGCATTCATGGTGGGATCTTTGTACTTGTGGTGAGATCTCCGCACTCATAGTGGGATCTCTCTACATTGTGATGGGATCTCTGCACTCATGGTAGGATCTCTGCACTTGTGATGTGATCTCTGTACTTGTGGTGGGATCTCTGCACTTGTGATGGGATCTCTGCACTTGTGTTGGGATCTTTGCATTCATGGTGGGATCTCTGTACATGTGGTGGGATCTCTCCACTTGTGGTGGGATCTCTGCACTTGTGGTGGGATCTCTGTACTTGTGATGGGATATCTGCACTCATGGAGGGATCTCTGCACTCATGGTGGTATCTCTGCACTGGTGATGGGATCTCTGCACTTGTGGTGGGATCTTTGCACTCATAGTGAGATCTCTGCACTCATGGTGGGGTCTCTGCACTTGTGATGGGATCTCTGCACTTGTGATGGGATCTCTGCACTCATGGTGGGATCTTTATACTTGTAATGAGATCTCTACACTCATGGTGGGATCTCTGCATTTGTGGTGGGATCTCTGCACTCATAGTGGCATCTCTCTACTTGTGATGGGATCTCTGCACTCATGGTTGGATCTCTGCACTTGTGATGGGATCTCTGCACTCATGGTGGGATCTCTGCACTTGTGGTGGGATTTCTGCTCTCATAGTGGGATCTCTCTACTTATGGTGGGATCTTTGCACTTGAGATGGGATCTCTGTACTCATGATGGGAACTCTGCACTTGTGGTGGGATCTCTGCACTCATAGTGGGATCTCTCTACTTGTGATGGGATCTCTGCACTTATGGTGGGATCTCTGCACTTATGATGGGATCTCTGCACTCATGGTAGGATCTCTGTACTTGTGATGGGATCTCTTTACTTGTGGTGGGATCTCTGCACTTGTGATGGGATCTCTGCACTGGTGTTGGGATCTTTGCATTCATGGTGGGATCTCTGCACTTGTGGTGGGATCTCTACACTTGTGATGGGATCTCTGCACATGTGGTAGGATCTATGCACTCATGGTGGGATCTCTGCCCTTGCCGTGGGATCTCTGTCCTCATAGTGGGATCTCTTCACTTGTGGTGGGATCTCTGCACTTGTGGTGGGATCTCTGCACATGTGGTGGGATCTCTATACTCATGGTGGGATCTCTGCACTTGTGATGGGATCTATGCATTATGGTGGGATCTTTGCACTTGTGATGAGATCTCTGCACTTATGGTGGGATCTTTGCACTTGGGATGGGATCTCTGCACTTGTGATAGGATCTCTGCATTCATGGTGGGATCTCTGCATGTGTGGTGAGAACTCTGGACTGATGCTGGGATCTTTGCACTTGTGGTGGGATCTCTTCACTTGTGATAGGAGCTCTGCATTGATGATGGGATCTCTGCATGTGTGGTGGGATCTCTGCACTTATGATGGGATCTCTGCACATGTGATGGGATCTCTGTACTCATGGTGGGATCTCTGCACTTGAGATAGGATCTCTGTACTCATGATGGGATCTCTGCACTTGTGGTGGGATCTCTGCACTCATAGTGGGATCTCTCTACTTGTGATGGGATCTCTGCACTTATGGTGGGATCCTTGCACTTGTGATGGGATCTCTGCACTCATGGTGGGATCTGTGCATTCATGGTGGGATCTCTGCACTTGTGGTGGTATCTCTGCACTCATAGTGGGATCTCTCTACTTGTGATGGGATCTTTGTACTTGTGGTGGGATCTCTGCACTTGTGATGGGATCTCTGCACTTGTGATGGGATCTCTGCATTCATGGTGGGATCTCTGCATTTGTGATGGGATCTCTGCACTCATGGTGGGATCACTGCACTTGTGGTGGGATCTCTGCACTCATAGTGAGATCTCTCTACTTTTGATGGGATCTCTGCACTCATGGTGGGATCCCTGCACTTGTGATAGGATCTCCATACTCATGGTGGGATCTCTGCACTTATGATGGGATCTCTGCACTCATGGTGGGATCTCTGCACTTGTGATGGGATCTCTGCACTTGTGGTGGGATCTCTATACTTGTGATGGGATCTCTGCTTTTGTGATGGGATTTCTGCACTCATGGTGGGATCACTGCACTTGTGGTGGGATCTCTGCACTCATAGTGAGATCTCTCTCCTTTTGATGGGATCTCTGCACTCATGGTGGTATCCCTGCACTTGTGATGGGATCCCTGCACTCATGGTGGGACCTCTGCACTTGTGGTGGGATCTCTGCACTCGTGATGGGATCTCTGCACTCATGGTCGGATCTGTGTACTCATAGTGGAATCTCTCTACTTATGATGGGATCTCTGCACTTGTGGTGGGATATCTGCACTTATGGTGGGTTATTTGCACTTATAGTGGGATCTCTATACTCATAGTGGGATCTCTCTACTTGTGATGAGATCTCTACATTTGTGGTGGGATCTCTGCACTTGTGATGGGATATCTGCACTCATGTTGGGATATGTGTACTCATAGTGGGATCTCTCTACTTATGATGGGATCTCCGCACTTGTGATGGGATCTTTGCACTCATGGTGGGATCTCTGCACTTGTGGTGGGATCTATGCACTCATAGTGGGATCTCTCTACTTGTGATGGGATCTCTGCACTTATGGTGGGATCCTTGCACTTGTGATGGGATCTCTGCACTCATGGTGGGATCTGTGCATTCATGGTGGGATCTCTGCACTTGTGGTGGTATCTCTGCACTCATAGTGGGATCTCTCTACTTGTGATGGGATCTTTGTACTTGTGGTGGGATCTCTGCACTTGTTATGGGATCTCTGCACTTGTGATGGGATATCTGCATTCATGGTGGGATCTCTGCATTTGTGATGGGATCTCTGCACTCAAGGTGGGATCACTGCACTTGTGGTAGGATCTCTGCACTCATAGTGAGATATCTCTACTTTTGATGGGATCTCTGCACTCATGGTGGGATCCCTGCACTTGTGATAGGATCTCCATACTCATGATGGGATCTCTGCACTTGTGATGGGATCTCTGCACTCATGGTGGGATCTCTGCACTTGTGATGGGATCTCTGCACTTGTGGTAGGATCTCTATACTTGTGATGGGATCTCTGCTTTTGTGATGGGATCTCTGCACTCATGGTGGGATCACTGCACTTGTGGTGGGATCTCTGCACTCATAGTGAGATCTCTCTACTTTTGATGGAATCTCTGCACTCATGGTGGGATCCCTGCACTTGTGGTGGTATCTCTGCACTCATAGTGGGATCTCTCTGCTTGTGATGGGATCTTTGTACTTGTGGTGGGATCTCTGCACTTGTGATGGGATCTCTGCACTTGTGATGGGATCTCTGCATTCATGGTGGGATCTCTGCACTTGTGATGGGATCTCTGCACTTATGGTGGGCTCTTTCTACTTGTGATGGGATCTCTGCAATCATGGTGGGATCTCTGCACTTGTGATGGGATCCCTGCACTCATGGTGGGATCTCTACACTTGTGATGGGATCTCTGCACTTTTGATGGGATCTCTGCACTCGTGATGGGATCTCTGCACTCATGGTGGGATCTGTGTACTCATAGTGGAATCTCTCTACTTGTGATGGGATCTCTGCACTTGTGGCGGGATCTCTGCACTTATGGTGGGTTCTCTGCACTTATGGTGGGATCTCTATACTCATAGTGGGATCTCTCTACTTGTGATGAGAACTCTACATTTGTGGTGGGATCTCTGCACTTGTGATGGGATATCTACACTCATGTTGGGATCTGTGTACTCATAGTGGGATCTCTCTACTTATGATGGGATCTCTGTACTTGTGGTGGGATCTCTGTACTCATGGTGGGATCTCTGTACTCATAGTGGGATCTCTGCACTCATGGTGGGATCTCTGCACTTGTGGTGGGATTTCTGCTCTCATAGTGGGATCTCTCTACTTATGGTGGGATCTCTGCACTTGTGATGGGATCTCTGCTCCTATGAAGGGATCTCTGCACTTGTGATGGGATCTCTGCACTTGTGGTGGGATCTCTGCACTTGTGGTAGGATCTCTGCACTCATGGTGGGATATCTGCACTCGTGATGGGATCTCTGCACTTGTAGTAGGATCTCTGTACTCATGGTGGGATCTTTGTACTTATGATGCTGTATCTGCACTCATGGTGGGATTTCTGCACTCATAGTGGGATCTCACTACTTGTGATGGGATATCTGCACTTGTGGTGGGATCTCTGCACTTGTGATGGGATCTCTGCACTCATGGTAGGATCTCTGCACTTGTGATGGGATCTCTGTACTTGTGGTGGGATCTCTGCACTTGTGATGGGATCTCTGCACATGTGGTGGGATCTATGCACTCATGGTGGGATCTCTGCACTTGTGGTGGGATCTCTGCACTCATAGTGGGATCTCTTCACTTGTGGTGGGATCTCTGCACTTGTGGTGGGATCTCTGCACATGTGGTGGGATCTCTTTACTCATGATGGGATCTCTGCACTTGTGATGGGATCTATGCACTTATGTTGGGAATTTTGCACTTGTGATGGGATCTCTGCACTTATGGTGGGATCTTTGCACTTGTGATGGGATCTCTTCACTTGTGATAGGATCTCTGCATTGATGATGGGATCTCTGCACGTGTGGTGGGATCTCTGCACTTATGATGGGATCTCTGCACATGTGATGGGATCTCTGCACTTATGGTGGGATCTCTGCACTTGAGATAGGATCTCTGCACTCATAGTGGGATCTCTCTACTTGTGATGGGATCTCTGCACTTATGGTGGGATCCTTGCACTTGTGATGGGATCTCTGCACTCATGGTGGGATCTGTGCATTCATGGTGGGATCTCTGCACTTGTGGTGGTATCTCTGCACTCATAGTGGGATCTCTCTACTTGTGATGGGATCTTTGTACTTGTGGTGGGATCTCTGCACTTGTGATGGGATCTCTGCACTTGTGATGGGATCTCTGCATTCATGGTGGGATCTCTGCATTTGTGATGGGATCTCTGCACTCATGGTGGGATCACTGCACTTGTTGTGGGATCTCTGCACTCATAGTGAGATCTCTCTACTTTTGATGGGATCTCTGCACTCATGGTGGGATCCCTGCACTTGTGATAGGATCTCCGTACTCATGGTGGGATCTCTGCACTTGTGATGGGATCTCTGCACTCATGGCGGGATCTCTGCACTTGTGACGGGATCTCTGCACTTGTGGTGGGATCTCTATACTTGTGATGGGATCTCTGCTTTTGTGATGGGATCTCTGCACTCATGGTGGGATCACTACACTTGTGGTGGGATCTCTGCACTCATAGTGAGATCTCTCTACTTTTGATGGGATCTCTGCACTCATGGTGGGATCCCTGCACTTGTGATGGGATCTCTGCACTCATGATGGGATCTCTGCACTCATGGTGGGATCTGTGTACTCATAGTGAAATCTCTCTACTTGTGATAGGATCTCTGCACTTGTGGTGGGATCTCTGCACTTATGGTGGGTTCTCTGCACTTATGGTGGGATCTCTATACTCATAGTGGGATCTCTCTACTTGTGATGAGATCTCTACATTTGTGGTGGGATCTCTGCACATGTGATGGGATATCTGCACTCATGTTGGGATCTGTGTACTCATAGTGGGATCTCTCTACTTATGATGGGATCTCAGTACTTGTGGTGGGATCGCTGTACTCATGGTGGGATCTCTGTACTCATAGTGGGATCTCAGCACTCATGGTGGGATCTCTGCACTTGTGGTGGGATTTCTGCTCTCATAGTGGGATCTCTCTACTTATGGTGGGATCTCTGTACTTGTGATGGGATCTCTGGTCCTATGGAGGGATCTCCGCACTTGTGATGGGATCTCTGCACTTGTGTTGGGATCTCTGTACTCATGGTAGGATCTCTGCACTTGTGATGGGATCTCTGTACTTGTGGTGGGATCTCTGCACTTGTGATGGGATCTCTGCACTGGTGTTGGGATCTTTGCATTCCTGGTGGGATCTCTGCACTTGTGGTGGGATCTCTGCACTTGTGATGGGATCTCTGCACATGTGGTGTGATCTATGCATTCATGGTGGGATCTCTGCACGTGTGGTGGGATCTCTGCACTCATAGTGGGATCTCTTCACTTGTGGTGGGATCTCTGCACTTGTGGTGGGATCTCTGCACATGTGATGGGATCTCTATACTCATGGTGGGATCTCTGCACTTGTGATGGGATCTATACACTTACAGTGGGATCTTTGCACTTGTGATGGGATCTCTGCAAGTATGGTGGGATCTTTGCACTTGTGATGGGATCTCTGTACTTGTGATAGGATCTCTGCATTCATGGTGGGATCTCTGCATGTGTGGTGAGATCTCTGCACTTATGCTGGGATCTTTGCACTAGTGGTGGGATCTCTTCACTTGTGATAGGATCTCTGCATTGATGGTGGGATCTCTGCATGTGTGGTGGGATCTCTGCACTTATGATGGGATCTCTGCACATGTGATGGAATCTCTGCACTCATGGTGGGATCTCTGCACTTGAGATAGGATCTCTGTACTCATGATGGGATCTCTGCACTTGTGGTGGGATCTCTGCACTCATAGTGGGATCTCTCTACTTGTGATGGGATCTCTGCACTTATTGTGGGATCCTTGCACTTGTGATGGGATCTCTGCACTCATGGTGGGATCTGTGCATTCATGGTGGGATCTCTGCACTTGTGGTGGTATCTCTGCACTCATAGTGGGATCTCTCTACTTGTGATGGGATCTTTGTACTTGTGGTGGGATCTCTGCACTTGTGATGGGATCTCTGCACTTGTGATGGGATCTCTGCATTCATGGTGGGATCTCTGCATGTGTGGTGAGATCTCTGCACTGATGCTGGGATCTTTGCACTTGTGGTGGGATCTCTATACTCATGGTGGGATTTCTGCACTTGTGATGGGATCTCTGCACTCATGGTGGGATCTCTGTACTTGTGGTGGGATCTCCGTAGTCATAGTGGGATCTCTCTACTTGTGATGGGATCTCTGCACTCATGGTAGTATCTCTGCACTCATAGTGCGATCTCTCTACTTATGGTGGGATCTCTGCACTTGTGATGGGATCTCTGCTCTTATGGAGGGATCTCAGCACTTGTGATGGGATCTCTGAACTTGTGGAGGGAACTCTGCACTTGTGGTGGGATCTCTGCACTCTTGATGGGATCTCTGTACTCGTGATGGTATCTCTGCACTTGTGGTAGGATCTCTGTACTTATGGTGGGATCTCTGCACTCATGGTGGGATCTTTGTACTTGTGATGGTGTATCTGCACTCATGGTGGGATCTCTCCACTCATAGTGGGATCTCTCTACTTGTGATGGGATCTCTGCACTTGTGGTGGGATCTTTGCACTTGTGATGGGATCTCTGCACTCATGGTGGATCTCTGCACTTGTGATGGGATCTCTGCACTTGTGGTGGGATCTCTGCACTTGTGATGGGATCTCTGCTCTCATGATGGGATCCCTGCCCTTGTGGTAGGATCACTGCACTCATTGTAGGATCTCTCTACTTGTGATGGGATCTCTGCACTCATGGTTGGATCTCTGCACATGTGATTGGATCTCTGCACTTGTGGTGGGATGTCTGCACTTGTGATGGGATCTCTGTATTCATGGTGGGATCTCTGCACCTGTGTTGGGAGCTCTGCACTTGTGATGGGATGTCTCCACTTGTGTTGGGATCTCTGCACTCATGGTGGGAACTCTGCACTTATGGTGGGATCTCTGCATTCATGGTGGGATCTTTGTACTTGTGGTGAGATCTCTGCACTCATAGTGGGATCTCTCTAAATTGTGATGGAATCTCTGCGCTCATGGTAGGATCTCTGCACTTGTGATGTGATCTCTGTATTTATGATGGGATCTCTGCACTCATGGTGGGATCTCTGCACTTGTGATGGGATCTCTGCACTTGTGATGGGATCTCTGCATTCATGGTGGGATCTCTGCATGTGTGGTGAGATCTCTGCACTGATGCTGGGATCTTTGCACTTGTGGTGGGATCTCTATACTCATGGTGGGATTTCTGCACTTGTGATGGGATCTCTGCACTCATGGTGGGATCTCTGTACTTGTGGTGGGATCTCTGTAGTCATAGTGGGATCTCTCTACTTGTGATGGGATCTCTGCACTCATGGTAGTATCTCTGCACTCATAGTGCGATCTCTCTACTTATGGTGGGATCTCTGCACTTGTGATGGGATCTCTGCTCTTATGGAGGGATCTCAGCACTTGTGATGGGATCTCTGAACTTGTGGAGGGAACTCTGCACTTGTGGTGGGATCTCTGCACTCTTGATGGGATCTCTGTACTCGTGATGGTATCTCTGCACTTGTGGTAGGATCTCTGTACTTATGGTGGGATCTCTGCACTCATGGTGGGATCTTTGTACTTGTGATGGTGTATCTGCACTCATGGTGGGATCTCTGCACTCATAGTGGGATCTCTCTACTTGTGATGGGATCTCTGCACTTGTGGTGGGATCTTTGCACTTGTGATGGGATCTCTGCACTCATGGTGGATCTCTGCACTTGTGATGGGATCTCTGCACTTGTGGTGGGATCTCTGCACTTGTGATGGGATCTCTGCTCTCATGATGGGATCCCTGCCCTTGTGGTAGGATCACTGCACTCATTGTAGGATCTCTCTACTTGTGATGGGGTCTCTGCACTCATGGTTGGATCTCTGCACATGTGATTGGATCTCTGCACTTGTGGTGGGATGTCTGCACTTGTGATGGGATCTCTGTATTCATGGTGGGATCTCTGCACCTGTGTTGGGAGCTCTGCACTTGTGATGGGATGTCTCCACTTGTGTTGGGATCTCTGCACTCATGGTGGGAACTCTGCACTTATGGTGGGATCTCTGCATTCATGGTGGGATCTTTGTACTTGTGGTGAGATCTCTGCACTCATAGTGGGATCTCTCTAAATTGTGATGGAATCTCTGCGCTCATGGTAGGATCTCTGCACTTGTGATGTGATCTCTGTATTTATGATGGGATCTCTGCACTCATGGTGGGATCACTGCACTTATGGTGGCATCTCTGCACTAATAGTGAGATCTCTCTACTTTTGATGGGATCTCTGCACTCATGGTGGGATCCCTGCACTTGTGATAGGATCTCCGTACTCATGGTGGGATCTCTGCACTTGTGATGGGATCTCTGCACTCATGGTGGGATCTCTGCACTTGTGATGGGATCTCTGCACTTGTGGTGGGATCTCTATAAATGTGATGGGATCTCTGCTTTTGTGATGGGATCTCTGCACTCATGGTGGGATCACTGCACTTGTTGTGGGATCTCTGCACTCATAGTGAGATCTCTCTACTTTTGATGGGATCTCTGCACTCATGGTGGGATCCCTGCACTTGTGATGGGATCTCTGCACTCATGGTGGGATCTGTGCATTCATGGTGGGATCTCTGCACTTGTGGTGGTATCTTTGAACTCATAGTGGGACCTCTCTACTTGTGATGGGATCGTTGTACTTGTGGTGGGATCTCTGCACTTGTGATGGGAACTCTGCACATGTGATGGGATCTCTGCATTCATGGTGGGATCTCTGCACTTGTGATGGGATCTCTGCACTCATGGTGGGCTCTTTCTACTTGTGATGGGATCTCTGCACTCATGGTGGGATCTCTGCACTTGTGATGGGATCCCTGCACTCATGGTGGGATCTCTGCACTTGTGGTGGGATCCCTGCACTTGTAATGGGATCTCTGCACTCATGATGGGATCTCAGCACTCATGGTGGGATCTGTGTACTCATAGTGGAATCTCTCTACTTGTGATGGGATCTCTGCACTTGTGGTGGGATCTCTGCACTTATGGTGGGTTCTCTGCACTTATGGTGGGATCTCTATATTCATAGTGGATCTCTCTACTTGTGATGAGATCTGTACATTTGTGGTGGGATCTCTGCACGTGTGATGGGATATCTGCACTCATGTTGGGATCTGTGTACTCATAGTGGGATCTCTCTACTTATGATGGGATCTCTGTACTTGTGGTGGGATCTCTGTACTCATGGTGGGATCTCTGTACTCATAGTGGGATCTCTGCACTCATGGTGGGATCTCTGCACTTGTGGTGGGATTTCTGCTCTCATAGTGGGATCTCTCTACTTGTGATGGGATCTGTGTACTTGTGGTGGGATCTCTGCACTTGTGATGGGATCTCTGCACTTGTGATGGGATCTCTGCATTCATGGTGGGATCTCTGCATTTGTGATGGGATCTCTGCACTCATGGTAGGATCACTGCACTTGTGGTGGGATCTCTGCACTCATAGTGAGATCTCTCTACTTTTGATGGGATCTCCATACTCATGGTGGGATCTCTGCACTTGTGATGGGATCTCTGCACTCATGGTGGGATCTCTGCACTTGTGATGTGATCTCTGCACTTGTGGTGGGATGTCTGCACTTGTGATGGGATCTCTGTATTCATGGTGGGATCTCTGCACCTGTGTTGGGAGCTCTGCACTTGTGATGGGATGTCTCCACTTGTGGGATCTCTCTACTTGTGATGGGATCTTTGTACTTGTGGTGAGATCTCTGCACTTGTGATGGGATCTCTGCACTTGTGATGGGATCTCTGCACTCATGGTGGGATCTCTGCACTTGTGATGGGATCTCTGCACTTGTGGTGGGATCTCTATAATGTGATGGGATCTCTGCTTTTGTGATGGGATCTCTGCACTCATGGTGGGATCACTGCACTTGTGGTGGGATCTCTGCACTCATAGTGAGATCTTTTTACTTTTGATGGGATCTCTGCACTCATGGTGGGATCCCTGCACTTGTGATGGGATCTCTGCACTCATGGTGGGATCTGTGCATTCATGGTGGGATCTCTGCACTTGTGGTGGTATCTCTGAACTCATAGTGGGATCTCTCTACTTGTGATGGGATCATTGTACTTGTGGTGGGATCTCTGCACTTGTGATGGGATCTCTGCACATGTGATGGGATCTCTGCATTCATGGTGGGATCTCTGCACTTGTGATGGGATCTCTGCACTCATGGTGGGCTCTTTCTACTTGTAATGGGATCTCTGCACTCATGGTGGGATCTCTGCACTTGTGATGGGATCCCTTCACTCATGGTGGGATCTCTGCACTTGTGGTGGGATCCCTGCACTTGTAATGGGCTCTCTGCACTCATGATGGGATCTCTGCACTCATGGTGGGATCTGTGTACTCATAGTGGAATCTCTCTACTTGTGATGGGAGCTCTGCACTTGTGATGGGATGTCTCCACTTGTGGTGGGATCTCTGCACTCATGGTGGGAACTCTGCACTTATGGTGGGATCTCTGCATTCATGGTGGGATCTTTGTACTTGTGGTGAGATCTCTGTACTCATAGTGGGATCTCTCTACATTGTGATGGGATCTCTGCACTCATGGTAGGATCTCTGCACTTGTGATGTGATCTCTGCACTTGTGGTGGGATCTCTGCACTTGTGATGGGATCTCTGCTCTCATGATGGGATCCCTGCCCTTGTGGTAGGATCGCTGCACTCATGGTAGGATCTCTCTACTTGTGATGGGATCTCTGCACTCATGGTTGGATCTCTGCACATGTGATTGGATCTCTGCACTTGTGGTGGGATGTCTGCACTTGTGATGGGATCTCTGTATTCATGGTGGGATCTCTGCACCTGTGTTGGGATCTCTGCACTTGTGATGGGATCTCTGCACTTGTGGTGGGATCTCTGCACTCATGGTGGGAACTCTGCACTTATGGTGGAATCTCTGCATTCATGGTGGGATCTTTGTACTTGTGGTGAGATCTCCGCACTCATAGTGGGATCTCTCTACATTGTGATGGGATCTCTGCACTCATGGTAGGATCTCTGCACTTGTGATGTGATCTCTGTACTTGTGGTGGGATCTCTGCACTTGTGATGGGATCTCTGCACTTGTGTTGGGATCTTTGCATTCATGGTGGGATCTCTGTACATGTGGTGGGATCTCTCCACTTGTGGTGGGATCTCTGCACTTGTGGTGGGATCTCTGTACTTGTGATGGGATATCTGCACTCATGGAGGGATCTCTGCACTCATGGTGGTATCTCTGCACTGGTGATGGGATCTCTGCACTTGTGGTGGGATCTTTGCACTCATAGTGAGATCTCTGCACTCATGGTGGGGTCTCTGCACTTGTGATGGGATCTCTGCACTTGTGATGGGATCTCTGCACTCATGGTGGGATCTTTATACTTGTAATGAGATCTCTACACTCATGGTGGGATCTCTGCATTTGTGGTGGGATCTCTGCACTCATAGTGGCATCTCTCTACTTGTGATGGGATCTCTGCACTCATGGTTGGATCTCTGCACTTGTGATGGGATCTCTGCACTCATGGTGGGATCTCTGCACTTGTGGTGGGATTTCTGCTCTCATAGTGGGATCTCTCTACTTATGGTGGGATCTTTGCACTTGAGATGGGATCTCTGTACTCATGATGGGAACTCTGCACTTGTGGTGGGATCTCTGCACTCATAGTGGGATCTCTCTACTTGTGATGGGATCTCTGCACTTATGGTGGGATCTCTGCACTTATGATGGGATCTCTGCACTCATGGTAGGATCTCTGTACTTGTGATGGGATCTCTTTACTTGTGGTGGGATCTCTGCACTTGTGATGGGTTCTCTGCACTGGTGTTGGGATCTTTGCATTCATGGTGGGATCTCTGCACTTGTGGTGGGATCTCTACACTTGTGATGGGATCTCTGCACATGTGGTAGGATCTATGCACTCATGGTGGGATCTCTGCCCTTGCCGTGGGATCTCTGTCCTCATAGTGGGATCTCTTCACTTGTGGTGGGATCTCTGCACTTGTGGTGGGATCTCTGCACATGTGGTGGGATCTCTATACTCATGGTGGGATCTCTGCACTTGTGATGGGATCTATGCATTATGGTGGGATCTTTGCACTTGTGATGAGATCTCTGCACTTATGGTGGGATCTTTGCACTTGGGATGGGATCTCTGCACTTGTGATAGGATCTCTGCATTCATGGTGGGATCTCTGCATGTGTGGTGAGAACTCTGGACTGATGCTGGGATCTTTGCACTTGTGGTGGGATCTCTTCACTTGTGATAGGAGCTCTGCATTGATGATGGGATCTCTGCATGTGTGGTGGGATCTCTGCACTTATGATGGGATCTCTGCACATGTGATGGGATCTCTGTACTCATGGTGGGATCTCTGCACTTGAGATAGGATCTCTGTACTCATGATGGGATCTCTGCACTTGTGGTGGGATCTCTGCACTCATAGTGGGATCTCTCTACTTGTGATGGGATCTCTGCACTTATGGTGGGATCCTTGCACTTGTGATGGGATCTCTGCACTCATGGTGGGATCTGTGCATTCATGGTGGGATCTCTGCACTTGTGGTGGTATCTCTGCACTCATAGTGGGATCTCTCTACTTGTGATGGGATCTTTGTACTTGTGGTGGGATCTCTGCACTTGTGATGGGATCTCTGCACTTGTGATGGGATCTCTGCATTCATGGTGGGATCTCTGCATTTGTGATGGGATCTCTGCACTCATGGTGGGATCACTGCACTTGTGGTGGGATCTCTGCACTCATAGTGAGATCTCTCTACTTTTGATGGGCTCTCTGCACTCATGGTGGGATCCCTGCACTTGTGATAGGATCTCCATACTCATGGTGGGATCTCTGCACTTATGATGGGATCTCTGCACTCATGGTGGGATCTCTGCACTTGTGATGGGATCTCTGCACTTGTGGTGGGATCTCTATACTTGTGATGGGATCTCTGCTTTTGTGATGGGATTTCTGCACTCATGGTGGGATCACTGCACTTGTGGTGGGATCTCTGCACTCATAGTGAGATCTCTCTCCTTTTGATGGGATCTCTGCACTCATGGTGGTATCCCTGCACTTGTGATGGGATCCCTGCACTCATGGTGGGACCTCTGCACTTGTGGTGGGATCTCTGCACTCGTGATGGGATCTCTGCACTCATGGTGGGATCTGTGTACTCATAGTGGAATCTCTCTACTTATGATGGGATCTCTGCACTTGTGGTGGGATATCTGCACTTATGGTGGGTTATTTGCACTTATAGTGGGATCTCTATACTCATAGTGGGATCTCTCTACTTGTGATGAGATCTCTACATTTGTGGTGGGATCTCTGCACTTGTGATGGGATATCTGCACTCATGTTGGGATATGTGTACTCATAGTGGGATCTCTCTACTTATGATGGGATCTCCGCACTTGTGATGGGATCTTTGCACTCATGGTGGGATCTCTGCACTTGTGGTGGGATCTCTGCACTCATAGTGGGATCTCTCTACTTGTGATGGGATCTCTGCACTTATGGTGGGATCCTTGCACTTGTGATGGGATCTCTGCACTCATGGTGGGATCTGTGCATTCATGGTGGGATCTCTGCACTTGTGGTGGTATCTCTGCACTCATAGTGGGATCTCTCTACTTGTGATGGGATCTTTGTACTTGTGGTGGGATCTCTGCACTTGTTATGGGATCTCTGTACTTGTGATGGGATATCTGCATTCATGGTGGGATCTCTGCATTTGTGATGGGATCTCTGCACTCAAGGTGGGATCACTGCACTTGTGGTAGGATCTCTGCACTCATAGTGAGATATCTCTACTTTTGATGGGATCTCTGCACTCATGGTGGGATCCCTGCACTTGTGATAGGATCTCCATACTCATGATGGGATCTCTGCACTTGTGATGGGATCTCTGCACTCATGGTGGGATCTCTGCACTTGTGATGGGATCTCTGCACTTGTGGTAGGATCTCTATACTTGTGATGGGATCTCTGCTTTTGTGATGGGATCTCTGCACTCATGGTGGGATCACTGCACTTGTGGTGGGATCTCTGCACTCATAGTGAGATCTCTCTACTTTTGATGGAATCTCTGCACTCATGGTGGGATCAATGCACTTGTGGTGGTATCTCTGCACTCATAGTGGGATCTCTCTACTTGTGATGGGATCTTTGTACTTGTGGTGGGATCTCTGCACTTGTGATGGGATCTCTGCACTTGTGATGGGATCTCTGCATTCATGGTGGGATCTCTGCACTTGTGATGGGATCTCTGCACTTATGGTGGGCTCTTTCTACTTGTGATGGGATCTCTGCAATCATGGTGGGATCTCTGCACTTGTGATGGGATCCCTGCACTCATGGTGGGATCTCTACACTTGTGATGGGATCTCTGCACTTTTGATGGGATCTCTGCACTCGTGATGGGATCTCTGCACTCATGGTGGGATCTGTGTACTCATAGTGGAATCTCTCTACTTGTGATGGGATCTCTGCACTTGTGGCGGGATCTCTGCACTTATGGTGGGTTCTCTGCACTTATGGTGGGATCTCTATACTCATAGTGGGATCTCTCTACTTGTGATGAGAACTCTACATTTGTGGTGGGATCTCTGCACTTGTGATGGGATATCTACACTCATGTTGGGATCTGTGTACTCATAGTGGGATCTCTCTACTTATGATGGGATCTCTGTACTTGTGGTGGGATCTCTGTACTCATGGTGGGATCTCTGTACTCATAGTGGGATCTCTGCACTCATGGTGGGATCTCTGCACTTGTGGTGGGATTTCTGCTCTCATAGTGGGATCTCTCTACTTATGGTGGGATCTCTGCACTTGTGATGGGATCTCTGCTCCTATGAAGGGATCTCTGCACTTGTGATGGGATCTCTGCACTTGTGGTGGGATCTCTGCACTTGTGGTAGGATCTCTGCACTCATGGTGGGATATCTGCACTCGTGATGGGATCTCTGCACTTGTAGTAGGATCTCTGTACTCATGGTGGGATCTTTGTACTTATGATGCTGTATCTGCACTCATGGTGGGATTTCTGCACTCATAGTGTGATCTCACTACTTGTGATGGGATATCTGCACTTGTGGTGGGATCTCTGCACTTGTGATGGGATCTCTGCACTCATGGTAGGATCTCTGCACTTGTGATGGGATCTCTGTACTTGTGGTGGGATCTCTGCACTTGTGATGGGATCTCTGCACATGTGGTGGGATCTATGCACTCATGGTGGGATCTCTGCACTTGTGGTGGGATCTCTGCACTCATAGTGGGATCTCTTCACTTGTGGTGGGATCTCTGCACTTGTGGTGGGATCTCTGCACATGTGGTGGGATCTCTTTACTCATGATGGGATCTCTGCACTTGTGATGGGATCTATGCACTTATGTTGGGAATTTTGCACTTGTGATGGGATCTCTGCACTTATGGTGGGATCTTTGCACTTGTGATGGGATCTCTTCACTTGTGATAGGATCTCTGCATTGATGATGGGATCTCTGCACGTGTGGTGGGATCTCTGCACTTATGATGGGATCTCTGCACATGTGATGGGATCTCTGCACTCATGGTGGGATCTCTGCACTTGAGATAGGATCTCTGCACTCATAGTGGGATCTCTCTACTTGTGATGGGATCTCTGCACTTATGGTGGGATCCTTGCACTTGTGATGGGATCTCTGCACTCATGGTGGGATCTGTGCATTCATGGTGGGATCTCTGCACTTGTGGTGGTATCTCTGCACTCATAGTGGGATCTCTCTACTTGTGATGGGATCTTTGTACTTGTGGTGGGATCTCTGCACTTGTGATGGGATCTCTGCACTTGTGATGGGATCTCTGCATTCATGGTGGGATCTCTGCATTTGTGATGGGATCTCTGCACTCATGGTGGGATCACTGCACTTGTTGTGGGATCTCTGCACTCATAGTGAGATCTCTCTACTTTTGATGGGATCTCTGCACTCATGGTGGGATCCCTGCACTTGTGATAGGATCTCCGTACTCATGGTGGGATCTCTGCACTTGTGATGGGATCTCTGCACTCATGGCGGGATCTCTGCACTTGTGACGGGATCTCTGCACTTGTGGTGGGATCTCTATACTTGTGATGGGATCTCTGCTTTTGTGATGGGATCTCTGCACTCATGGTGGGATCACTGCACTTGTGGTGGGATCTCTGCACTCATAGTGAGATCTCTCTACTTTTGATGGGATCTCTGCACTCATGGTGGGATCCCTGCACTTGTGATGGGATCTCTGCACTCATGATGGGATCTCTGCACTCATGGTGGGATCTGTGTACTCATAGTGAAATCTCTCTACTTGTGATAGGATCTCTGCACTTGTGGTGGGATCTCTGCACTTATGGTGGGTTCTCTGCACTTATGGTGGGATCTCTATACTCATAGTGGGATCTCTCTACTTGTGATGAGATCTCTACATTTGTGGTGGGATCTCTGCACATGTGATGGGATATCTGCACTCATGTTGGGATCTGTGTACTCATAGTGGGATCTCTCTACTTATGATGGGATCTCAGTACTTGTGGTGGGATCGCTGTACTCATGGTGGGATCTCTGTACTCATAGTGGGATCTCAGCACTCATGGTGGGATCTCTGCACTTGTGGTGGGATTTCTGCTCTCATAGTGGGATCTCTCTACTTATGGTGGGATCTCTGTACTTGTGATGGGATCTCTGGTCCTATGGAGGGATCTCCGCACTTGTGATGGGATCTCTGCACTTGTGTTGGGATCTCTGTACTCATGGTAGGATCTCTGCACTTGTGATGGGATCTCTGTACTTGTGGTGGGATCTCTGCACTTGTGATGGGATCTCTGCACTGGTGTTGGGATCTTTGCATTCCTGGTGGGATCTCTGCACTTGTGGTGGGATCTCTGCACTTGTGGTGGGATCTCTGCACTTGTGATGGGATCTCTGCACATGTGGTGTGATCTATGCATTCATGGTGGGATCTCTGCACGTGTGGTGGGATCTCTGCACTCATAGTGGGATCTCTTCACTTGTGGTGGGATCTCTGCACTTGTGGTGGGATCTCTGCACATGTGATGGGATCTCTATACTCATGGTGGGATCTCTGCACTTGTGATGGGATCTATACACTTACAGTGGGATCTTTGCACTTGTGATGGGATCTCTGCAAGTATGGTGGGATCTTTGCACTTGTGATGGGATCTCTGTACTTGTGATAGGATCTCTGCATTCATGGTGGGATCTCTGCATGTGTGGTGAGATCTCTGCACTTATGCTGGGATCTTTGCACTAGTGGTGGGATCTCTTCACTTGTGATAGGATCTCTGCATTGATGGTGGGATCTCTGCATGTGTGGTGGGATCTCTGCACTTATGATGGGATCTCTGCACATGTGATGGAATCTCTGCACTCATGGTGGGATCTCTGCACTTGAGATAGGATCTCTGTACTCATGATGGGATCTCTGCACTTGTGGTGGGATCTCTGCACTCATAGTGGGATCTCTCTACTTGTGATGGGATCTCTGCACTTATTGTGGGATCCTTGCACTTGTGATGGGATCTCTGCACTCATGGTGGGATCTGTGCATTCATGGTGGGATCTCTGCACTTGTGGTGGTATCTCTGCACTCATAGTGGGATCTCTCTACTTGTGATGGGATCTTTGTACTTGTGGTGGGATCTCTGCACTTGTGATGGGATCTCTGCACTTGTGATGGGATCTCTGCATTCATGGTGGGATCTCTGCATGTGTGGTGAGATCTCTGCACTGATGCTGGGATCTTTGCACTTGTGGTGGGATCTCTATACTCATGGTGGGATTTCTGCACTTGTGATGGGATCTCTGCACTCATGGTGGGATCTCTGTACTTGTGGTGGGATCTCTGTAGTCATAGTGGGATCTCTCTACTTGTGATGGGATCTCTGCACTCATGGTAGTATCTCTGCACTCATAGTGCGATCTCTCTACTTATGGTGGGATCTCTGCACTTGTGATGGGATCTCTGCTCTTATGGAGGGATCTCAGCACTTGTGATGGGATCTCTGAACTTGTGGAGGGAACTCTGCACTTGTGGTGGGATCTCTGCACTCTTGATGGGATCTCTGTACTCGTGATGGTATCTCTGCACTTGTGGTAGGATCTCTGTACTTATGGTGGGATCTCTGCACTCATGGTGGGATCTTTGTACTTGTGATGGTGTATCTGCACTCATGGTGGGATCTCTGCACTCATAGTGGGATCTCTCTACTTGTGATGGGATCTCTGCACTTGTGGTGGGATCTTTGCACTTGTGATGGGATCTCTGCACTCATGGTGGATCTCTGCACTTGTGATGGGATCTCTGCACTTGTGGTGGGATCTCTGCACTTGTGATGGGATCTCTGCTCTCATGATGGGATCCCTGCCCTTGTGGTAGGATCACTGCACTCATTGTAGGATCTCTCTACTTGTGATGGGATCTCTGCACTCATGGTTGGATCTCTGCACATGTGATTGGATCTCTGCACTTGTGGTGGGATGTCTGCACTTGTGATGGGATCTCTGTATTCATGGTGGGATCTCTGCACCTGTGTTGGGAGCTCTGCACTTGTGATGGGATGTCTCCACTTGTGTTGTGATCTCTGCACTCATGGTGGGAACTCTGCACTTATGGTGGGATCTCTGCATTCATGGTGGGATCTTTGTACTTGTGGTGAGATCTCTGCACTCATAGTGGGATCTCTCTAAATTGTGATGGAATCTCTGCGCTCATGGTAGGATCTCTGCACTTGTGATGTGATCTCTGTATTTATGATGGGATCTCTGCACTCATGGTGGGATCACTGCACTTATGGTGGCATCTCTGCACTAATAGTGAGATCTCTCTACTTTTGATGGGATCTCTGCACTCATGGTGGGATCCCTGCACTTGTGATAGGATCTCCGTACTCATGGTGGGATCTCTGCACTTGTGATGGGATCTCTGCACTCATGGTGGGATCTCTGCACTTGTGATGGGATCTCTGCACTTGTGGTGGGATCTCTATAAATGTGATGGGATCTCTGCTTTTGTGATGGGATCTCTGCACTCATGGTGGGATCACTGCACTTGTTGTGGGATCTCTGCACTCATAGTGAGATCTCTCTACTTTTGATGGGATCTCTGCACTCATGGTGGGATCCCTGCACTTGTGATGGGATCTCTGCACTCATGGTGGGATCTGTGCATTCATGGTGGGATCTCTGCACTTGTGGTGGTATCTTTGAACTCATAGTGGGACCTCTCTACTTGTGATGGGATCGTTGTACTTGTGGTGGGATCTCTGCACTTGTGATGGGATCTCTGCACATGTGATGGGATCTCTGCATTCATGGTGGGATCTCTGCACTTGTGATGGGATCTCTGCACTCATGGTGGGCTCTTTCTACTTGTGATGGGATTTCTGCACTCATGGTGGGATCTCTGCACTTGTGATGGGATCCCTGCACTCATGGTGGGATCTCTGCACTTGTGGTGGGATCCCTGCACTTGTAATGGGATCTCTGCACTCATGATGGGATCTCAGCACTCATGGTGGGATCTGTGTACTCATAGTGGAATCTCTCTACTTGTGATGGGATCTCTGCACTTGTGGTGGGATCTCTGCACTTATGGTGGGTTCTCTGCACTTATGGTGGGATCTCTATATTCATAGTGGATCTCTCTACTTGTGATGAGATCTGTACATTTGTGGTGGGATCTCTGCACGTGTGATGGGATATCTGCACTCATGTTGGGATCTGTGTACTCATAGTGGGATCTCTCTACTTATGATGGGATCTCTGTACTTGTGGTGGGATCTCTGTACTCATGGTGGGATCTCTGTACTCATAGTGGGATCTCTGCACTCATGGTGGGATCTCTGCACTTGTGGTGGGATTTCTGCTCTCATAGTGGGATCTCTCTACTTGTGATGGGATCTGTGTACTTGTGGTGGGATCTCTGCACTTGTGATGGGATCTCTGCACTTGTGATGGGATCTCTGCATTCATGGTGGGATCTCTGCATTTGTGATGGGATCTCTGCACTCATGGTAGGATCACTGCACTTGTGGTGGGATCTCTGCACTCATAGTGAGATCTCTCTACTTTTGATGGGATCTCCATACTCATGGTGGGATCTCTGCACTTGTGATGGGATCTCTGCACTCATGGTGGGATCTCTGCACTTGTGATGTGATCTCTGCACTTGTGGTGGGATCTCTATACTTGTGATGGGATCTCTGCTTTTGTGATGGGATCTCTGCACTCATGGTGGTATCACTGCACTTGTGGTGGGATCTCTGCACTCATAGTGAGATCTCTCTACTTTTGATGGGATCTCTGCACTCATGGTGGGATCCCTGCACTTGTGATGGGATCTCTGCACTCATGATGGGATCTCTGCACTCATGGTGGGATCTGTGTACTCATAGTGGAATCTCTCTACTTGTGATGGGATCTCTGCACTTGTGGTGGGATCTCTGCACTTATGGTGGGTTCTCTGCACTTATGGTGGGATCTCTATACTCATAGTGGGATCTCTCTACTTGTGATGAGATCTCTACATTTGTGGTGGGATCTCTGCACTTGTGATGGGATATCTGCACTCATGTTGGGATCTGTGTACTCATAGTGGGATCTCTCTACTTATGATGGGATCTCTGTACTTGTAGTGGGATCTCTGTACGCATGGTGGGATCTCTGCACTTGTGATGGGATCTCTGCACTCATGGTGGGATTTCTGCACTTGTGATGGGATCCCTGCACTCATGGTGAGATCTCTGCACTTGTGATGGGAATCTTTGCACTCATGGTGGGATCTCTGCACTCGTGATGGGATCTCTGCACTTGTGGTAGGATCTCTGCACTTATGGTGGGATCTCTGCACTCATGGTGGGATCTTTGTACTTGTGATGGTGTATCTGCACTCATGGTGGGATCTCTGCACTCATAGTGGGATCTCACTACTTGTGATGGGATATCTGCACTTGTGGTGGGATCTCCGCACTTATGATGGGATCTCAGCACTCATGGTAGGATCTCTGTACTTGTGATGGGATCTCTTTACTTGTGGTGGGATCTCTGCACTTGTGATGGGATCTCTGCACTGGTGTTGGGATCTTTGCATTCATGGTGGGATCTCTGCACTTGTGGTGGGACCTCTACACTTGTGATGGGATCTCTGCACATGTGGTGGGATCTATGCACTCATGGTGGGATCTCTGCACTTGTCGTGGGATCTCTGTTCTTGTAGTGGGATCTCTTCACTTGTGGTGGGATCTCTGCACTTGTGGTGGGATCTCTGCACATGTGGTGGGATCTCTATACTCATGGTGGGATCTCTGCACTTGTGATGGGATCTATGCATTATGGTGGGATCTTTGTACTTGTGATGAGATCTCTGCACTTATGGTGGGATCTTTGCACTTGGGATGGGATCTCTGCACTTGTGATAGGATCTCTGCATTCATGGTGGGATCTCTGCATGTGTGGTGAGAACTCTGGACTGATGCTGGGATCTTTGCACTTGTGGTGGGATCTCCTCACTTGTGATAGGATCTCTGCATTGATGGTGGGATCTCTGCATGTGTGGTGGGATCTCTGCACTTATGATGGGATCTCTGCACATGTGATGGGATCTCTGCACTCATGGTGGGATCTCTGCACTTGAGATAGGATCTCTGTACTCATGATGGGATCTCTGCACTTGTGGTGGGATCTCTGCACTCATAGTGGGATCTCTCTACTTGTGATGGGATCTCTGCACTTATGGTAGGATCCTTGCACTTGTGATGGGATCTCTGCACTCATGGAGGGATCTGTGCATTCATGGTGGGATCTCTGCACTTGTGGTGGTATCTCTGCACTCATAGTGGGATCTCTCTACTTGTGATGGGATCTTTGTACTTGTGGTGGGATCTCTGCACTTGTGATGGGATCTCTGCACTTGTGATGGGATCTCTGCATTCATGGTGGGATCTCTGCATTTGTGATGGGATCTCTGCACTCATGGTGGGATCACTGCACTTGTGGTGGGATCTCTGCACTCATAGTGAGATCTCTCTACTTTTGATGGGATCTCTGCACTCATGGTGGGATCCCTGCACTTGTGATAGGATCTCCATACTCATGGTGGGATCTCTGCACTTATGATGGGATCTCTGCACTCATGGTGGGATCTCTGCACTTGTGATGGGATCTCTGCACTTGTGGTGGGATCTCTATACTTATGATGGGATCTCTGCTTTTGTGATGTGATCTCTGCACTCATGGTGGGATCACTGCACTTGTGGTGGGATCTCTGCACTCATAGTGAGATCTCTCTACTTTTGATGGGATCTCTGCACTCATGGTGGAATCCCTGCACTTGTGATGGGATCCCTGCACTCATGGTGGGATCTCTGCACTTGTGATGGGATCCCTGCACTCATGGTGGGATCTCTGCACTTGTGGTGGGATCTCTGCACTCGTGATGGGATCTCTGCACTCATGGTGGGATCTGTGTACTCATAGTGGGATCTCTCTACTTATGATGGGATCTCCGCACTTGTGATGGGATCTTTGCACTCATGGTGGGATCTCTGCACTTGTGGTGGGATCTCTGCACTCATAGTGGGATCTCTCTACTTGTGATGGGATCTCTGCACTTATGGTGGGATCCTTGCACTTGTGATGGGATCTCTGCACTCATGGTGGGATCTGTGCATTCATGGTGGGATCTCTGCACTTGTGGTGGTATCTCTGCACTCATAGTGGGATCTCTCTACTTGTGATGGGATCTTTGTACTTGTGGTGGGATCTCTGCACTTGTGATGGGATCTCTGCACTTGTGATGTGATATCTTCATTCATGGTGGGATCTCTGCATTTGTGATGGGATCTCTGCACTCAAGGTGGGATCACTGCACTTGTGGTAGGATCTCTGCACTCATAGTGAGATATCTCTACTTTTGATGGGATCTCTGCACTCATGGTGGGATCCCTGCACTTGTGATAGGATCTCCATACTCATGATGGGATCTCTGCACTTGTGATGGGATCTCTGCACTCATGGTGGGATCTCTGCACTTGTGATGGGATCTCTGCACTTGTGGTGGGATCTCTATACTTGTGATGGGATCTCTGCTTTTGTGATGGGATCTCTGCACTCATGGTGGGATCACTGCACTTGTGGTGGGATCTCTGCACTCATAGTGAGATCTCTCTACTTTTGATGGAATCTCTGCACTCATGGTGGGATCCCTGCACTTGTGATGGGATCTCTGCACTCATGATAGGATCTGTGCATTCATGGTGGGATCCCTGCACTTGTGGTGGTATCTCTGCACTCATAGTGGGATCTCTCTACTTGTGATGGGATCTTTGTACTTGTGGTGGGATCTCTGCACTTGTGATGGGATCTCTGCACTTGTGATGGGATCTCTGCATTCATGGTGGGATCTCTGCACTTGTGATGGGATCTCTGCACTTATGGTGGGCTCTTTCTACTTGTGATGGGATCTCTGCACTCATGGTGGGATCTCTGCACTTGTGATGGGATCCCTGCACTCATGGTGGGATCTCTACACTTGTGATGGGATCTCTGCACTTGTGATGGGATCTCTGCACTCATGGTGGGATCCCTGCACTTGTGATGGGATCCCTGCACTCATGGTGGGATCTCTGCACTTGTGGTGGGATCTCTGCACTCGTGATGGGATCTCTGCACTCATGGTGGGATCTGTGTACTCATAGTGGAATCTCTCTACTTGTGATGGGATCTCTGCACTTGTAGTGGGATATCTGCACTTATGGTAGGTTATTTGCACTTATAGTGGGATCTCTATACTCATAGTGGGATCTCTCTACTTGTGATGAGATCTCTACATTTGTGGTGCGATCTCTGCACTTGTGATGGGATATCTGCACTCATGTTGGGATCTGTGTACTCATAGTGGGAGCTCTCTACTTATGATGGGATCTCCGCACTTGTGATGGGATCTTTGCACTCATGGTGGGATCTCTGCACTTGTGGTGGGATCTCTGCACTCATAGTGGGATCTCTCTACTTGTGATGGGATCTCTGCACTTATGGTGGGATCCTTGCACTTGTGATGGGATCTCTGCACTCATGGTGGGATCTGTGCATTCATGGTGGGATCTCTGCACTTGTGGTGGTATCTCTGCACTCATAGTGGGATCTCTCTACTTGTGATGGGATCTTTGTACTTGTGGTGGGATCTCTGCACTTGTGATGGGATCTCTGCACTTGTGATGTGATATCTGCATTCATGGTGGGATCTCTGCATTTGTGATGGGATCTCTGCACTCAAGGTGGGATCACTGCACTTGTGGTAGGATCTCTGCACTCATAGTGAGATCTCTACTTTTGATGGGATCTCTGCACTCATGGTGGGATCCCTGCACTTGTGATAGGATCTCCATACTCATGATGGGATCTCTGCACTTGTGATGGGATCTCTGCACTCATGGTGGGATCTCTGCACTTGTGATGGGATCTCTGCACTTGTGATGGGATCTCTGCATTCATGGTGGGATCTCTGCACTTGTGATGGGATCTCTGCACTTATGGTGGGCTCTTTCTACTTGTGATGGGATCTCTGCACTCATGATGGGATCTCTGCACTTGTGATGGGATCCCTGCACTCATGGTGGGATCTCTCTACTTGTGATGGGATCTTTGTACTTGTGGTGGGATCTCTGCACTTGTGATGGGATCTCTGCACTTGTGATGGGATCTCTGCATTCATGGTGGGATCTCTGCATGTGTGGTGAGATCTCTGCACTGATGCTGGGATCTTTGCACTTGTGGTGGGATCTCTATACTCATGGTGGGATTTCTGCACTTGTGATGGGATCTCTGCACTCATGGTGGGATCTCTGTACTTGTGGTGGGATCTCTGTAGTCATAGTGGGATCTCTCTACTTGTGATGGGATCTCTGCACTCATGGTAGTATCTCTGCACTCATAGTGCGATCTCTCTACTTATGGTGGGATCTCTGCACTTGTGATGGGATCTCTGCTCTTATGGAGGGATCTCAGCACTTGTGATGGGATCTCTGAACTTGTGGAGGGAACTCTGCACTTGTGGTGGGATCTCTGCACTCTTGATGGGATCTCTGTACTCGTGATGGTATCTCTGCACTTGTGGTAGGATCTCTGTACTTATGGTGGGATCTCTGCACTCATGGTGGGATCTTTGTACTTGTGATGGTGTATCTGCACTCATGGTGGGATCTCTGCACTCATAGTGGGATCTCTCTACTTGTGATGGGATCTCTGCACTTGTGGTGGGATCTCTGCACTTGTGATGGGATCTCTGCACTCATGGTGGATCTCTGCACTTGTGATGGGATCTCTGCTCTCATGATGGGATCCCTGCCCTTGTGGTAGGATCACTGCACTCATTGTAGGATCTCTCTACTTGTGATGGGATCTCTGCACTCATGGTTGGATCTCTGCACATGTGATTGGATCTCTGCACTTGTGGTGGGATGTCTGCACTTGTGATGGGATCTCTGTATTCATGGTGGGATCTCTGCACCTGTGTTGGGAGCTCTGCACTTGTGATGGGATGTCTCCACTTGTGTTGGGATCTCTGCACTCATGGTGGGAACTCTGCACTTATGGTGGGATCTCTGCATTCATGGTGGGATCTTTGTACTTGTGGTGAGATCTCTGCACTCATAGTGGGATCTCTCTAAATTGTGATGGAATCTCTGCGCTCATGGTAGGATCTCTGCACTTGTGATGTGATCTCTGTATTTATGATGGGATCTCTGCACTCATGGTGGGATCACTGCACTTATGGTGGCATCTCTGCACTAATAGTGAGATCTCTCTACTTTTGATGGGATCTCTGCACTCATGGTGGGATCCCTGCACTTGTGATAGGATCTCCGTACTCATGGTGGGATCTCTGCACTTGTGATGGGATCTCTGCACTCATGGTGGGATCTCTGCACTTGTGATGGGATCTCTGCACTTGTGGTGGGATCTCTATAAATGTGATGGGATCTCTGCTTTTGTGATGGGATCTCTGCACTCATGGTGGGATCACTGCACTTGTTGTGGGATCTCTGCACTCATAGTGAGATCTCTCTACTTTTGATGGGATCTCTGCACTCATGGTGGGATCCCTGCACTTGTGATGGGATCTCTGCACTCATGGTGGGATCTGTGCATTCATGGTGGGATCTCTGCACTTGTGGTGGTATCTTTGAACTCATAGTGGGACCTCTCTACTTGTGATGGGATCGTTGTACTTGTGGTGGGATCTCTGCACTTGTGATGGGATCTCTGCACATGTGATGGGATCTCTGCATTCATGGTGGGATCTCTGCACTTGTGATGGGATCTCTGCACTCATGGTGGGCTCTTTCTACTTGTGATGGGATCTCTGCACTCATGGTGGGATCTCTGCACTTGTGATGGGATCCCTGCACTCATGGTGGGATCTCTGCACTTGTGGTGGGATCCCTGCACTTGTAATGGGATCTCTGCACTCATGATGGGATCTCAGCACTCATGGTGGGATCTGTGTACTCATAGTGGAATCTCTCTACTTGTGATGGGATCTCTGCACTTGTGGTGGGATCTCTGCACTTATGGTGGGTTCTCTGCACTTATGGTGGGATCTCTATATTCATAGTGGATCTCTCTACTTGTGATGAGATCTGTACATTTGTGGTGGGATCTCTGCACGTGTGATGGGATATCTGCACTCATGTTGGGATCTGTGTACTCATAGTGGGATCTCTCTACTTATGATGGGATCTCTGTACTTGTGGTGGGATCTCTGTACTCATGGTGGGATCTCTGTACTCATAGTGGGATCTCTGCACTCATGGTGGGATCTCTGCACTTGTGGTGGGATTTCTGCTCTCATAGTGGGATCTCTCTACTTGTGATGGGATCTGTGTACTTGTGGTGGGATCTCTGCACTTGTGATGGGATCTCTGCACTTGTGATGGGATCTCTGCATTCATGGTGGGATCTCTGCATTTGTGATGGGATCTCTGCACTCATGGTAGGATCACTGCACTTGTGGTGGGATCCCTGCACTCATAGTGAGATCTCTCTACTTTTGATGGGATCTCCATACTCATGGTGGGATCTCTGCACTTGTGATGGGATCTCTGCACTCATGGTGGGATCTCTGCACTTGTGATGTGATCTCTGCACTTGTGGTGGGATCTCTATACTTGTGATGGGATCTCTGCTTTTGTGATGGGATCTCTGCACTCATGGTGGTATCACTGCACTTGTGGTGGGATCTCTGCACTCATAGTGAGATCTCTCTACTTTTGATGGGATCTCTGCACTCATGGTGGGATCCCTGCACTTGTGATGGGATCTCTGCACTCATGATGGGATCTCTGCACTCATGGTGGGATCTGTGTACTCATAGTGGAATCTCTCTACTTGTGATGGGATCTCTGCACTTGTGGTGGGATCTCTGCACTTATGGTGGGTTCTCTGCACTTATGGTGGGATCTCTATACTCATCGTGGGATCTCTCTACTTGTGATGAGATCTCTACATTTGTGGTGGGATCTCTGCACTTGTGATGGGATATCTGCACTCATGTTGGGATCTGTGTACTCATAGTGGGATCTCTCTACTTATGATGGGATCTCTGTACTTGTAGTGGGATCTCTGTACTCATGGTGGGATCTCTGCACTTGTGATGGGATCTCTGCACTCATGGTGGGATTTCTGCACTTGTGATGGGATCCCTGCACTCATGGTGAGATCTCTGCACTTGTGATGGGAATCTTTGCACTCATGGTGGGATCTCTGCACTCGTGATGGGATCTCTGCACTTGTGGTAGGATCTCTGCACTTATGGTGGGATCTCTGCACTCATGGTGGGATCTTTGTACTTGTGATGGTGTATCTGCACTCATGGTGGGATCTCTGCACTCATAGTGGGATCTCACTACTTGTGATGGGATATCTGCACTTGTGGTGGGATCTCCGCACTTATGATGGGATCTCTGCACTCATGGTAGGATCTCTGTACTTGTGATGGGATCTCTTTACTTGTGGTGGGATCTCTGCACTTGTGATGGGATCTCTGCACTGGTGTTGGGATCTTTGCATTCATGGTGGGATCTCTGCACTTGTGGTGGGACCTCTACACTTGTGATGGGATCTCTGCACATGTGGTGGGATCTATGCACTCATGGTGGGATCTCTGCACTTGTCGTGGGATCTCTGTTCTCATAGTGGGATCTCTTCACTTGTGATGGGATCTCTGCACTCATGGTGGGATTTCTGCACTTGTGATGGGATCCCTGCACTCATGGTGAGATCTCTGCACTTGTGATGGGAATCTTTGCACTCATGGTGGGATCTCTGCACTCGTGATGGGATCTCTGCACTTGTGGTAGGATCTCTGCACTTATGGTGGGATCTCTGCACTCATGGTGGGATCTTTGTACTTGTGATGGTGTATCTGCACTCATGGTGGGATCTCTGCACTCATAGTGGGATCTCACTACTTGTGATGGGATATCTGCACTTGTGGTGGGATCTCCGCACTTATGATGGGATCTCTGCACTCATGGTAGGATCTCTGTACTTGTGATGGGATCTCTTTACTTGTGGTGGGATCTCTGCACTTGTGATGGGATCTCTGCACTGGTGTTGGGATCTTTGCATTCATGGTGGGATCTCTGCACTTGTGGTGGGACCTCTACACTTGTGATGGGATCTCTGCACATGTGGTGGGATCTATGCACTCATGGTGGGATCTCTGCACTTGTCGTGGGATCTCTGTTCTCATAGTGGGATCTCTTCACTTGTGGTGGGATCTCTGCACTTGTGGTGGGATCTCTGCACATGTGGTGGGATCTCTATACTCATGGTGGGATCTCTGCACTTGTGATGGGATCTATGCATTATGGTGGGATCTTTGTACTTGTGATGAGATCTCTGCACTTATGGTGGGATCTTTGCACTTGGGATGGGATCTCTGCACTTGTGATAGGATCTCTGCATTCATGGTGGGATCTCTGCATGTGTGGTGAGAACTCTGGACTGATGCTGGGATCTTTGCACTTGTGGTGGGATCTCTTCACTTGTGATAGGATCTCTGCATTGATGGTGGGATCTCTGCATGTGTGGTGTGATCTCTGCACTTATGATGGGATCTCTGCACATGTGATGGGATCTCTGCACTCATGGTGGGATCTCTGCACTTGAGATAGGATCTCTGTACTCATGATGGGATCTCTGCACTTGTGGTGGGATCTCTGCACTCATAGTGGGATCTCTCTACTTGTGATGGGATCTCTGCACTTATGGTAGGATCCTTGCACTTGTGATGGGATCTCTGCACTCATGGAGGGATCTGTGCATTCATGGTGGGATCTCTGCACTTGTGGTGGTATCTCTGCACTCATAGTGGGATCTCTCTACTTGTGATGGGATCTTTGTACTTGTGGTGGGATCTCTGCACTTGTGATGGGATCTCTGCACTTGTGATGGGATCTCTGCATTCATGGTGGGATCTCTGCATTTGTGATGGGATCTCTGCACTCATGGTGGGATCACTGCACTTGTGGTGGGATCTCTGCACTCATAGTGAGATCTCTCTACTTTTAATGGGATCTCTGCACTCATGGTGGGATCCCTGCACTTGTGATAGGATCTCCATACTCATGGTGGGATCTCTGCACTTATGATGGGATCTCTGCACTCATGGTGGGATCTCTGCACTTGTGATGGGATCTCTGCACTTGTGGTGGGATCTCTATACTTATGATGGGATCTCTGCTTTTGTGATGTGATCTCTGCACTCATGGTGGGATCACTGCACTTGTGGTGGGATCTCTGCACTCATAGTGAGATCTCTCTACTTTTGATGGGATCTCTGCACTCATGGTGGGATCCCTGCACTTGTGATGGGATCCCTGCACTCATGGTGGGATCTCTGCACTTGTGATGGGATCCCTGCACTCATGGTGGGATCTCTGCACTTGTGGTGGGATCTCTGCACTCGTGATGGGATCTCTGCACTCATGGTGGGATCTATGTACTCATAGTAGAATCTCTCTACTTGTGATGGGATCTCTGCACTTGTGGTGGGATATCTGCACTTATGGTAGGTTATTTGCACTTATAGTGGGATCTCTATACTCATAGTGGGATCTCTCTACTTGTGATGAGATCTCTACATTTGTGGTGCGATCTCTGCACTTGTGATGGGATATCTGCACTCATGTTGGGATCTGTGTACTCATAGTGGGATCTCTCTACTTATGATGGGATCTCCGCACTTGTGATGGGATCTTTGCACTCATGGTGGGATCTCTGCACTTGTGGTGGGATCTCTGCACTCATAGTGGGATCTCTCTACTTGTGATGGGATCTCTGCACTTATGGTGGGATCCTTGCACTTGTGATGGGATCTCTGCACTCATGGTGGGATCTGTGCATTCATGGTGGGATCTCTGCACTTGTGGTGGTATCTCTGCACTCATAGTGGGATCTCTCTACTTGTGATGGGATCTTTGTACTTGTGGTGGGATCTCTGCACTTGTGATGGGATCTCTGCACTTGTGATGTGATATCTTCATTCATGGTGGGATCTCTGCATTTGTGATGGGATCTCTGCACTCAAGGTGGGATCACTGCACTTGTGGTAGGATCTCTGCACTCATAGTGAGATATCTCTACTTTTGATGGGATCTCTGCACTCATGGTGGGATCCCTGCACTTGTGATAGGATCTCCATACTCATGATGGGATCTCTGCACTTGTGATGGGATCTCTGCACTCATGGTGGGATCTCTGCACTTGTGATGGGATCTCTGCACTTGTGGTGGGATCTCTATACTTGTGATGGGATCTCTGCTTTTGTGATGGGATCTCTGCACTCATGGTGGGATCACTGCACTTGTGGTGGGATCTCTGCACTCATAGTGAGATCTCTCTACTTTTGATGGAATCTCTGCACTCATGGTGGGATCCCTGCACTTGTGATGGGATCTCTGCACTCATGATAGGATCTGTGCATTCATGGTGGGATCCCTGCACTTGTGGTGGTATCTCTGCACTCATAGTGGGATCTCTCTACTTGTGATGGGATCTTTGTACTTGTGGTGGGATCTCTGCACTTGTGATGGGATCTCTGCACTTGTGATGGGATCTCTGCATTCATGGTGGGATCTCTGCACTTGTGATGGGATCTCTGCACTTATGGTGGGCTCTTTCTACTTGTGATGGGATCTCTGCACTCATGGTGGGATCTCTGCACTTGTGATGGGATCCCTGCACTCATGGTGGGATCTCTACACTTGTGATGGGATCTCTGCACTTGTGATGGGATCTCTGCACTCATGGTGGGATCCCTGCACTTGTGATGGGATCCCTGCACTCATGGTGGGATCTCTGCACTTGTGGTGGGATCTCTGCACTCGTGATGGGATCTCTGCACTCATGGTGGGATCTGTGTACTCATAGTGGAATCTCTCTACTTGTGATGGGATCTCTGCACTTGTAGTGGGATATCTGCACTTATGGTAGGTTATTTGCACTTATAGTGGGATCTCTATACTCATAGTGGGATCTCTCTACTTGTGATGAGATCTCTACATTTGTGGTGCGATCTCTGCACTTGTGATGGGATATCTGCACTCATGTTGGGATCTGTGTACTCATAGTGGGAGCTCTCTACTTATGATGGGATCGCCGCACTTGTGATGGGATCTTTGCACTCATGGTGGGATCTCTGCACTTGTGGTGGGATCTCTGCACTCATAGTGGGATCTCTCTACTTGTGATGGGATCTCTGCACTTATGGTGGGATCCTTGCACTTGTGATGGGATCTCTGCACTCATGGTGGGATCTGTGCATTCATGGTAGGATCTCTGCACTTGTGGTGGTATCTCTGCACTCATAGTGGGATCTCTCTACTTGTGATGGGATCTTTGTACTTGTGGTGGGATCTCTGCACTTGTGATGGGATCTCTGCACTTGTGATGTGATATCTGCATTCATGGTGGGATCTCTGCATTTGTGATGGGATCTCTGCACTCAAGGTGGGATCACTGCACTTGTGGTAGGATCTCTGCACTCATAGTGAGATCTCTACTTTTGATGGGATCTCTGCACTCATGGTGGGATCCCTGCACTTGTGATAGGATCTCCATACTCATGATGGGATCTCTGCACTTGTGATGGGATCTCTGCACTCATGGTGGGATCTCTGCACTTGTGATGGGATCTCTGCACTTGTGGTGGGATCGCTATACTTGTGATGAGATCTCTGCTTTTGTGATGGGATCTCTGCACTCATGGTGGGATCACTGCACTTGTGATGGGATCTCTGCACTCATAGTGAGATCTCTCTACTTTTGATGGAATCTCTGCACTCATGGTGGGATCCCTGCACTTGTGATGGGATCTCTGCACTCATGGTGGGATCTGTGCATTCATGGTGGGATCCCTGCACTTGTGGTGGTATCTCTGCACTCATAGTGGGATCTCTCTACTTGTGATGGGATCTTTGTACTTGTGGTGGGATCTCTGCACTTGTGATGGGATCTCTGCACTTGTGATGGGATCTCTGCATTCATGGTGGGATCTCTGCACTTGTGATGGGATCTCTGCACTTATGGTGGGCTCTTTCTACTTGTGATGGGATCTCTGCACTCATGATGGGATCTCTGCACTTGTGATGGGATCCCTGCACTCATGGTGGGATCTCTACACTTGTGATGGGATGTCTGCACTTGTGATAGGATCTCTGCACTCGTGATGGGATCTCTGCACTCATGGTGGGATCTGTGTACTCATAGTGGAATCTCTCTACTTGTGATGGGATCTCTGCACTTGTGGCGGGATCTCTGCACTTATGGTGGGTTCTCTGCACTTATGGTGGGATCTCTATACTCATAGTGGGATCTCTCTACTTGTGATGAGATCTCTACATTTGTGGTGGGATCTCTGCACTTGTGATGGGATATCTACACTCATGTTGGGATCTGTGTACTCATAGTGGGATCTCTCTACTTATGATGGGATCTCTGTACTTGTGGTGGGATCTCTGTACTCATGGTGGGATCTCTGCACTCATGGTGGGATCTCTGCACTTGTGGTGGGATTTCTGCTCTCATAGTGGGATCTCTCTACTTATGGTGGGATCTCTGCACTTGTGATGGGATCTCTGCTCCTATGAAGGGATCTCCACACTTGTGATGGGATCTCTGCACTTGTGGTGGGATCTCTGCACTTGTGGTAGGATCTCTGCACTCATGGTGGGATCTCTGCACTTGAGATAGGATCTCTGTACTCATGATGGGATCTTTGTACTTGTGATGGTGTATCTGCACTCATGGTGGGATCTCTGCACTCATAGTGGGATCTCACTACTTGTGATGGGATATCTGCACTTGTGGTGGGATCTCTGCACTTGTGATGGGATCTCTGCACTCATGGTAGGATCTCTGCACTTGTGATGGGATCTCTGTACTTGTGGTGGGATCTCTGCACTTGTGATGGGATCTATGCACTGGTGTTGGCATCTTTGCATTCATGGTGGGATCTCTGCACTTGTGGTGGGATCTCTGCACTTGTGATGGGATCTCTGCACATATGGTGGGATCTATGCACTCATGGTGGGATCTCTGCACTTGTGGTGGGATCTCTGCACTCATAGTGGGATCTCTTCACTCATGGTGGGATCTCTGCACTTGTGATGGGATCCCTGCACTCATGGTGGGATCTCTATACTCATGGTGGGATCTCTGCACTTGTGATGGGATCTATGCACTTATGTTGGGAACTTTGCACTTGTGATGGGATCTCTGCACTTATGGTGGGATCTTTGCACTTGTGATGGGATCTCTGCACTCGTGATGGGATCTCTGCACTCATGGTGGGATCTGTGTACTCATAGTGGTATCTCTCTACTTGTGATGGGATCTCTGCACTTGTAGTGGGATATCTGCACTCATGGTGGGATCTCTGCACTTGAGATAGGATCTCTGCACTCATAGTGGGATCTCTCTACTTGTGATGGGATCTCTGCACTTATGGTGGGATCCTTGTACTTGTGATGGGATATCTGCACTCATGTTGGGATCTGTGTACTCATAGTGGGAGCTCTCTATTTATGATGGGATCTCCGCACTTGTGATGGGATCTTTGCACTCATGGTGGGATCTCTGCACTTGTGGTGGGATCTCTGCACTCATAGTGGGATCTCTCTACTTGTGATGGGATCTCTGCACTTATGGTGGGATCCTTGCACTTGTGATGGGATCTCTGCACTCATGGTGGGATCTGTGCATTCATGGTAGGATCTCTGCACTTGTGGTGGTATCTCTGCACTCATAGTGGGATCTCTCTACTTGTGATGGGATCTTTGTACTTGTGGTGGGATCTCTGCACTTGTGATGGGATCTCTGCACTTGTGATGTGATATCTGCATTCATGGTGGGATCTCTGCATTTGTGATGGGATCTCTGCACTCAAGGTGGGATCACTGCACTTGTGGTAGGATCTCTGCACTAATAGTGAGATCTCTACTTTTGATGGGATCTCTGCACTCATGGTGGGATCCCTGCACTTGTGATAGGATCTCCATACTCATGATGGGATCTCTGCACTTGTGATGGGATCTCTGCACTCATGGTGGGATCTCTGCACTTGTGATGGGATCTCTGCACTTGTGGTGGGATCTCTATACTTGTGATGAGATCTCTGCTTTTGTGATGGGATCTCTGCACTCATGGTGGGATCACTGCACTTGTGGTGGGATCTCTGCACTCATAGTGAGATCTCTCTACTTTTGATGGAATCTCTGCACTCATGGTGGGATCCCTGCACTTGTGATGGGATCTCTGCACTCATGGTGGGATCTGTGCATTCATGGTGGGATCCCTGCACTTGTGGTGGTATCTCTGCACTCATAGTGGGATCTCTCTACTTGTGATGGGATCTTTGTACTTGTGGTGGGATCTCTGCACTTGTGATGGGATCTCTGCACTTGTGATGGGATCTCTGCATTCATGGTGGGATCTCTGCACTTGTGATGGGATCTCTGCACTTATGGTGGGCTCTTTCTACTTGTGATGGGATCTCTGCACTCATGATGGGATCTCTGCACTTGTGATGGGATCCCTGCACTCATGGTGGGATCTCTACACTTGTGATGGGATGTCTGCACTTGTGATGGGATCTCTGCACTCGTGATGGGATCTCTGCACTCATGGTGGGATCTGTGTACTCATAGTGGAATCTCTCTACTTGTGATGGGATCTCTGCACTTGTGGCGGGATCTCTGCACTTATGGTGGGTTCTCTGCACTTATGGTGGGATCTCTATACTCATAGTGGGATCTCTCTACTTGTGATGAGATCTCTACATTTGTGGTGGGATCTCTGCACTTGTGATGGGATATCTACACTCATGTTGGGATCTGTGTACTCATAGTGGGATCTCTCTACTTATGATGGGATCTCTGTACTTGTGGTGGGATCTCTGTACTCATGGTGGGATCTCTGCACTCATGGTGGGATCTCTGCACTTGTGGTGGGATTTTTGCTCTCATAGTGGGATCTCTCTACTTATGGTGGGATCTCTGCACTTGTGATGGGATCTCTGCTCCTATGAAGGGATCTCCACACTTGTGATGGGATCTCTGCCCTTGTGGTGGGATCTCTGCACTTGTGGTAGGATCTCTGCACTCATGGTGGGATCTCTGCACTTGAGATAGGATCTCTGTACTCATGATGGGATCTTTGTACTTGTGATGGTGTATCTGCACTCATGGTGGGATCTCTGCACTCATAGTGGGATCTCACTACTTGTGATGGGATATCTGCACTTGTGGTGGGATCTCTGCACTTGTGATGGGATCTCTGCACTCATGGTAGGATCTCTGCACTTGTGATGGGATCTCTGTACTTGTGGTGGGATCTCTGCACTTGTGATGGGATCTATGCACTGGTGTTGGCATCTTTGCATTCATGGTGGGATCTCTGCACTTGTGGTGGGATCTCTGCACTTGTGATGGGATCTCTGCACATATGGTGGGATCTATGCACTCATGGTGGGATCTCTGCACTTGTGGTGGGATCTCTGCACTCATAGTGGGATCTCTTCACTTGTGGTGGGATCTCTGCACTTGTGGTGGGATCTCTGCACATGTGGTGGGATCTCTATACTCATGGTGGGATCTCTGCACTTGTGATGGGATCTATGCACTTATGTTGGGAACTTTGCACTTGTGATGGGATCTCTGCACTTATGGTGGGATCTTTGCACTTGTGATGGGATCTCTTCACTTGTGATAGGATCTCTGCATTGATGGTGGGATCTTTGCACGTGTGGTGGGATCTCTGCACTTATGATGGGATCTCTGCACATGTGATGGGATCTCTGCACTCATGGTGGGATCTCTGCACTTGAGATAGGATCTCTGCACTCATAGTGGGATCTCTCTACTTGTGATGGGATCTCTGCACTTATGGTGGGATCCTTGCACTTGTGATGGGATCTCTGCACTCATGGTGGGATCTGTGCATTCATGGTGGGATCTCTGCACTTGTGGTGGTATCTCTGCACTCATAGTGGGATCTCTCTACTTGTGATGGGATCATTGTACTTGTGGTGGGATCTCTGCACTTGTGATGGGATCTCTGCACTTGTGATGGGATGTCTCCACTTGTGTTGGGATCTCTGCACTCATGGTGGGAACTCTGCACTTATGGTGGGATCTCTGCATTCATGGTGGGATCTTTGTACTTGTGGTGAGATCTCTGCACTCATAGTGGGATCTCTCTAAATTGTGATGGAATCTCTGCGCTCATGGTAGGATCTCTGCACTTGTGATGTGATCTCTGTATTTATGATGGGATCTCTGCACTCATGGTGGGATCACTGCACTTATGGTGGCATCTCTGCACTAATAGTGAGATCTCTCTACTTTTGATGGGATCTCTGCACTCATGGTGGGATCCCTGCACTTGTGATAGGATCTCCGTACTCATGGTGGGATCTCTGCACTTGTGATGGGATCTCTGCACTCATGGTGGGATCTCTGCACTTGTGATGGGATCTCTGCACTTGTGGTGGGATCTCTATAAATGTGATGGGATCTCTGCTTTTGTGATGGGATCTCTGCACTCATGGTGGGATCACTGCACTTGTTGTGGGATCTCTGCACTCATAGTGAGATCTCTCTACTTTTGATGGGATCTCTGCACTCATGGTGGGATCCCTGCACTTGTGATGGGATCTCTGCACTCATGGTGGGATCTGTGCATTCATGGTGGGATCTCTGCACTTGTGGTGGTATCTTTGAACTCATAGTGGGACCTCTCTACTTGTGATGGGATCGTTGTACTTGTGGTGGGATCTCTGCACTTGTGATGGGATCTCTGCACATGTGATGGGATCTCTGCATTCATGGTGGGATCTCTGCACTTGTGATGGGATCTCTGCACTCATGGTGGGCTCTTTCTACTTGTGATGGGATCTCTGCACTCATGGTGGGATCTCTGCACTTGTGATGGGATCCCTGCACTCATGGTGGGATCTCTGCACTTGTGGTGGGATCCCTGCACTTGTAATGGGATCTCTGCACTCATGATGGGATCTCAGCACTCATGGTGGGATCTGTGTACTCATAGTGGAATCTCTCTACTTGTGATGGGATCTCTGCACTTGTGGTGGGATCTCTGCACTTATGGTGGGTTCTCTGCACTTATGGTGGGATCTCTATATTCATAGTGGATCTCTCTACTTGTGATGAGATCTGTACATTTGTGGTGGGATCTCTGCACGTGTGATGGGATATCTGCACTCATGTTGGGTTCTGTGTACTCATAGTGGGATCTCTCTACTTATGATGGGATCTCTGTACTTGTGGTGGGATCTCTGTACTCATGGTGGGATCTCTGTACTCATAGTGGGATCTCTGCACTCATGGTGGGATCTCTGCACTTGTGGTGGGATTTCTGCTCTCATAGTGGGATCTCTCTACTTGTGATGGGATCTGTGTACTTGTGGTGGGATCTCTGCACTTGTGATGGGATCTCTGCACTTGTGATGGGATCTCTGCATTCATGGTGGGATCTCTGCATTTGTGATGGGATCTCTGCACTCATGGTAGGATCACTGCACTTGTGGTGGGATCTCTGCACTCATAGTGAGATCTCTCTACTTTTGATGGGATCTCCATACTCATGGTGGGATCTCTGCACTTGTGATGGGATCTCTGCACTCATGGTGGGATCTCTGCACTTGTGATGTGATCTCTGCACTTGTGGTGGGATCTCTATACTTGTGATGGGATCTCTGCTTTTGTGATGGGATCTCTGCACTCATGGTGGTATCACTGCACTTGTGGTGGGATCTCTGCACTCATAGTGAGATCTCTCTACTTTTGATGGGATCTCTGCACTCATGGTGGGATCCCTGCACTTGTGATGGGATCTCTGCACTCATGATGGGATCTCTGCACTCATGGTGGGATCTGTGTACTCATAGTGGAATCTCTCTACTTGTGATGGGATCTCTGCACTTGTGGTGGGATCTCTGCACTTATGGTGGGTTCTCTGCACTTATGGTGGGATCTCTATACTCATAGTGGGATCTCTCTACTTGTGATGAGATCTCTACATTTGTGGTGGGATCTCTGCACTTGTGATGGGATATCTGCACTCATGTTGGGATCTGTGTACTCATAGTGGGATCTCTCTACTTATGATGGGATCTCTGTACTTGTAGTGGGATCTCTGTACTCATGGTGGGATCTCTGCACTTGTGATGGGATCTCTGCACTCATGGTGGGATTTCTGCACTTGTGATGGGATCCCTGCACTCATGGTGAGATCTCTGCACTTGTGATGGGAATCTTTGCACTCATGGTGGGATCTCTGCACTCGTGATGGGATCTCTGCACTTGTGGTAGGATCTCTGCACTTATGGTGGGATCTCTGCACTCATGGTGGGATCTTTGTACTTGTGATGGTGTATCTGCACTCATGGTGGGATCTCTGCACTCATAGTGGGATCTCACTACTTGTGATGGGATATCTGCACTTGTGGTGGGATCTCCGCACTTATGATGGGATCTCTGCACTCATGGTAGGATCTCTGTACTTGTGATGGGATCTCTTTACTTGTGGTGGGATCTCTGCACTTGTGATGGGATCTCTGCACTGGTGTTGGGATCCTTGCATTCATGGTGGGATCTCTGCACTTGTGGTGGGACCTCTACACTTGTGATGGGATCTCTGCACATGTGGTGGGATCTATGCACTCATGGTGGGATCTCTGCACTTGTCGTGGGATCTCTGTTCTCATAGTGGGATCTCTTCACTTGTGATGGGATCTCTGCACTCATGGTGGGATTTCTGCACTTGTGATGGGATCCCTGCACTCATGGTGAGATCTCTGCACTTGTGATGGGAATCTTTGCACTCATGGTGGGATCTCTGCACTCGTGATGGGATCTCTGCACTTGTGGTAGGATCTCTGCACTTATGGTGGGATCTCTGCACTCATGGTGGGATCTTTGTACTTGTGATGGTGTATCTGCACTCATGGTGGGATCTCTGCACTCATGGTGGGATCTCACTACTTGTGATGGGATATCTGCACTTGTGGTGGGATCTCCGCACTTATGATGGGATCTCTGCACTCATGGTAGGATCTCTGTACTTGTGATGGGATCTCTTTACTTGTGGTGGGATCTCTGCACTTGTGATGGGATCTCTGCACTGGTGTTGGGATCTTTGCATTCATGGTGGGATCTCTGCACTTGTGGTGGGACCTCTACACTTGTGATGGGATCTCTGCACATGTGGTGGGATCTATGCACTCATGGTGGGATCTCTGCACTTGTCGTGGGATCTCTGTTCTCATAGTGGGATCTCTTCACTTGTGGTGGGATCTCTGCACTTGTGGTGGGATCTCTGCACATGTGGTGGGATCTCTATACTCATGGTGGGATCTCTGCACTTGTGATGGGATCTATGCATTATGGTGGGATCTTTGTACTTGTGATGAGATCTCTGCACTTATGGTGGGATCTTTGCACTTGGGATGGGATCTCTGCACTTGTGATAGGATCTCTGCATTCATGGTGGGATCTCTGCATGTGTGGTGAGAACTCTGGACTGATGCTGGGATCTTTGCACTTGTGGTGGGATCTCTTCACTTGTGATAGGATCTCTGCATTGATGGTGGGATCTCTGCATGTGTGGTGGGATCTCTGCACTTATGATGGGATCTCTGCACATGTGATGGGATCTCTGCACTCATGGTGGGATCTCTGCACTTGAGATAGGATCTCTGTACTCATGATGGGATCTCTGCACTTGTGGTGGGATCTCTGCACTCATAGTGGGATCTCTCTACTTGTGATGGGATCTCTGCACTTATGGTAGGATCCTTGCACTTGTGATGGGATCTCTGCACTCATGGAGGGATCTGTGCATTCATGGTGGGATCTCTGCACTTGTGGTGGTATCTCTGCACTCATAGTGGGATCTCTCTACTTGTGATGGGATCTTTGTACTTGTGGTGGGATCTCTGCACTTGTGATGGGATCTCTGCACTTGTGATGGGATCTCTGCATTCATGGTGGGATCTCTGCATTTGTGATGGGATCTCTGCACTCATGGTGGGATCACTGCACTTGTGGTGGGATCTCTGCACTCATAGTGAGATCTCTCTACTTTTGATGGGATCTCTGCACTCATGGTGGGATCCCTGCACTTGTGATAGGATCTCCATACTCATGGTGGGATCTCTGCACTTATGATGGGATCTCTGCACTCATGGTGGGATCTCTGCACTTGTGATGGGATCTCTGCACTTGTGGTGGGATCTCTATACTTATGATGGGATCTCTGCTTTTGTGATGTGATCTCTGCACTCATGGTGGGATCACTGCACTTGTGGTGGGATCTCTGCACTCATAGTGAGATCTCTCTACTTTTGATGGGATCTCTGCACTCATGGTGGGATCCCTGCACTTGTGATGGGATCCCTGCACTCATGGTGGGATCTCTGCACTTGTGATGGGATCCCTGCACTCATGGTGGGATCTCTGCACTTGTGGTGGGATCTCTGCACTCGTGATGGGATCTCTGCACTCATGGTGGGATCTATGTACTCATAGTAGAATATCTCTACTTGTGATGGGATCTCTGCACTTGTGGTGGGATATCTGCACTTATGGTAGGTTATTTGCACTTATAGTGGGATCTCTATACTCATAGTGGGATCTCTCTACTTGTGATGAGATCTCTACATTTGTGGTGCGATCTCTGCACTTGTGATGGGATATCTGCACTCATGTTGGGATCTGTGTACTCATAGTGGGATCTCTCTACTTATGATGGGATCTCCGCACTTGTGATGGGATCTTTGCACTCATGGTGGGATCTCTGCACTTGTGGTGGGATCTCTGCACTCATAGTGGGATCTCTCTACTTGTGATGGGATCTCTGCACTTATGGTGGGATCCTTGCACTTGTGATGGGATCTCTGCACTCATGGTGGGATCTGTGCATTCATGGTGGGATCTCTGCACTTGTGGTGGTATCTCTGCACTCATAGTGGGATCTCTCTACTTGTGATGGGATCTTTGTACTTGTGGTGGGATCTCTGCACTTGTGATGGGATCTCTGCACTTGTGATGTGATATCTTCATTCATGGTGGGATCTCTGCATTTGTGATGGGATCTCTGCACTCAAGGTGGGATCACTGCACTTGTGGTAGGATCTCTGCACTCATAGTGAGATATCTCTACTTTTGATGGGATCTCTGCACTCATGGTTGGATCCCTGCACTTGTGATAGGATCTCCATACTCATGATGGGATCTCTGCACTTGTGATGGGATCTCTGCACTCATGGTGGGATCTCTGCACTTGTGATGGGATCTCTGCACTTGTGGTGGGATCTCTATACTTGTGATGGGATCTCTGCTTTTGTGATGGGATCTCTGCACTCATGGTGGGATCACTGCACTTGTGGTGGGATCTCTGCACTCATAGTGAGATCTCTCTACTTTTGATGGAATCTCTGCACTCATGGTGGGATCCCTGCACTTGTGATGGGATCTCTGCACTCATGATAGGATCTGTGCATTCATGGTGGGATCCCTGCACTTGTGGTGGTATCTCTGCACTCATAGTGGGATCTCTCTACTTGTGATGGGATCTTTGTACTTGTGGTGGGATCTCTGCACTTGTGATGGGATCTCTGCACTTGTGATGGGATCTCTGCATTCATGGTGGGATCTCTGCACTTGTGATGGGATCTCTGCACTTATGGTGGGCTCTTTCTACTTGTGATGGGATCTCTGCACTCATGGTGGGATCTCTGCACTTGTGATGGGATCCCTGCACTCATGGTGGGATCTCTACACTTGTGATGGGATCTCTGCACTTGTGATGGGATCTCTGCACTCATGGTGGGATCCCTGCACTTGTGATGGGATCCCTGCACTCATGGTGGGATCTCTGCACTTGTGGTGGGATCTCTGCACTCGTGATGGGATCTCTGCACTCATGGTGGGATCTGTGTACTCATAGTGGAATCTCTCTACTTGTGATGGGATCTCTGCACTTGTAGTGGGATATCTGCACTTATGGTAGGTTATTTGCACTTATAGTGGGATCTCTATACTCATAGTGGGATCTCCCTACTTGTGATGAGATCTCTACATTTGTGGTGCGATCTCTGCACTTGTGATGGGATATCTGCACTCATGTTGGGATCTGTGTACTCATAGTGGGAGCTCTCTACTTATGATGGGATCTCCGCACTTGTGATGGGATCTTTGCACTCATGGTGGGATCTCTGCACTTGTGGTGGGATCTCTGCACTCATAGTGGGATCTCTCTACTTGTGATGGGATCTCTGCACTTATGGTGGGATCCTTGCACTTGTGATGGGATCTCTGCACTCATGGTGGGATCTGTGCATTCATGGTAGGATCTCTGCACTTGTGGTGGTATCTCTGCACTCATAGTGGGATCTCTCTACTTGTGATGGGATCTTTGTACTTGTGGTGGGATCTCTGCACTTGTGATGGGATCTCTGCACTTGTGATGTGATATCTGCATTCATGGTGGGATCTCTGCATTTGTGATGGGATCTCTGCACTCAAGGTGGGATCACTGCACTTGTGGTAGGATCTCTGCACTCATAGTGAGATCTCTACTTTTGATGGGATCTCTGCACTCATGGTGGGATCCCTGCACTTGTGATAGGATCTCCATACTCATGATGGGATCTCTGCACTTGTGATGGGATCTCTGCACTCATGGTGGGATCTCTGCACTTGTGATGGGATCTCTGCACTTGTGGTGGGATCTCTATACTTGTGATGAGATCTCTGCTTTTGTGATGGGATCTCTGCACTCATGGTGGGATCACTGCACTTGTGGTGGGATCTCTGCACTCATAGTGAGATCTCTCTACTTTTGATGGAATCTCTGCACTCATGGTGGGATCCCTGCACTTGTGATGGGATCTCTGCACTCATGGTGGGATCTGTGCATTCATGGTGGGATCCCTGCACTTGTGGTGGTATCTCTGCACTCATAGTGGGATCTCTCTACTTGTGATGGGATCTTTGTACTTGTGGTGGGATCTCTGCACTTGTGATGGGATCTCTGCACTTGTGATGGGATCTCTGCATTCATGGTGGGATCTCTGCACTTGTGATGGGATCTCTGCACTTATGGTGGGCTCTTTCTACTTGTGATGGGATCTCTGCACTCATGATGGGATCTCTGCACTTGTGATGGGATCCCTGCACTCATGGTGGGATCTCTACACTTGTGATGGGATGTCTGCACTTGTGATGGGATCTCTGCACTCGTGATGGGATCTCTGCACTCATGGTGGGATCTGTGTACTCATAGTGGAATCTCTCTACTTGTGATGGGATCTCTGCACTTGTGGCGGGATCTCTGCACTTATGGTGGGTTCTCTGCACTTATGGTGGGATCTCTATACTCATAGTGGGATCTCTCTACTTGTGATGAGATCTCTGCACTCATGGTGGGATCTCTGCACTTGTGATGGGATCCCTGCACTCATGGTGGGATCTCTACACTTGTGATGGGATCTCTGCACTTGTGATGGGATCTCTGCACTCATGGTGGGATCCCTGCACTTGTGATGGGATCCCTGCACTCATGGTGGGATCTCTGCACTTGTGGTGGGATCTCTGCACTCGTGATGGGATCTCTGCACTCATGGTGGGATCTGTGTACTCATAGTGGAATCTCTCTACTTGTGATGGGATCTCTGCACTTGTAGTGGGATATCTGCACTTATGGTAGGTTATTTGCACTTATAGTGGGATCTCTATACTCATAGTGGGATCTCCCTACTTGTGATGAGATCTCTACATTTGTGGTGCGATCTCTGCACTTGTGATGGGATATCTGCACTCATGTTGGGATCTGTGTACTCATAGTGGGAGCTCTCTACTTATGATGGGATCTCCGCACTTGTGATGGGATCTTTGCACTCATGGTGGGATCTCTGCACTTGTGGTGGGATCTCTGCACTCATAGTGGGATCTCTCTACTTGTGATGGGATCTCTGCACTTATGGTGGGATCCTTGCACTTGTGATGGGATCTCTGCACTCATGGTGGGATCTGTGCATTCATGGTAGGATCTCTGCACTTGTGGTGGTATCTCTGCACTCATAGTGGGATCTCTCTACTTGTGATGGGATCTTTGTACTTGTGGTGGGATCTCTGCACTTGTGATGGGATCTCTGCACTTGTGATGTGATATCTGCATTCATGGTGGGATCTCTGCATTTGTGATGGGATCTCTGCACTCAAGGTGGGATCACTGCACTTGTGGTAGGATCTCTGCACTCATAGTGAGATCTCTACTTTTGATGGGATCTCTGCACTCATGGTGGGATCCCTGCACTTGTGATAGGATCTCCATACTCATGATGGGATCTCTGCACTTGTGATGGGATCTCTGCACTCATGGTGGGATCTCTGCACTTGTGATGGGATCTCTGCACTTGTGGTGGGATCTCTATACTTGTGATGAGATCTCTGCTTTTGTGATGGGATCTCTGCACTCATGGTGGGATCACTGCACTTGTGGTGGGATCTCTGCACTCATAGTGAGATCTCTCTACTTTTGATGGAATCTCTGCACTCATGGTGGGATCCCTGCACTTGTGATGGGATCTCTGCACTCATGGTGGGATCTGTGCATTCATGGTGGGATCCCTGCACTTGTGGTGGTATCTCTGCACTCATAGTGGGATCTCTCTACTTGTGATGGGATCTTTGTACTTGTGGTGGGATCTCTGCACTTGTGATGGGATCTCTGCACTTGTGATGGGATCTCTGCATTCATGGTGGGATCTCTGCACTTGTGATGGGATCTCTGCACTTATGGTGGGCTCTTTCTACTTGTGATGGGATCTCTGCACTCATGATGGGATCTCTGCACTTGTGATGGGATCCCTGCACTCATGGTGGGATCTCTACACTTGTGATGGGATGTCTGCACTTGTGATGGGATCTCTGCACTCGTGATGGGATCTCTGCACTCATGGTGGGATCTGTGTACTCATAGTGGAATCTCTCTACTTGTGATGGGATCTCTGCACTTGTGGCGGGATCTCTGCACTTATGGTGGGTTCTCTGCACTTATGGTGGGATCTCTATACTCATAGTGGGATCTCTCTACTTGTGATGAGATCTCTACATTTGTGGTGGGATCTCTGCACTTGTGATGGGATATCTACACTCATGTTGGGATCTGTGTACTCATAGTGGGATCTCTCTACTTATGATGGGATCTCTGTACTTGTGGTGGGATCTCTGTACTCATGGTGGGATCTCTGCACTCATGGTGGGATCTCTGCACTTGTGGTGGGATTTCTGCTCTCATAGTGGGATCTCTCTACTTATGGTGGGATCTCTGCACTTGTGATGGGATCTCTGCTCCTATGAAGGGATCTCCACACTTGTGATGGGATCTCTGCACTTGTGGTGGGATCTCTGCACTTGTGGTAGGATCTCTGCACTCATGGTGGGATCTCTGCACTTGAGATAGGATCTCTGTACTCATGATGGGATCTTTGTACTTGTGATGGTGTATCTGCACTCATGGTGGGATCTCTGCACTCATAGTGGGATCTCACTACTTGTGATGGGATATCTGCACATGTGGTGGGATCTCCGCACTTATGATGGGATCTCTGCACTCATGGTAGGATCTCTGTACTTGTGATGGGATCTCTTTACTTGTGGTGGGATCTCTGCACTTGTGATGGGATCTCTGCACTGGTGTTGGGATCTTTGCATTCATGGTGGGATCTCTGCACTTGTGGTGGGACCTCTACACTTGTGATGGGATCTCTGCACATGTGGTGGGATCTATGCACTCATGGTGGGATCTCTGCACTTGTCGTGGGATCTCTGTTCTCATAGTGGGATCTCTTCACTTGTGGTGGGATCTCTGCACTTGTGGTGGGATCTCTGCACATGTGATGGGATCTCTGCACTGGTGTTGGGATCTTTGCATTCATGGTGGGATCTCTGCACTTGTGGTGGGACCTCTACACTTGTGATGGGATCTCTGCACATGTGGTGGGATCTATGCACTCATGGTGGGATCTCTGCACTTGTCGTGGGATCTCTGTTCTCATAGTGGGATCTCTTCACTTGTGGTGGGATCTCTGCACTTGTGATGAGATCTCTGCTTTTGTGATGGGATCTCTGCACTCATGGTGGGATCACTGCACTTGTGGTGGGATCTCTGCACTCATAGTGAGATCTCTCTACTTTTGATGGAATCTCTGCACTCATGGTGGGATCCCTGCACTTGTGATGGGATCTCTGCACTCATGGTGGGATCTGTGCATTCATGGTGGGATCCCTGCACTTGAGATAGGATCTCTGTACTCATGATGGGATCTTTGTACTTGTGATGGTGTATCTGCACTCATGGTGGGATCTCTGCACTCATAGTGGGATCTCACTACTTGTGATGGGATATCTGCACTTGTGGTGGGATCTCCGCACTTATGATGGGATCTCTGCACTCATGGTAGGATCTCTGTACTTGTGATGGGATCTCTTTACTTGTGGTGGGATCTCTGCACTTGTGATGGGATCTCTGCACTGGTGTTGGGATCTTTGCATTCATGGTGGGATCTCTGCACTTGTGGTGGGACCTCTACACTTGTGATGGGATCTCTGCACATGTGGTGGGATCTATGCACTCATGGTGGGATCTCTGCACTTGTCGTGGGATCTCTGTTCTCATAGTGGGATCTCTTCACTTGTGGTGGGATCTCTGCACTTGTGATGAGATCTCTGCTTTTGTGATGGGATCTCTGCACTCATGGTGGGATCACTGCACTTGTGGTGGGATCTCTGCACTCATAGTGAGATCTCTCTACTTTTGATGGAATCTCTGCACTCATGGTGGGATCCCTGCACTTGTGATGGGATCTCTGCACTCATGGTGGGATCTGTGCATTCATGGTGGGATCCCTGCACTTGTGGTGGTATCTCTGCACTCATAGTGGGATCTCTCTACTTGTGATGGGATCTTTGTACTTGTGGTGGGATCTCTGCACTTGTGATGGGATCTCTGCACTTGTGATGGGATCTCTGCATTCATGGTGGGATCTCTGCACTTGTGATGGGATCTCTGCACTTATGGTGGGCTCTTTCTACTTGTGATGGGATCTCTGCTTTCATGATGGGATCTCTGCACTTGTGATGGGATCCCTGCACTCATGGTGGGATCTCTACACTTGTGATGGGATGTCTGCACTTGTGATGGGATCTCTGCACTCGTGATGGGATCTCTGCACTCATGGTGGGATCTGTGTACTCATAGTGGAATCTCTCTACTTGTGATGGGATCTCTGCACTTGTGGCGGGATCTCTGCACTTATGGTGGGTTCTCTGCACTTATGGTGGGATCTCTATACTCATAGTGGGATCTCTCTACTTGTGATGAGATCTCTACATTTGTGGTGGGATCTCTGCACTTGTGATGGGATATCTACACTTATGTTGGGATCTGTGTACTCATAGTGGGATCTCTCTACTTATGATGGGATCTCTGTACTTGTGGTGGGATCTCTGTACTCATGGTGGGATCTCTGCACTCATGGTGGGATCTCTGCACTTGTGGTGGGATTTCTGCTCTCATAGTGGGATCTCTCTACTTATGGTGGGATCTCTGCACTTGTGATGGGATCTCTGCTCCTATGAAGGGATCTCCACACTTGTGATGGGATCTCTGCACTTGTGGTGGGATCTCTGCACTTGTGGTAGGATCTCTGCACTCATGGTGGGATCTCTGCACTTGAGATAGGATCTCTGTACTCATGATGGGATCTTTGTACTTGTGATGGTGTATCTGCACTCATGGTGGGATCTCTGCACTCATAGTGGGATCTCACTACTTGTGATGGGATATCTGCACTTGTGGTGGGATCTCTGCACTTGTGATGGGATCTCTGCACTCATGGTAGGATCTCTGCACTTGTGATGGGATCTCTGTACTTGTGGTGGGATCTCTGCACTTGTGATGGGATCTATGCACTGGTGTTGGCATCTTTGCATTCATGGTGGGATCTCTGCACTTGTGGTGGGATCTCTGCACTTGTGATGGGATCTCTGCACATATGGTGGGATCTATGCACTCATGGTGGGATCTCTGCACTTGTGGTGGGATCTCTGCACTCATAGTGGGATCTCTTCACTTGTGGTGGGATCTCTGCACTTGTGGTGGGATCTCTGCACATGTGGTGGGATCTCTATACTCATGGTGGGATCTCTGCACTTGTGATGGGATCTATGCACTTATGTTGGGAACTTTGCACTTGTGATGGGATCTCTGCACTTATGGTGGGATCTATGCACTTGTGATGGGATCTCTTCACTTGTGATAGGATCTCTGCATTGATGGTGGGATCTTTGCACGTGTGGTGGGATCTCTGCACTTATGATGGGATCTCTGCACATGTGATGGGATCTCTGCACTCATGGTGGGATCTCTGCACTTGAGATAGGATCTCTGCACTCATAGTGGGATCTCTCTACTTGTGATGGGATCTCTGCACTTATGGTGGGATCCTTGCACTTGTGATGGGATCTCTGCACTCATGGTGGGATCTGTGCATTCATGGTGGGATCTCTGCACTTGTGGTGGTATCTCTGCACTCATAGTGGGATCTCTCTACTTGTGATGGGATCATTGTACTTGTGGTGGGATCTCTGCACTTGTGATGGGATCTCTGCACTTGTGATGGGATCTCTGCATTCATGGTGGGATCTCTGCATTTGTGATGGGATCTCTGCACTCATGGTGGGATCACTGCACTTGTTGTGGGATCTCTGCACTCATAGTGAGATCTCTCTACTTTTGATGGGATCTCTGCACTCATGGTGGGATCCCTGCACTTGTGATAGGATCTCCGTACTCATGGTGGGATCTCTGCACTTGTGATGGGATCTCTGCACTCATGGTGGGATCTCTGCACTTGTGACGGGATCTCTGCACTTGTGGTGGGATCTCTGCTTTTGTAATGGGATCTCTGCACTCATGGTGGGATCACTGCACTTGTGGTGGGATCTCTGCACTCATAGTGAGATCTCTCTACTTTTGATGGGATCTCTGCACTCATGGTGGGATCCCTGCACTTGTGATGGGATCTCTGCACTCATGATGGGATCTCTGCACTCATGATGGGATCTGTGTACTCATAGTGGAATCTCTCTACTTGTGATGGGATCTCTGCACTTGTGGTGGGATCTCTGCACTTATGGTGGGTTCTCTGCACTTATGGTGGGATCTCTATACTCATAGTGGGATCTCTCTACTTGTGATGAGATCTCTACATTTGTGGTGGGATCTCTGCACATGTGATGGGATATCTGCACTCATGTTGGGATCTGTGTACTCATAGTGGGATCTCTCTACTTATGATGGGATCTCTGCACTTGTGATGGGATCTCTGCACTGGTGTTGGGATCTTTGCATTCATGGTGGGATCTCTGCACTTGTGGTGGGATCTCTACACTTGTGATGGGATCTCTGCACATGTGGTGGGATCTATGCACTCATGGTGGGATCTCTGCACTTGTCGTGGGATCTCTGTCCTCATAGTGGGATCTCTTCACTTGTGCTGGGATCTCTGCACTTGTGGTGGGATCTCTGCACATGTGGTGGGATCTCTATACTCATGGTGGGATCTCTGCACTTGTGATGGGATCTATGCATTATGGTGGGATCTTTGCACTTGTGATGAGATCTCTGCACTTATGGTGGGATCTTTGCACTTGGGATGGGATCTCTGCACTTGTGATAGGATCTCTGCATTCATGGTGGGATCTCTGCATGTGTGGTGAGAACTCTGGACTGATGCTGGGATCTTTGCACTTGTGGTGGGATCTCTTCACTTGTGATAGGATCTCTGCATTGATGGTGGGATCTCTGCATGTGTGGTGGGATCTCTGCACTTATGATGGGATCTCTGCACATGTGATGGGATCTCTGCACTCATGGTGGGATCTCTGCACTTGAGATAGGATCTCTGTACTCATGATGGGATCTCTGCACTTGTGGTGGGATCTCTGCACTCATAGTGGGATCTCTCTAATTGTGATGGGATCTCTGCACTTATGGTGGGATCCTTGCACTTGTGATGGGATCCCTGCACTCATGGTGGGATCTGTGCATTCATGGTGGGATCTCTGCACTTGTGGTGGTATCTCTGCACTCATAGTGGGATCTCTCTACTTGTGATGGGATCTTTGTACTTGTGGTGGGATCTCTGCACTTGTGATGGGATCTCTGCACTTGTGATGGGATCTCTGCATTCATGGTGGGATCTCTGCATTTGTGATGGGATCTCTGCACTCATGGTGGGATCACTGCACTTGTGATGGGATCTCTGCACTCATAGTGAGATCTCTCTAATTTTGATGGGATCTCTGCACTCATGGTGGGATCCCTGCACTTGTGATAGGATCTCCATACTCATGGTGGGATCTCTGCACTTATGATGGGATCTCTGCACTCATGGTGGGATCTCTGCACTTGTGATGGGATCTCTGCACTTGTGGTGGGATCTCTATACTTATGATGGGATCTCTGCTTTTGTGATGTGATCTCTGCACTCATGGTGGGATCACTGCACTTGTGGTGGGATCTCTGCACTCATAGTGAGATCTCTCTACTTTTGATGGGATCTCTGCACTCATGGTGGGATCCCTGCACTTGTGATGGGATCCCTGCACTCATGGTGGGATCTCTGCACTTGTGGTGGGATCTCTGCACTCGTGATGGGATCTCTGCACTCATGGTGGGATCTGTGTACTCATAGTGGAATCTCTCTACTTGTGATGGGATCTCTGCACTTGTGATGGGATATCTGCACTTATGGTAGGTTATTTGTACTTATAGTGGGATCTCTATACTCATAGTGGGATCTTTCTACTTGTGATGAGATCTCTACATTTGTGGTGCGATCTCTGCACTTGTGATGGGATCTCCGCACTTGTGATGGGATCTTTGCACTCATGGTGGGATCTCTGCACTTGTGGTGGGATCTCTGCACTCATAGTGGGATCTCTCTACTTGTGATGGGATCTCTGCACTTATGGTGGGATCCTTGCACTTGTGATGGGATCTCTGCACTCATGGTGGGATCTGTGCATTCATGGTGGGATCTCTGCACTTGTGGTGGTATCTCTGCACTCATAGTGGGATCTCTCTACTTGTGATGGGATCTTTGTACTTGTGATGGGATCTCTGCACTTGTAATGGGATCTCTGCACTTGTGATGTGATATCTGCATTCATGGTAGGATCTCTGCATTTGTGATGGGATCTCTGCACTCAAGGTGGGATCACTGCACTTGTGGTAGGATCTCTGCACTCATAGTGAGATATCTCTACTTTTGATGGGATCTCTGCACTCATGGTGGGATCCCTGCACTTGTGATAGGATCTCCATACTCATGATGGGATCTCTGCACTTGTGATGGGATCTCTGCACTCATGGTGGGATCTCTGCACTTGTGATGGGATCTCTGCACTTGTGGTGGGATCTCTATACTTGTGATGGGATCTCTGCTTTTGTGATGGGATCTCTGCACTCATGGTGGGATCACTGCACTTGTGGTGGGATCTCTGCACTCATAGTGAGATCTCTCTACTTTTGATGGAATCTCTGCACTCATGGTGGGATCCCTGCACTTGTGATGGGATCTCTGCACTCATGGTGGGATCTGTGCATTCATGGTGGGATCCCTGCACTTGTGGTGGTATCTCTGCACTCATAGTGGGATCTCTCTACTTGTGATGGGATCTTTGTACTTGTGGTGGGATCTCTGCACTTGTGATGGGATCTCTGCACTTGTGATGGGATCTCTGCATTCATGGTGGGATCTCTGCACTTGTGATGGGATCTCTGCACTTATGGTGGGCTCTTTCTACTTGTGATGGGATCTCTGCACTCATGGTGGGATCTCTGCACTTGTGACGGGATCTCTGCACTTATGGTGGGTTCTCTGCACTTATGGTGGGATCTCTATACTCATAGTGGGATCTCTCTACTTGTGATGAGATCTCTACATTTGTGGTGGGATCTCTGCACTTGTGATGGGATATCTACACTCATGTTGGGATCTGTGTACTCATAGTGGGATCTCTCTACTTATGATGGGATCTCTGTACTTGTGGTGGGATCTCTGTACTCATGGTGGGATCTCTGTACTCATAGTGGGATCTCTGCACTCATGGTGGGATCTCTGCACTTGTGGTGGGATTTCTGCTCTCATAGTGGGATCTCTCTACTTGTGATGGGATCTGTGTACTTGTGGTGGGATCTCTGCACTTGTGATGGGATCTCTGCACTTGTGATGGGATCTCTGCATTCATGGTGGGATCTCTGCATTTGTGATGGGATCTCTGCACTCATGGTAGGATCACTGCACTTGTGGTGGGATCTCTGCACTCATAGTGAGATCTCTCTACTTTTGATGGGATCTCCATACTCATGGTGGGATCTCTGCACTTGTGATGGGATCTCTGCACTCATGGTGGGATCTCTGCACTTGTGATGTGATCTCTGCACTTGTGGTGGGATCTCTATACTTGTGATGGGATCTCTGCTTTTGTGATGGGATCTCTGCACTCATGGTGGTATCACTGCACTTGTGGTGGGATCTCTGCACTCATAGTGAGATCTCTCTACTTTTGATGGGATCTCTGCACTCATGGTGGGATCCCTGCACTTGTGATGGGATCTCTGCACTCATGATGGGATCTCTGCACTCATGGTGGGATCTGTGTACTCATAGTGGAATATCTCTACTTGTGATGGGATCTCTGCACTTGTGGTGGGATCTCTGCACTTATGGTGGGTTCTCTGCACTTATGGTGGGATCTCTATACTCATAGTGGGATCTCTCTACTTGTGATGAGATCTCTACATTTGTGGTGGGATCTCTGCACTTGTGATGGGATATCTGCACTCATGTTGGGATCTGTGTACTCATAGTGGGATCTCTCTACTTATGATGGGATCTCTGTACTTGTAGTGGGATCTCTGTACTCATGGTGGGATCTCTGCACTTGTGATGGGATCTCTGCACTCATGGTGGGATTTCTGCACTTGTGATGGGATCCCTGCACTCATGGTGAGATCTCTGCACTTGTGATGGGAATCTTTGCACTCATGGTGGGATCTCTGCACTCGTGATGGGATCTCTGCACTTGTGGTAGGATCTCTGCACTTATGGTGGGATCTCTGCACTCATGGTGGGATCTTTGTACTTGTGATGGTGTATCTGCACTCATGGTGGGATCTCTGCACTCATAGTGGGATCTCACTACTTGTGATGGGATATCTGCACTTGTGGTGGGATCTCTGCACTTGTGATGGGATCTCTGCACTCATGGTAGGATCTCTGCACTTGTGATGGGATCTCTGTACTTGTGGTGGGATCTCTGCACTTGTGATGGGATCTATGCACTGGTGTTGGCATCTTTGCATTCATGGTGGGATCTCTGCACTTGTGGTGGGATCTCTGCACTTGTGATGGGATCTCTGCACATATGGTGGGATCTATGCACTCATGGTGGGATCTCTGCACTTGTGGTGGGATCTCTGCACTCATAGTGGGATCTCTTCACTTGTGGTGGGATCTCTGCACTTGTGGTGGGATCTCTGCACATGTGGTGGGATCTCTATACTCATGGTGGGATCTCTGCACTTGTGATGGGATCTATGCACTTATGTTGGGAACTTTGCACTTGTGATGGGATCTCTGCACTTATGGTGGGATCTTTGCACTTGTGATGGGATCTCTTCACTTGTGATAGGATCTCTGCATTGATGGTGGGATCTTTGCACGTGTGGTGGGATCTCTGCACTTATGATGGGATCTCTGCACATGTGATGGGATCTCTGCACTCATGGTGGGATCTCTGCACTTGAGATAGGATCTCTGCACTCATAGTGGGATCTCTCTACTTGTGATGGGATCTCTGCACTTATGGTGGGATCCTTGCACTTGTGATGGGATCTCTGCACTCATGGTGGGATCTGTGCATTCATGGTGGGATCTCTGCACTTGTGGTGGTATCTCTGCACTCATAGTGGGATCTCTCTACTTGTGATGGGATCATTGTACTTGTGGTGGGATCTCTGCACTTGTGATGGGATCTCTGCACTTGTGATGGGATCTATGCATTCATGGTGGGATCTCTGCATTTGTGATGGGATCTCTGCACTCATGGTGGGATCACTGCACTTGTTGTGGGATCTCTGCACTCATAGTGAGATCTCTCTACTTTTGATGGGATCTCTGCACTCATGGTGGGATCCCTGCACTTGTGATAGGATCTCCGTACTCATGGTGGGATCTCTGCACTTGTGATGGGATCTCTGCACTCATGGTGGGATCTCTGCACTTGTGACGGGATCTCTGCACTTGTGGTGGGATCTCTGCTTTTGTAATGGGATCTCTGCACTCATGGTGGGATCACTGCACTTGTGGTGGGATCTCTGCACTCATAGTGAGATCTCTCTACTTTTGATGGGATCTCTGCACTCATGGTGGGATCCCTGCACTTGTGATGGGATCTCTGCACTCATGATGGGATCTCTGCACTCATGATGGGATCTGTGTACTCATAGTGGAATCTCTCTACTTGTGATGGGATCTCTGCACTTGTGGTGGGATCTCTGCACTTATGGTGGGTTCTCTGCACTTATGGTGGGATCTCTATACTCATAGTTGGATCTCTCTACTTGTGATGAGATCTCTACATTTGTGGTGGGATCTCTGCACATGTGATGGGATATCTGCACTCATGTTGGGATCTGTGTACTCATAGTGGGATCTCTCTACTTATGATGGGATCTCTGCACTTGTGATGGGATCTCTGCACTGGTGTTGGGATCTTTGCATTCATGGTGGGATCTCTGCACTTGTGGTGGGATCTCTACACTTGTGATGGGATCTCTGCACATGTGGTGGGATCTATGCACTCATGGTGGGATCTCTGCACTTGTTGTGGGATCTCTGTCCTCATAGTGGGATCTCTTCACTTGTGCTGGGATCTCTGCACTTGTGGTGGGATCTCTGCACATGTGGTAGGATCTCTATACTCATGGTGGGATCTCTGCACTTGTGATGGGATCTATGCATTATGGTGGGATCTTTGCACTTGTGATGAGATCTCTGCACTTATGGTGGGATCTTTGCACTTGGGATGGGATCTCTGCACTTGTGATAGGATCTCTGCATTCATGGTGGGATCTCTGCATGTGTGGTGAGAACTCTGGACTGATGCTGGGATCTTTGCACTTGTGGTGGGATCTCTTCACTTGTGATAGGATCTCTGCATTGATGGTGGGATCTCTGCATGTGTGGTGGGATCTCTGCACTTATGATGGGATCTCTGCACATGTGATGGGATCTCTGCACTCATGGTGGGATCTCTGCACTTGAGATAGGATCTCTGTACTCATGATGGGATCTCTGCACTTGTGGTGGGATCTCTGCACTCATAGTGGGATCTCTCTAATTGTGATGGGATCTCTGCACTTATGGTGGGATCCTTGCACTTGTGATGGGATCCCTGCACTCATGGTGGGATCTGTGCATTCATGGTGGGATCTCTGCACTTGTGGTGGTATCTCTGCACTCATAGTGGGATCTCTCTACTTGTGATGGGATCTTTGTACTTGTGGTGGGATCTCTGCACTTGTGATGGGATCTCTGCACTTGTGATGGGATCTCTGCATTCATGGTGGGATCTCTGCATTTGTGATGGGATCTCTGCACTCATGGTGGGATCACTGCACTTGTGGTGGGATCTCTGCACTCATAGTGAGATCTCTCTACTTTTGATGGGATCTCTGCACTCATGGTGGGATCCCTGCACTTGTGATAGGATCTCCATACTCATGGTGGGATCTCTGCACTCATGATGGGATCTCTGCACTCATGGTGGGATCTCTGCACTTGTGATGGGATCTCTGCACTTGTGGTGGGATCTCTATACTTATGATGGGATCTCTGCTTTTGTGATGTGATCTCTGCACTCATGGTGGGATCACTGCACTTGTGGTGGGATCTCTGCACTCATAGTGAGATCTCTCTACTTTTGATGGGATCTCTGCACTCATGGTGGGATCCCTGCACTTGTGATGGGATCCCTGCACTCATGGTGGGATCTCTGCACTTGTGGTGGGATCTCTGCACTCGTGATGGGATCTCTGCACTCATGGTGGGATCTGAGTACTCATAGTGGAATCTCTCTACTTGTGATGGGATCTCTGCACTTGTGATGGGATATCTGCACTTATGGTAGGTTATTTGTACTTATAGTGGGATCTCTATACTCATAGTGGGATCTTTCTACTTGTGATGAGATCTCTACAATTTGTGGTGCGATCTCTGCACTTGTGATGGGATCTCCGCACTTGTGATGGGATCTTTGCACTCATGGTGGGATCTCTGCACTTGTGGTGGGATCTCTGCACTCATAGTGGGATCTCTCTACTTGTGATGGGATCTCTGCACTTATGGTGGGATCCTTGCACTTGTGATGGGATCTCTGCACTCATGGTGGGATCTGTGCATTCATGGTGGGATCTCTGCACTTGTGGTGGTATCTCTGCACTCATAGTGGGATCTCTCTACTTGTGATGGGATCTTTGTACTTGTGATGGGATCTCTGCACTTGTAATGGGATCTCTGCACTTGTGATGTGATATCTGCATTCATGGTAGGATCTCTGCATTTGTGATGGGATCTCTGCACTCAAGGTGGGATCACTGCACTTGTGGTAGGATCTCTGCACTCATAGTGAGATATCTCTACTTTTGATGGGATCTCTGCACTCATGGTGGGATCCCTGCACTTGTGATAGGATCTCCATACTCATGATGGGATCTCTGCACTTGTGATGGGATCTCTGCACTCATGGTGGGATCTCTGCACTTGTGATGGGATCTCTGCACTTGTGGTGGGATCTCTATACTTGTGATGGGATCTCTGCTTTTGTGATGGGATCTCTGCACTCATGGTGGGATCACTGCACTTGTGGTGGGATCTCTGCACTCATAGTGAGATCTCTCTACTTTTGATGGAATCTCTGCACTCATGGTGGGATCCCTGCACTTGTGATGGGATCTCTGCACTCATGGTGGGATCTGTGCATTCATGGTGGGATCCCTGCACTTGTGGTGGTATCTCTGCACTCATAGTGGGATCTCTCTACTTGTGATGGGATCTTTGTACTTGTGGTGGGATCTCTGCACTTGTGATGGGATCTCTGCACTTGTGATGGGATCTCTGCATTCATGGTGGGATCTCTGCACTTGTGATGGGATCTCTGCACTTATGGTGGGCTCTTTCTACTTGTGATGGGATCTCTGCACTCATGGTGGGATCTCTGCACTTGTGACGGGATCTCTGCACTTATGGTGGGTTCTCTGCACTTATGGTGGGATCTCTATACTCATAGTGGGATCTCTCTACTTGTGATGAGATCTCTACATTTGTGGTGGGATCTCTGCACTTGTGATGGGATATCTACACTCATGTTGGGATCTGTGTACTCATAGTGGGATCTCTCTACTTATGATGGGATCTCTGTACTTGTGGTGGGATCTCTGTACTCATGGTGGGATCTCTGTACTCATAGTGGGATCTCTGCACTCATGGTGGGATCTCTGCACTTGTGGTGGGATTTCTGCTCTCATAGTGGGATCTCTCTACTTATGGTGGGATCTCTGCACTTGTGATGGGATCTCTGCTCCTATGAAGGGATCTCCACACTTGTGATGGGATCTCTGCACTTGTGGTGGGATCTCTGCACTTGTGGTAGGATCTCTGCACTCATGGTGGGATCTCTGCACTTGAGATAGGTTCTCTGTACTCATGATGGGATCTTTGTACTTGTGATGGTGTATCTGCACTCATGGTGGGATCTCTGCACTCATAGTGGGATCTCACTACTTGTGATGGGATATCTGCACTTGTGGTGGGATCTCTGCACTTGTGATGGGATCTCTGCACTCATGGTAGGATCTCTGCACTTGTGATGGGATCTCTGTACTTGTGGTGGGATCTCTGCACTTGTGATGGGATCTATGCACTGGTGTTGGCATCTTTGCATTCATGGTGGGATCTCTGCACTTGTGGTGGGATCTCTGCACTTGTGATGGGATCTCTGCACATATGGTGGGATCTATGCACTCATGGTGGGATCTCTGCACTTGTGGTGGGATCTCTGCACTCATAGTGGGATCTCTTCACTTGTGGTGGGATCTCTGCACTTGTGGTGGGATCTCTGCACATGTGGTGGGATCTCTATACTCATGGTGGGATCTCTGCACTTGTGATGGGATCTATGCACTTATGTTGGGAACTTTGCACTTGTGATGGGATCTCTGCACTTATGGTGGGATCTTTGCACTTGTGATGGGATCTCTTCACTTGTGATAGGATCTCTGCATTGATGGTGGGATCTCTGCACGTGTGGTGGGATCTCTGCACTTATGATGGGATCTCTGCACATGTGATGGGATCTCTGCACTCATGGTGGGATCTCTGCACTTGAGATAGGATCTCTGCACTCATAGTGGGATCTCTCTACTTGTGATGGGATCTCTGCACTTATGGTGGGATCCTTGCACTTGTGATGGGATCTCTGCACTCATGGTGGGATCTGTGCATTCATGGTGGGATCTCTGCACTTGTGGTGGTATCACTGCACTCATAGTGGGATCTCTCTACTTGTGATGGGATCTTTGTACTTGTGGTGGGATCTCTGCACTTGTGATGGGATCTCTGCACTTGTGATGGGATCTCTGCATTCATGGTGGGATCTCTGCATTTGTGATGGGATCTCTGCACTCATGGTGGGATCACTGCACTTGTTGTGGGATCTCTGCACTCATAGTGAAATCTCTCTACTTTTGATGGGATCTCTGCACTCATGGTGGGATCCCTGCACTTGTGATAGGATCTCCGTACTCATGGTGGGATCTCTGCACTTGTGATGGGATCTCTGCACTCATGGTGGGATCTCTGCACTTGTGACAGGATCTCTGCACTTGTGGTGGGATCTCTATACTTGTGATGGGATCTCTGCTTTTGTGATGGGATCTCTGCACTCATGGTGGGATCACTGCACTTGTGGTGGGATCTCTGCACTCATAGTGAGATCTCTCTACCTTTGATGGGATCTCTGCACTCATGGTGGGATCCCTGCACTTGTGATGGGATCTCTGCACTCATGATGGGATCTCTGCACTCATGATGGGATCTGTGTACTCATAGTGGAATCTCTCTACTTGTGATGGGATCTCTGCACTTGTGGTGGGATCTCTGCACTTATGGTGGGTTCTCTGCACTTATGGTGGGATCTCTATACTCATAGTGGGATCTCTCTACTTGTGATGAGATCTCTACATTTGTGGTGGGATCTCTGCACATGTGATGGGATATCTGCACTCATGTTGGGATCTGTGTACTCATAGTGGGATCTCTCTACTTATGATGGGATCTCTATACTTGTGGTGGGATCTCTGTACTCATGGTAGGATCTCTGTACTCATAGTGGGATCTCTGCACTCATGGTGGGATCTCTGCACTTGTGGTGGGATTTCTGCTCTCATAGTGGGATCTCTCTACTTATGGTGGGATCTCTGCACTTGTGATGGGATCTCTGGTCCTATGGAGGGATCTCCGCACTTGTGATGGGATCTCTGCACTTGTGGTGGGATCTCTGCACTCATGGTAGGATCTCTGCACTTGTGATGGGATCTCTGTACTTGTGGTGGGATCTCTGCACTTGTGATGGGATCTCTGCACTGGTGTTGGGATCTTTGCATTCATGGTGGGATCTCTGCACTTATGGTGGGATCTCTGCACTTGTGATGGGATCTCTGCACATGTGGTGGGATCTATGCATTCATGGTGGGATCTCTGCACTTGTGGTGGGATCTCTGCACTCATAGTGGGATCTCTTCACTTGTGGTGGGATCTCTGCACTTGTGGTGGGATCTCTGCACATGTGATGGGATCTCTATACTCATGGTGGGATCTCTGCACTTGTGATGGGATCTATGCACTTATGGTGGGATCTTTGCACTTGTGATGGGATCTCTGCAAGTATGGTGGGATCTTTGCACTTGTGATGGGATATCTGTACTTGTGATAGGATCTCTGCATTCATGGTGGGATCTCTGCATGTGTGGTGAGATCTCTGCACTGATGCTGGGATCTTCGCACTAGTGGTGGGATCTCTTCACTTGTGATAGAATCTCTGCATTGATGGTGGGATCTCTGCATGTGTGGTGGGATCTCTGCACTTATGATGGGATCTCTCCACATGTGATGGAATCTCTGCACTCATGGTGGGATCTCTGCACTTGAGATAGGATCTCTGTACTCATGATGGGATCTCTGCACTTGTGGTGGGATCTCTACACTCATAGTGGGATCTCTCTACTTGTGATGGGATCTCTGCACTTATGATGGGATCCTTGCACTTGTGATGGGATCTCTGCACTCATGGTGGGATCTGTGCATTCATGGTGGGATCTCTGCACTTGTGGTGGTATCTCTGCACTCATAGTGGGATCTCTCTACTTGTGATGGGATCTTTGTACTTGTGGTGGGATCTCTGCACTTGTGATGGGATCTCTGCACTTGTGATGGGATCTCTGCATTCATGGTGGGATTTCTGCATGTGTGGTGAGATCTCTGCACTGATGCTGGGATCTTTGCACTTGTGGTGGGATCTCTTCACTTGTGATAGGATCTCTGCATTGATGGTGGGATCTCTGCATGTGTGGTGGGATCTCTGCACTCATAGTGGGATCTCTCTACTTGTGATGAGATCTCTACATTTGTGGTGGGATCTCTGCACTTGTAATGGGATATCTGCACTCATGTTGGGATCTGTGTACTCATAGTGGGATGTCTCTACTTATGATGTGATCTCTGTACTTGTGGTGGGATCTCTGTACTCATGGTGGGATCTCTGTACTCATTGTGGGATCTCTGTACTCATGGTGGGATCTCTGCACTTGTGGTGGGATTTCTGCTCTCATAGTGGGATCTCTCTACTTATGGTGGGATCTCTGCACTTGTGATAGGATCTCTGCTCCTATGGAGGGATCTCCGCACTTGTGATGGGATCTCTGCACTTGTGGTGGGATCTCTGCACTCATGGTAGGATCTCTGCACTTGTGATGGGATCTCTGTACTTGTGGTGGGATCTCTGCACTCATGGTGGGATCTCTGCACTTGTGACGGGATCTCTGCACTTGTGGTGGGATCTCTATACTTGTGATGGGATCTCTGCTTTTGTGATGGGATCTCTGCACTCATGGTGGGATCACTGCACTTGTGGTGGGATCTCTGCACTCATAGTGAGATCTCTCTACTTTTGATGGGATCTCTGCACTCATGGTGGGATCCCTGCACTTGTGATGGGATCTCTGCACTCATGATGGGATCTCTGCACTCATGGTGGGATCTGTGTACTCATAGTGGAATCTCTCTACTTGTAATGGGATCTCTGCACTTGTGGTGGGATCTCTGCACTTATGGTGGGTTCTCTGCACTTATGGTGGGATCTCTATACTCATAGTGGTGGGATCTCTCTACTTGTGATGAGATCTCTACATTTGTGGTGGGATCTCTGCACATGTGATGGGATATCTGCACTCATGTTGGGATCTGTGTACTCATAGTGGGATCTCTCTACTTATGATGGGATCTCTGTACTTGTGGTGGGATCTCTGTACTCATGGTGGGATCTCTGTACTCATAGTGGGATCTCTGCACTCATGGTGGGATCTCTGCACTTGTGGTGGGATTTCTGCTCTCATAGTGGGATCTCTCTACTTATGGTGGGATCTCTGCACTTGTGATGGGATCTCTGGTCCTATGGAGGGATCTCCGCACTTGTGGTGGGATCTCTGCACTCATAGTAGGATCTCTGCACTTGTGATGGGATCTCTGTACTTGTGGTGGGATCTCTGCACTTGTGATGGGATCTCTGCACTGGTGTTGGGATCTTTGCATTCATGGTGGGATCTCTGCACTTGTGGTGGGATCTCTGCACTTGTGATGGGATCTCTGCATTCATGGTGGGATCTCTGCACTTGTGATGGGATCTCTGCACTTATGGTGGGCTCTTTCTACTTGTGATGGGATCTCTGCACTCATGGTGGGATCTCTGCACTTGTGACGGGATCTCTGCACTTATGGTGGGTTCTCTGCACTTATGGTGGGATCTCTATACTCATAGTGGGATCTCTCTACTTGTGATGAGATCTCTACATTTGTGGTGGGATCTCTGCACTTGTGATGGGATATCTACACTCATGTTGGGATCTGTGTACTCATAGTGGGATCTCTCTACTTATGATGGGATCTCTGTACTTGTGGTGGGATCTCTGTACTCATGGTGGGATCTCTGTACTCATAGTGGGATCTCTGCACTCATGGTGGGATCTCTGCACTTGTGGTGGGATTTCTGCTCTCATAGTGGGATCTCTCTACTTATGGTGGGATCTCTGCACTTGTGATGGGATCTCTGCTCCTATGAAGGGATCTCCACACTTGTGATGGGATCTCTGCACTTGTGGTGGGATCTCTGCACTTGTGGTAGGATCTCTGCACTCATGGTGGGATCTCTGCACTTGAGATAGGTTCTCTGTACTCATGATGGGATCTTTGTACTTGTGATGGTGTATCTGCACTCATGGTGGGATCTCTGCACTCATAGTGGGATCTCACTACTTGTGATGGGATATCTGCACTTGTGGTGGGATCTCTGCACTTGTGATGGGATCTCTGCACTCATGGTAGGATCTCTGCACTTGTGATGGGATCTCTGTACTTGTGGTGGGATCTCTGCACTTGTGATGGGATCTATGCACTGGTGTTGGCATCTTTGCATTCATGGTGGGATCTCTGCACTTGTGGTAGGATCTCTGCACTTGTGATGGGATCTCTGCACATATGGTGGGATCTATGCACTCATGGTGGGATCTCTGCACTTGTGGTGGGATCTCTGCACTCATAGTGGGATCTCTTCACTTGTGGTGGGATCTCTGCACTTGTGGTGGGATCTCTGCACATGTGGTGGGATCTCTATACTCATGGTGGGATCTCTGCACTTGTGATGGGATCTATGCACTTATGTTGGGAACTTTGCACTTGTGATGGGATCTCTGCACTTATGGTGGGATCTTTGCACTTGTGATGGGATCTCTTCACTTGTGATAGGATCTCTGCATTGATGGTGGGATCTCTGCACGTGTGGTGGGATCTCTGCACTTATGATGGGATCTCTGCACATGTGATGGGATCTCTGCACTCATGGTGGGATCTCTGCACTTGAGATAGGATCTCTGCACTCATAGTGGGATCTCTCTACTTGTGATGGGATCTCTGCACTTATGGTGGGATCCTTGCACTTGTGATGGGATCTCTGCACTCATGGTGGGATCTGTGCATTCATGGTGGGATCTCTGCACTTGTGGTGGTATCTCTGCACTCATAGTGGGATCTCTCTACTTGTGATGGGATCTTTGTACTTGTGGTGGGATCTCTGCACTTGTGATGGGATCTCTGCACTTGTGATGGGATCTCTGCATTCATGGTGGGATCTCTGCATTTGTGATGGGATCTCTGCACTCATGGTGGGATCACTGCACTTGTTGTGGGATCTCTGCACTCATAGTGAAATCTCTCTACTTTTGATGGGATCTCTGCACTCATGGTGGGATCCCTGCACTTGTGATAGGATCTCCGTACTCATGGTGGGATCTCTGCACTTGTGATGGGATCTCTGCACTCATGGTGGGATCTCTGCACTTGTGACAGGATCTCTGCACTTGTGGTGGGATCTCTATACTTGTGATGGGATCTCTGCTTTTGTGATGGGATCTCTGCACTCATGGTGGGATCACTGCACTTGTGGTGGGATCTCTGCACTCATAGTGAGATCTCTCTACCGTTGATGGGATCTCTGCACTCATGGTGGGATCCCTGCACTTGTGATGGGATCTCTGCACTCATGATGGGATCTCTGCACTCATGATGGGATCTGTGTACTCATAGTGGAATCTCTCTACTTGTGATGGGATCTCTGCACTTGTGGTGGGATCTCTGCACTTATGGTGGGTTCTCTGCACTTATGGTGGGATCTCTATACTCATAGTGGGATCTCTCTACTTGTGATGAGATCTCTACATTTGTGGTGGGATCTCTGCACATGTGATGGGATATCTGCACTCATGTTGGGATCTGTGTACTCATAGTGGGATCTCTCTACTTATGATGGGATCTCTATACTTGTGGTGGGATCTCTGTACTCATGGTAGGATCTCTGTACTCATAGTGGGATCTCTGCACTCATGGTGGGATCTCTGCACTTGTGGTGGGATTTCTGCTCTCATAGTGGGATCTCTCTACTTATGGTGGGATCTCTGCACTTGTGATGGGATCTCTGGTCCTATGGAGGGATCTCCGCACTTGTGATGGGATCTCTGCACTTGTGGTGGGATCTCTGCACTCATGGTAGGATCTCTGCACTTGTGATGGGATCTCTGTACTTGTGGTGGGATCTCTGCACTTGTGATGGGATCTCTGCACTGGTGTTGGGATCTTTGCATTCATGGTGGGATCTCTGCACTTATGGTGGGATCTCTGCACTTGTGATGGGATCTCTGCACATGTGGTGGGATCTATGCATTCATGGTGGGATCTCTGCACTTGTGGTGGGATCTCTGCACTCATAGTGGGATCTCTTCACTTGTGGTGGGATCTCTGCACTTGTGGTGGGATCTCTGCACATGTGATGGGATCTCTATACTCATGGTGGGATCTCTGCACTTGTGATGGGATCTATGCACTTACGGTGGGATCTTTGCACTTGTGATGGGATCTCTGCAAGTATGGTGGGATCTTTGCACTTGTGATGGGATATCTGTACTTGTGATAGGATCTCTGCATTCATGGTGGGATCTCTGCATGTGTGGTGAGATCTCTGCACTGATGCTGGGATCTTTGCACTAGTGGTGGGATCTCTTCACTTGTGATAGAATCTCTGCATTGATGGTGGGATCTCTGCATGTGTGGTGGGATCTCTGCACTTATGATGGGATCTCTCCACATGTGATGGAATCTCTGCACTCATGGTGGGATCTCTGCACTTGAGATAGGATCTCTGTACTCATGATGGGATCTCTGCACTTGTGGTGGGATCTCTACACTCATAGTGGGATCTCTCTACTTGTGATGGGATCTCTGCACTTATGGTGGGATCCTTGCACTTGTGATGGGATCTCTGCACTCATGGTGGGATCTGTGCATTCATGGTGGGATCTCTGCACTTGTGGTGGTATCTCTGCACTCATAGTGGGATCTCTCTACTTGTGATGGGATCTTTGTACTTGTGGTGGGATCTCTGCACTTGTGATGGGATCTCTGCACTTGTGATGGGATCTCTGCATTCATGGTGGGATCTCTGCATGTGTGGTGAGATCTCTGCACTGATGCTGGGATCTTTGCACTTGTGGTGGGATCTCTTCACTTGTGATAGGATCTCTGCATTGATGGTGGGATCTCTGCATGTGTGGTGGGATCTCTGCACTCATAGTGGGATCTCTCTACTTGTGATGAGATCTCTACATTTGTGGTAGGATCTCTGCACTTGTAATGGGATATCTGCACTCATGTTGGGATCTGTGTACTCATAGTGGGATGTCTCTACTTATGATGCGATCTCTGTACTTGTGGTGGGATCTCTGTACTCATGGTGGGATCTCTGTACTCATTGTGGGATCTCTGTACTCATGGTGGGATCTCTGCACTTGTGGTGGGATTTCTGCTCTCATAGTGGGATCTCTCTACTTATGGTGGGATCTCTGCACTTGTGATAGGATCTCTGCTCCTATGGAGGGATCTCCGCACTTGTGATGGGATCTCTGCACTTGTGGTGGGATCTCTGCACTCATGGTAGGATCTCTGCACTTGTGATGGGATCTCTGTACTTGTGGTGGGATCTCTGCACTCATGGTGGGATCTCTGCACTTGTGACGGGATCTCTGCACTTGTGGTGGGATCTCTATACTTGTGATGGGATCTCTGCTTTTGTGATGGGATCTCTGCACTCATGGTGGGATCACTGCACTTGTGGTGGGATCTCTGCACTCATAGTGAGATCTCTCTACTTTTGATGGGATCTCTGCACTCATGGTGGGATCCCTGCACTTGTGATGGGATCTCTGCACTCATGATGGGATCTCTGCACTCATGGTGGGATCTGTGTACTCATAGTGGAATCTCTCTACTTGTAATGGGATCTCTGCACTTGTGGTGGGATCTCTGCACTTATGGTGGGTTCTCTGCACTTATGGTGGGATCTCTATACCCATAGTGGTGGGATCTCTCTACTTGTGATGAGATCTCTACATTTGTGGTGGGATCTCTGCACATGTGATGGGATATCTGCACTCATGTTGGGATCTGTGTACTCATAGTGGGATCTCTCTACTTATGATGGGATCTCTGTACTTGTGGTGGGATCTCTGTACTCATGGTGGGATCTCTGTACTCATAGTGGGATCTCTGCACTCATGGTGGGATCTCTGCACTTGTGGTGGGATTTCTGCTCTCATAGTGGGATCTCTCTACTTATGGTGGGATCTCTGCACTTGTGATGGGATCTCTGGTCCTATGGAGGGATCTCCGCACTTGTGGTGGGATCTCTGCACTCATAGTAGGATCTCTGCACTTGTGATGGGATCTCTGTACTTGTGGTGGGATCTCTGCACTTGTGATGGATCTCTGCACTGGTGTTGGGATCTTTGCATTCATGGTGGGATCTCTGCACTTGTGGTGGGATCTCTGCACTTGTGATGGGATCTCTGCACATGTGGTGGGATCTATGCATTCATGGTGGGATCTCTGCACTTGTGGTGGGATCTCTGCACTCATAGTGGGATCTCTTCACTTGTGGTGGGATCTCTGCACTTGTGGTGGGATCTCTGCACATGTGATGGGATCTCTATACTCATGGTGGGATCTCTGCACTTGTGATGGGATCTATGCACTTACGGTGGGATCTTTGCACTTGTGATGGGATCTCTGCAAGTATGGTGGGATCTTTGCACTTGTGATGGGATCTCTGTACTTATGATAGGATCTCTGCATTCATGGTGGGATCTCTGCATGTGTGGTGAGATCTCTGCACTGATGCTGGGATCTTTGCACTAGTGGTGGGATCTCTTCACTTGTGATAGGATCTCTGCATTGATGGTGGGATCTCTGCATGTGTGGTGGGATCTCTGCACTTATGATGGGATCTCTGCACATGTGATGGAATCTCTGCACTCATGGTGGGATCTCTGCACTTGAGATAGGATCTCTGTACTCATGATGGGATCTCTGCACTTGTGGTAGGATCTCTGCACTCATAGTGGGATCTCTCTACTTGTGATGGGATCTCTGCACTTATGGTGGGATCCTTGCACTTGTGATGGGATCTCTGCACTCATGGTGGGATCTGTGCATTCATGATGGGATCTCTGCACTTGTGGTGGTATCTCTGCACTCATAGTGGGATCTCTCTACTTGTGATGGGATCTTTGTACTTGTGGTGGGATCTCTGCACTTGTGATGGGATCTCTGCATTCATGGTGGGATCTCTGCATGTGTGGTGAGATCTCTGCACTGATGCTGGGATCTTTGCACTTGTGGTGGGATCTCTTCACTTGTGATAGGATCTCTGCATTGATGGTGGGATCTCTGCACGTGTGGTGGGATCTCTGCACTCATAGTGGGATCTCTCTACTTGTGATGAGATCTCTACATTTGTGGTGGGATCTCTGCACTTGTGATGGGATATCTGCACTCATGTTGGGATCTGTGTACTCATAGTGGGATCTCTCTACTTATGATGGGATCTCTGTACTTGTAGTGGGATCTCTGTACTCATGGTGGGATCTCTGTACTCATAGTGGGATCTCTGCACTCATGGTGGGATCTCTGCACTTGTGGTGGGATTTCTGCTCTCATAGTGAGATCTCTCTACTTATGGTGGGATCTCTGCACTTGTGATAGGATCTCTGCTCCTATGGAGGGATCTCCGCACTTGTGATGGGATCCCTGCACTTGTGGTGGGATCTCTGCACTCATGGTAGGATCTCTGCACTTGTGATGGGATCTCTGTACTTGTGGTGGGATCTCTGCACTTGTGATGGGATCTCTGCACTGGTGTTGGGATCTTTGCATTCATGGTGGGATCTCTGCGCTTGTGGTGGGATCTCTGCACTTGTGATGGGATCTTTGCACATGTGGTGGGATCTATGCATTCATGGTAGGATCTCTGCACTTGTGGTGGGATCTCTGCACTCATAGTGGGATCTCTTCACTTGTGGTGGGATCTCTGCACTTGTGGTGGGATCTCTGCACATGTGGTGGGATCTCTATACTCATGGTGGGATCTCTGCACTTGTGATGGGATCTATGCACTTACGGTGGGATCTTTGCACTTGTGATGGGATCTCTGCACTTATGGTGGGATCTTTGCACTTGTGATGGGATCTCTGCACTTGTGATAGGATCTCTGCATTCATGGTGGGATCTCTGCATGTGTGGTGAGATCTCTGCACTGATGCTGGGATCTTTGCACTTGTGGTGGGATCTCTTCACTTGTGATAGGATCTCTGCATTGATGGTGGGATCTCTGCACATGTGGTGGGATCTCTGCACTTATGATGGGATCTCTGCACATGTGATGGGATCTCTGCACTCATGGTGGGATCTCTGCACTTGAGATAGGATCTCTGTACTCATGATGGGATCTCTGCACTTGTGGAGGGATCTCTGCACTCATAGTGGGATCTCTCTACTTGTGGTGGGATCTCTGCACTTATGGTGGGATCCTTGCACTTGTGATGGGATCTCTGCACTCATGGTGGGATCTGTGCATTCATGGTGGGATCTCTGCACTTGTGGTGATATCTCTGCACTCATAGTGGGATCTCTCTACTTATGATGGGATCTTTGTACTTGTGGTGGGATCTCTGCACTTGTGATGGGATCTCTGCACTTGTGATGGGATCTCTGCATTCGTGGTGGGATCACTGCACTCATGGTGGGATCACTGTACTTGTGGTGGGATCTCTGCACTCATAGTGAGATCTCTCTACTTTTGATGGGATCTCTGCACTCATGGTGGGATCTCTGCACTTGTGATGGGATCTCTGTACTCATGGTGGGATTTCTGCACTTGTGATGGGATCCCTGCACTCATGGTGGGATCTCTGCACTTGTGATGGGAATCTTTGCACTCATGGTGGGATCTCTGCACTCGTGATGGGATCTCTGCACTTGTGGTAGGATCTCTGCACTTATGGTGGGATCTCTGCACTCATGGTGGAATCTTTGTACTTGTGATGGTGTGCACTCATAGTGGGATCTCACTACTTGTGATGGGATATCTGCACTTGTGATAGGATCTCTGCTCCTATGGAGGGATCTCCGCACTTGTGATGGGATCTCTGCACTTGTGGTGGGATCTCTGCACTCATGGTAGGATCTCTGCACTTGTGATGGGATCTCTGTACTTGTGGTGGGATCTCTGCACTTGTGATGGGATCTCTGCACTGGTGTTGGGATCTTTGCATTCATGGTGGGATCTCTGCGCTTGTGGTGGGATCTCTGCACTTGTGATGGGATCTTTGCACATGTGGTGGGATCTATGCATTCATGGTAGGATCTCTGCACTTGTGGTGGGATCTCTGCACTCATAGTGGGATCTCTTCACTTGTGGTGGGATCTCTGCACTTGTGGTGGGATCTCTGCACATGTGGTGGGATCTCTATACTCATGGTGGGATCTCTGCACTTGTGATGGGATCTATGCACTTACGGTGGGATCTTTGCACTTGTGATGGGATCTCTGCACTTATGGTGGGATCTTTGCAATTGTGATGGGATCTCTGCACTTGTGATAGGATCTCTGCATTCATGGTGGGATCTCTGCATGTGTGGTGAGATCTCTGCACTGATGCTGGGATCTTTGCACTTGTGGTGGGATCTCTTCACTTGTGATAGGATCTCTGCATTGATGGTGGGATCTCTGCACATGTGGTGGGATCTTTGCACTTATGATGGGATCTCTGCACATGTGATGGGATCTCTGCACTCATGGTGGGATCTCTGCACTTGAGATAGGATCTCTGTACTCATGATGGGATCTCTGCACTTGTGGTGGGATCTCTGCACTCATAGTGGGATCTCTCTACTTGTGGTGGGATCTCTGCACTTATGGTGGGATCCTTGCACTTGTGATGGGATCTCTGCACTCATGGTGGGATCTGTGCATTCATGGTGGGATCTCTGCACTTGTGGTGATATCTCTGCACTCATAGTGGGATCTCTCTACTTATGATGGGATCTTTGTACTTGTGGTGGGATCTCTGCACTTGTGATGGGATCTCTGCACTTGTGATGGGATCTCTGCATTCGTGGTGGGATCTCTGCATTTGTGATGGGATCACTGCACTCATGGTGGGATCACTGTACTTGTGGTGGGATCTCTGCACTCATAGTGAGATCTCTCTACTTTTGATGGGATCTCTGCACTCATGGTGGGATCTCTGCACTTGTGATGGGATCTCTGTACTCATGGTGGGATTTCTGCACTTGTGATGGGATCCCTGCACTCATGGTGGGATCTCTGCACTTGTGATGGGAATCTTTGCACTCATGGTGGGATCTCTGCACTCGTGATGGGATCTCTGCACTTGTGGTAGGATCTCTGCACTTATGGTGGGATCTCTGCACTCATGGTGGGATCTTTGTACTTGTGATGGTGTGCACTCATAGTGGGATCTCACTACTTGTGATGGGATATCTGCACTTGTGGTGGGATCTCTGCACTTATGATGGGATCTCTGCACTCCTGGTAGGATCTCTGTACTTGTGATGGGATCTCTTTACTTGTGGTGGGATCTCTGCACTTGTGATGGGATCTCTGCACTGGTGTTGGGATCTTTGCATTCATGGTGGGATCTCTACACTTGTGGTGGGATCTCTACACTTGTGATGGGATCTCTGCACATGTGGTGGGATCTATGCACTCATGGTGGGATCTCTGCACTTGTCGTGGGATCTCTGTCCTCATAGTGGGATCTCTTCACTTGTGGTGGGATCTCTGCACTTGTGGTAGGATCTCTGCACATGTGGTGGGATCTCTATACTCATGGTGGGATCTCTGCACTTGTGATGGGATCTATGCATTATGGTGGGATCTTTGCACTTGTGATGATATCTCTGTACTTATGGTGGGATCTTTGCACTTGGGATGGGATCTCTGCACTTGTGATAGGATCTCTGCATTCATGGTGGGATCTCTGCATGTGTGGTGAGAACTCTGGACTGATGCTGGGATCTTTGCACTTGTGGTGGGATCTCTTCACTTGTGATATGATCTCTGCATTGATGGTGGGATCTCTGCATGTGTGGTGGGATCTCTGCACTTATGATGGGATCTCTGCACATGTGATGGGATCTCTGCACTCATGGTGGGATCTCTGCACTTGAGATAGGATCTCTGTACTCATGATGGGATCTCTGTACTCATGATGGGATCTCTGCACTTGTGGTGGGATCTCTGCACTCATAGTGGGATCTCTCTACTTGTGATGGGATCTCTGCACTTATGGTGGGATCCTTGCACTTGTGATGGGATCTCTGCACTCATGGTGGGATCTGTGCATTCATGGTGGGATCTCTGCACTTGTGGTGGTATCTCTGCACTCATAGTGGGATCTCTCTACTTGTGATGGGATCTTTGTACTTGCGGTGGGATCTCTGCACTTGTGATGGGATCTCTGCACTTGTGATGGGTTATCTGCATTCATGGTGGGATCTCTGCATTTGTGATGGGATCTCTGCACTCATGGTGGGATCACTGCACTTGTGGTGGGATCTCTGCACTCATAGTGAGATCTCTCTACTTTTGATGGGATCTCTGCACTCATGGTGGGATCCCTGCACTTGTGATAGGATCTCCATACTCATGGTGGGATCTCTGCACTTATGATGGGATCTCTGCACTCATGGTGGGATCTCTGCACTTGTGATGGGATCTCTGCACTTGTGGTGGGATCTCTATACTTGTGATGGGATCTCTGCTTTTGTGATGGGATCTCTGCACTCATGGTGGGATCACTGCACTTGTGGTGGGATCTCTGCACTCATAGTGAGATCTCTCTACTTTTGATGGGATCTCTGCACTCATGGTGGGATCCCTGCACTTGTGATGGGATCCCTGCACTCATGGTGGGATCTCTGCACTTGTGATGGGATCTCTGCACTCGTGATGGGATCTCTGCACTTGTGGTGGGATATCTGCACTTATGGTGGGTTATTTGCACTTATAGTGGGATCTCTATACTCATAGTGGGATCTCTCTACTTGTGATGAGATCTCTACATTTGTGGTGGGATCTCTGCACTTGTGATGGGATATCTGCACTCATGTTGGGGTCTGTGTACTCATAGTGGGATCTCTCTACTTATGATGGGATCTCCGCACTTGTGATGGGATCTTTGCACTCATGGTGGGATCTCTGCACTTGTGGTGGGATCTCTGCACTCATAGTGGTATCTCTCTACTTGTGATGGGATCTCTGCACTTATGGTGGGATCCTTGCACTTGTGATGGGATCTCTGCACTCATGGTGGGATCTGTGCATTCATGGTGGGATCTCTGCACTTGTGGTGGTATCTCTGCACTCATAGTGGGATCTCTCTACTTGTGATGGGATCTTTGTACTTGTGGTGGGATCTCTGCACTTGTGATGGGATATCTGCACTTGTGATGGGATATCTGCATTCATGGTGGGATCTCTGCATTTGTGATGGGATCTCTGCACTCATGGTGGGATCACTGCACTTGTGGTAGGATCTCTGCACTCATAGTGAGATATCTCTACTTTTGATGGGATCTCTGCACTCATGGTGGGATCCCTGCACTTGTGATAGGATCCCCATACTCATTATGGGATCTCTGCACTTGTGATGGGATCTCTGCACTCATGGTGGGATCTCTGCACTTGTGATGGGATCTCTGCACTTGTGGTGGGATCTCTATACTTGTGATGGGATCTCTGCTTTTGTGATGGGATCTCTGCACTCATGGTGGGATCACTGCACTTGTGGTGGGATCTCAGCACTCATAGTGAGATCTCTCTACTTTTGATGGAATCTCTGCACTCATGGTGGGATCCCTGCACTTGTGATGGGATCTCTGCACTCATGGTGGGATCTGTGCATTCATGGTGGGATCTCTGCACTTGTGGTGGTATCTCTGCACTCATAGTGGGATCTCTCTACTTATGATAGGATCTTTGTACTTGTGGTGGGATCTCTGCACTTGTGATGGGATCTCTGCACTTGTGATGGGATCTCTGCATTCATGGTGGGATCTCTGCACTTGTGATGGGATCTCTGCACTTATGGTGGGCTCTTTCTACTTGTGATGGGTTCTCTGCACTCATGGTGGGATCTCTGCACTTGTGATGGGATCCCTGCACTCATGGTGGGATCTCTACACTTGTGATGGGATCTCTGCACTTGTGATGGGATCTCTGCACTCGTGATGGGATCTCTGCACTCATGGTGGGATCTGTGTACTCATAGTGGGATCTCTCTACTTGTGATGAGATCTCTACATTTGTGGTGGGATCTCTGTACTTGTGATGGGATATCTGCACTCATGTTGGGATCTGTGTACTCATAGTGGGATCTCTCTACTTATGATGGGATCTCTGTACTTGTGGTGGGATCTCTGTACTTATGGTGGGATCTCTGTACTCATAGTGGGATCTCTGCACTCATGGTGGGATCTCTGCACTTGTGGTGGGATTTCTGCTCTCATAGTGGGATCTCTCTACTTATGGTGGGATCTCTGCACTTGTGATGGGATCTCTGCTCCTATGAAGGGATCTCCGCACTTGTGATGGGATCTCTGCACTTGTGGTGGGATCTCTGCACTTGTGGGAGGATCTCTGCACTCATGGTGGGATATCTGCACTCGTGATGGGATCTCTGCACTTGTAGTAGGATCTCTGTACTCATGGTGGGATCTTTGTGCTTATGATGGTGTATCTGCACTCATGGTGGGATCTCTGCACTCATAGTGGGATCTCACTACTTGTGATGGGATATCTGCACTTGTGGTGGGATCTCTGCACTTGTGATGGGATCTCTGCACTCATGGTAGGATCTCTGCACTTGTGATGGGATCTCTGTACTTGTGATGGGATCTCTACACTTGTGATGGGATCTATGCACTGGTGTTGGCATCTTTGCATTCATGGTGGGATCTCTGCACTTGTGGTGGGATCTCTGCACTTGTGATGGGATCTCTGCACATGTGGTGGGATCTATGCACTCATGGTGGAATCTCTGCACTTGTGGTGGGATCTCTGCACTCATAGTGGGATCTCTTCACTTGTGGTGGGATCTCTGCACTTGTGGTGGGATCTCTGCACATGTGGTGGGATCTCTATACTCATGGTGGGATCTTTGCACTTGTGATGGGATCTATGCACTTATGTTGGGATATTTGCACTTGTGATGGGATCTCTGCACTTATGGTGGGATCTTTGTACTTGTGATGGGATCTCTGCACTTGTAATAGGATCTCTGCATTCATGGTGGGATCTCTACATGTGTGGTGAGATCTCTGCACTGATGCTGTGATCTTTGCACTTGTGGTGGGATCTCTTCACTTGTGATAGGATCTTTGCATTGATGGTGGGATCTCTGCACGTGTGGTGGGATCTCTGCACTTATGATGGGATCTCTGCACATGTGATGGGATCTCTGCACATGTGATGGGATCTCTGCACTCATGGTGGGATCTCTGCACTTGAGATAGGATCTCTGCACTCATAGTGGGATCTCTCTACTTGTGGTGGGATCTCTGCACTCATGGTGGGATCCCTGCACTTGTGATGGGATCTCTGCACTCATGATGGGATCTCTGCACTCATGGTGGGATCTGTGTATTCATAGTGGAATCTCTCTACTTGTGATGGGATCTCTGCACTTGTGGTGGGATCTCTGCACATATGGTGGGTTCTCTGCACTTATGGTGGGATCTCTATACTCATAGTGGGATCTCTCTACTTGTGATGATATCTCTACATTTGTGGTGGGATCTCTGCACATGTTATGGGATATCTGCACTCATGTTGGGATCTGTGTACTCATAGTGGGATCTCTCTACTTATGATGGGATCTCTGTACTTGTGGTGGGATCTCTGTACTCATGGTGGGATCTCTGTACTCATGGTGGGATCTCTGCACTCATGGTGGGATCTCTGCACTTGTGGTGGGATTTCTGTTTATATAGTGGGATCTCTCTACTTATTGTGGGATCTCTGCACTTGTGATGGGATCTCTGCTCCTATGGAGGGATCTCCACACTTGTGATGGGATCTCTGCACTTGTGGTGGGATCTCTGTACTTGTGGTGGGATCTCTGCCCTTGTGATGGGATCTCTGCACTGGTGTTGGGATCTTTGCATTCATGGTGGGATCTCTGCACTTGTGGTGGGATCTCTGCACTTGTGATGGGATCTCTGCACATGTGGTGGGATCTATGCATTCATGGTGGGATCTCTGCACTTGTGGTGGGATCTCTGCACTCATAGTGGGATCTCTTCACTTGTAGTGGGATCTCTGCACTTGTGGTGGGATCTCTGCACATGTGATGGGATCTCTATACTCATGGTGGGATCTCTGCACTTGTGATGGGATCTATGCACTTACAGTGGGATCTTTGCACTTGTGATGGGATCTCTGCAAGTATGGTGGGATCTTTGCACTTGTGATGGGATCTCTGTACTTGTGATAGGATCTCTGCATTCATGGTGGGATCTCTGCATGTGTGGTGAGATCTCTGCACTGATGCTGGGATCTTTGCACTTGTGGTGGGATCTCTCGACTTGTGATAGGATCTCTGCATTGATGGTGGGATCTCTGCATGTGTGGTGGGATCTCTGCACTTATGATGGGATCTCTGCACATGTGATGGAATCTCTGCACTCATGGTGGGATCTCTGCACTTGAGATAGGATCTCTGTACTCATGATGGGATCTCTGCATTTGTGGTGGGATCTCTGCACTCATAGTGGGATCTCTCTACTTGTGATGGGATCTCTGCACTTATGGTGGGATCCTTGTACTTGTGATGGGATCTCTGCACTCATGGTGGGATCTGTGCATTCATGGTGGGATCTCTGCACTTGTGGTGGTATCTCTGAACTCATAGTGGGATCTCTCTACTTGTGATGGGATCTTTGTACTTGTGGTGGGATCTCTGCACTTATGATGGGATCTCTGCATTGATGGTGGGATCTCTGCACATGTGGTGGGATCTCTGCACTCATAGTGGGATCTCTCTACTTGTGATGAGATCTCTACATTTGTGGTGGGATCTCTGCACTTGTGATGGGATATCTGCACTCATGTTGGGATCTGTGTACTCATAGTGGGATCTCTCTACTTATGATGGGATCTCTGTACTTGTGGTGGGATCTCTGTACTCATGGTGGGATCTCTGTACTCATAGTGGGATCTCTGCACTCATGGTGGGATCTCTGCACTTGTGGTGGGATTTCTGCTCTCATAGTGGGATCTCTCTACTTATGGTGGGATCTCTGCACTTGTGATAGGATCTCTGCTCCTATGGAGGGATCTCCGCACTTGTGATGGGATCTCTGCACTTGTGGTGGGATCTCTGCACTCATGGTAGGATCTCTGCACTTGTGATGGGATCTCTGTACTTGTGGTGGGATCTCTGCACTTGTGATGGGATCTCTGCACTGGTGTTGGGATCTTTGCATTCATGGTGTGATCTCTGCGCTTGTGGTGGGATCTCTGCACTTGTGATGGGATCTCTGCACATGTGGTGGGATCTATGCATTCATGGTAGGATCTCTGCAATTGTGGTGGGATCTCTGCACTCATAGTGGGATCTCTTCACTTGTGGTGGGATCTCTGCACTTGTGGTGGGATCTCTGCACTTGTGATAGGATCTCTGCTCCTATGGAGGGATCTCCGCACTTGTGATGGGATCTCTGCATTCATGGTGGGATCTCTGCATGTGTGGTGAGATCTCTGCACTGATGCTGGGATCTTTGCACTAGTGGTGGGATCTCTTCACTTGTGATAGGATCTCTGCATTGATGGTGGGATCTCTGCATGTGTGGTGGGATCTCTGCACTTATGATGGGATCTCTGCATATGTGATGGAATCTCTGCACTCATGGTGGGATCTCTGTACTTGAGATAGGATCTCTGTACTCATGATGGGATCTCTGCACTTGTGGTGGGATCTCTGCACTCATAGTGGGATCTCTCTACTTGTGATGGGATCTCTGCACTTATGGTGGGATCCTTGCACTTGTGATGGGATCTCTGCACTCATGGTGGGATCTGTGCATTCATGGTGGGATCTCTGCATTTGTGGTGGTATCTCTGCACTCATAGTGGGATCTCTCTACTTGTGATGGGATCTTTGTACTTATGGTGGGATCTCTGCACTTGTGATGGGATCCCTGCACTTGTGATGGGATCTCTGCATTCATGGTGGGATCTCTGCATGTGTGGTGAGATCTCTGCACTGATGCTGGGATCTTTGCACTTGTGGTGGGATCTCTTCACTTGTGATAGGATCTCTGCATTGATGGTGGGATCTCTGCACGTGTGGTGGGATCTCTGCACTCATAGTGGGATCTCTCTACTTGTGATGAGATCTCTACATTTGTGGTGGGATCTCTGCACTTGTGATGGGATATCTGCACTCATGTTGGGATCTGTGTACTCATAGTGGGATCTCTCTACTTATGATGGGATCTCTGTACTTGTGGTGGGATCTCTGTACTCATGGTGGGATCTCTGTACTCACAGTGGGATCTCTGCACTCATGGTGGGATCTCTGCACTTGTGGTGGGATTTCTGCTCTCATAGTGGGATCTCTCTACTTATGGTGGGATCTCTGCACTTGTGATAGGATCTCTGCTCCTATGGAGGGATCTCCGCACTTGTGATGGGATCTCTGCACTTGTGGTGGGATCTCTGCACTCATGGTAGGATCTCTGCACTTGTGATGGGATCTCTGTACTTGTGGTGGGATCTCTGCACTTGTGATGGGATCTCTGCACTGGTGTTGGGATCTTTGCATTCATGGTGGGATCTCTGCGCTTGTGGTGGGATCTCTGCACTTGTGATGGGATCTTTGCACATGTGGTGGGATCTATGCATTCATGGTAGGATCTCTGCACTTATGGTGGGATCTCTGCACTTATAGTGGGATCTCTTCACTTGTGGTGGGATCTCTGCACTTGTGGTGGGATCTCTGCACATGTGGTGGGATCTCTATACTCATGGTGAGATCTCTGCACTTGTGGTGGGATCTATGCACTTATGGTGGGATCTTTGCACTTGTGATGGGATCTCTACACTTATGGTGGGATCTTTGCACTTGTGATGGGATCTCTGCACTTGTGATAGGATCTCTGTATTCATGGTGGGATCTCTGCATGTGTGGTGAGATATCTGCACTGATGCTGGGATCTTTGCACTTGTGGTGGGATCTCTTAACTTGTGATAGGATCTCTGCATTGATGGTGGGATCTCTGCACGTGTGGTGGGATCTCTGCATTGATGGTGGGATCTCTGCACGTGTGGTGGGATCTCTGCACTTATGATGGGATCTCTGCACATGCGATGGGATCTCTGCACTCATGGTGGGATCTCTGCACTTGAGATAGGATCTCTGTACTCATGATGGGATCTCTGCACTTGTGGTGGGATCTCTGCACTCATAGTGGGATCTCTCTACTTGTGATGGGATCTCTGCACTCATGGTGGGATCTATGCATTCATGGTGGGATCTCTGCACTTGTGATGGTATCTCCGCACTCATAGTGGGATCTCTCTACTTATGATGGGATCTTTGTACTTGTGGTGGGATCTCTGCACCTGTGATGGGATCTCTGCACTTGTGATGGGATCTCTGCATTCATGGTGGGATCTCTGCATTTGTGATGGGATCACTGCACTCATGGTGGGATCACTGCACTTGTGGTGGGATCTCTGCACTCATAGTGAGATCTCTCTACTTTTGATGGGATCTCTGCCCTCATGGTGGGATCTCTGCACTTGTGATGGGATCTCTGCACTCATGGTGGGATTTCTGCACTTATGATAGGATCCCTGCACTCATGGTGGGATCTCTGCACTTGTGATGGGAATCTTTGCACTCATGGTGGGATCTCTGCACTCGTGATGGGATCTCTGCACTTGTGGTAGGATCTCTGCACTTATGGTGGGATCTCTGCACTCATGGTGGGATCTTTGTACTTGTGATGGTGTATCTGCACTCACGGTGGGATCTCTGCACTCATAGTGGGATCTCACTACTTGTGATGGGATATCTGCACTTGTGGTGGGATCTCTGCACTTATGATGGGATCTCTGCACTCATGGTAGGATCTCTGTACTTGTGATGGGATCTCTTTACTTGTGGTGGGATCTCTGCACTTGTGATGGGATCTCTGCACTGGTGTTGGGATCTTTGCATTCATGGTGGGATCTCTGCACTTGTGGTGGGATCTCTACACTTGTGATGGGATCTCTGCATATGTGGTGGGATCTATGCACTCATGGTGGGATCTCTGCACTTGTCATGGGATCTCTGTCCTCATAGTGGGATCTCTTCACTTATGGTGGGATCTCTGCACTTGTGGTGGGATCTCTGCACATGTGGTGGGATCTCTGTACTCATGGTGGGATCTCTGTACTTGTGATGGGATCTATGCATTATGGTGGGATCTTTGCACTTGTGATGAGATCTCTGCACTTATGGTGGGATCTTTGCACTTGTGATGGGATCTCTGCACTTGTGATAGGATCTCTGCATTCATGGTGGGATCTCTGCATGTGTGGTGAGATCTCTGCACTGATGCTGGGATCTTTGCACTTGTGGTGGATCTCTTCACTTGTGATAGGATCTCTGCATTGATGGTGGGATTTCTGCATGTGTGGTGGGATCTCTGCACTTATGATGGGATCTCTGCACATGTGATGGGATCTCTGCACTCTTGATGGGATCTCTGCACTCTTGATGGGATCTCTGCACTTGAGATAGGATCTCTGTACTCATGATGGGATCTCTGCACTTATGGTGGGATCTCTCTACTTGTGATGGGATCTCTGCACTTATGGTGGGATCCTTGCACTTGTGATGGGATCTCTGCACTCATGGTGGGATCTGTGCATTCATGGTGGGATCTCTGCACTTGTGGTGGTATCTCTGCACTCATAGTGGGATCTCTCTACTTGTGATGGGATCTTTGTACTTGTGGTGGGATCTCTGCACTTGTGATGGGATCTCTGCACTTGTGATGGGATCTCTGCATTCATGGTGGGATCTCTGCATTTGTGATGGGATCTCTGCACTCATGGTGGGATCACTGCACTTGTTGTGGGATCTCTGCACTCATAGTGAGATCTCTCTACTTTTGATGGGATCTCTGCACTCATGGTGGGATCCCTGCACTTGTGATAGGATCTCCGTACTCATGGTGGGATCTCTGCACTTGTGATGGGATCTCTGCACTCATGGTGGGATCTCTGCACTTGTGACGGGATCTCTGCACTTGTGGTGGGATCTCTATACTTGTGATGGGGTCTCTGCTTTTGTGATGGGATCTCTGCACTCATGGTTGGATCACTGCACTTGTGGTGGGATCTCTGCACTCATAGTGAGATCTCTCTACTTTTGATGGGATCTCTGCACTCATGGTTGGATCCCTGCACTTGTGATGGGATCTCTGCACTCATGATGGGATCTTTGCACTCATGGTGGGATCTGTGTACTCATAGTGGAATCTCTCTACTTGTGATGGGATCTCTGCACTTGTGGTGGGATTTCTGCACTTATGGTGGGTTCTCTGCACTTATGGTGGGATCTCTATACTCATAGTGGGATCTCTCTACTTGTGATGATATCTCTACATTTGTGGTGGGATCTCTGCACATGTGATGGGATATCTGCACTCATGTTGGGATCTGTGTACTCATAGTGGGATCTATCTACTTATGATGGGATCTCTGTACTTGTGGTGGGATCTCTGTACTCATGGTGGGATCTCTGTACTCATAGTGGGATCTCTGCACTCATGGTGGGATCTCTGCACTTGTGGTGGGATTTCTGCTCTCATAGTGGGATCTCTCTACTTATTGTGGGATCTCTGCACTTGTGATGGGATCTCTGCTCCTATGGAGGGATCTCCGCACTTGTGATGGGATCTCTGCACTTGTGGTGGGATCTCTGCACTCATGGTAGGATCTCTACACTTGTGATGGGATCTCTGTACTTGTGGTGGGATCTCTGCACTTGTGATGGGATCTCTGCACTGGTGTTGGGATCTTTGCATTCATGGTGGTATCTCTGCACTTGTGGTGGGATCTCTGCACTTGTGAAGGGATCTCCGCACATGTGGTGGGATTTATGCATTCATGGTGGGATCTCTGCACTTGTGGTGGGATCTCTGCACTCATAGTGGGATCTCTTCACTTGTGGTGGGATCTCTGCACTTGTGGTGGGATCTCTGCACATGTGATGGGATCTCTATACTCATTGTGGGATCTCTGCACTTGTGATGGGATCTATGCACTTATGGTGGGATCTTTGCACTTGTGATGGGATCTCTGCAAGTATGGTGGGATCTTTGCACTTGTGATGGGATCTCTGTACTTGTGATAGGATCTCTGCATTGATGGTGGGATCTCTGCATGTGTGGTGGGATCTCTGCACTTATGATGGGATCTCTGCACATATGATGGAATCTCTGCACTCATGGTGGGATCTCTGCACTTGAGATAGGATCTCTGTACTCATGATTGGATCTCTGCACTTGTGATGGGATCTCTGCACTCATAGTGGGATCTCTCTACTTGTGATGGGATCTCTGCACTTATGGTGGGATCCTTGCACTTGTGATGGGATCTCTGCACTCATGGTGGGATCTGTGCATTCATGGTGGGATCTCTGCACTTGTGGTGGTATCTCTGCACTCATAGTGGGATCTCTCTACTTGTGATGGGATCTTTGTACTTGTGGTGGGATCTCTGCACTTGTGATGGGATCTCTGCACTTGTGATGGGATCTCTGCATTCATGGTGGGATCTCTGTATGTGTGGTGAGATCTCTGCACTGATGCTGGGATCTTTGCACTTGTGGTGGGATCTCTTCACTTGTGATAGGATCTCTGCATTGATGGTGGGATCTCTGCATGTGTGGCGGGATCTCTGCACTCATAGTGGGATCTCTCTACTTGTGATGAGATCTCTACATTTGTGGTGGGATCTCTGCACTTGTGATGGGATATCTGCACTCATGTTGGGATCTGTGTACTCATAGTGGGATCTCTCTACTTATGATGGGATCTCTGTACTTGTGGTGGGATCTCTATACTCATGGTGGGATCTCTGTACTCATAGTGGGATCTCTGCACTCATGGTGGGATCTCTGCACTTGTGGTGGGATTTCTGCTCTCATAGTGGGATCTCTCTACTTATGGTGGGATCTCTGCACTTGTGATAGGATCTCTGCTCCTATGGAGGGATCTCCGCACTTGTGATGGGATCTCTGCACTTGTGGTGGGATCTCTGCACTCATGGTAGGATCTCTGCACTTGTGATGGGATCTCTGTACTTGTGGTGGGATCTCTGCACTTGTGATGGGATCTCTGCACTGGTGTTGGGATCTTTGCATTCATGGTGGGATCTCTGTGCTTGTGGTGGGATCTCTGCACTTGTGATGGGATCTTTGCATATGTGGTTGGATCTATGCATTCATGTTGGGATCTCTGCACTTGTGGTGGGATCTCTGCACTCATAGTGGGATCTCTTCACTTGTGGTGGGATCTCTGCACTTGTGGTGGGATCTCTGCACATGTGGTGGGATCTCTATACTCATGGTGGGATCTCTGCACTTGTGATGGGATCTCTGCACTTGTGATAGGATCTCTGCATTCATGGTGGGATCTCTGCATGTGTGGTGAGATCTCTGCACTGATGCTGGGATCTTTGCACTTGTGGTGGGATCTCTTCACTTGTGATAGGATCTCTGCATTGATGGTGGGATCTCTGCACATGTGGTGGGATCTCTGCACTTATGATGGGATCTCTGCACATGTGATGGGATCTCTGCACTCATGGTGGGAGCTCTACACTTGAGATAGGATCTCTGTACTCATAATGGGATCTCTGCACTTGTGGTGGGATCTCTGCACTCATAGTGGGATCTCTCTACTTGTGATGGGATCTCTGCACTTATGGTGGGATCCTTGCACTTGTGATGGGATCTCTGCACTCATGGTGGGATCTGTGCATTCATGGTGGGATCTCTGCACTTGTGGTGGTATCTATGCACTCATAGTGGGATCTCTCTACTTGTGATGGGATCTTTGTACTTGTGGTGGGATCTCTGCACTTGTGATGGGATCTCTGCACTTGTGATGGGATCTCTGCATTCATGGTGGGATCTCTGCATTTGTGATGGGATCACTGCACTCATGGTGGGATCACTGCACTTGTGGTGGGATCTCTGCACTCATAGTGAGATCTCCCTACTTTTGATGGGATCTCTGCACTCATGGTGGGATCCCTGCACTTGTGATAGGATCTCCATACTCATGATGGGATCTCTGCACTTGTGATGGGATCTCTGCACTCATGGTGGGATCTCTGCACTTGTGATGGGATCTCTGCACTTGTGGTGGGATCTCTATACTTGTGATGGGATCTCTGCTTTTGTGATGGGATCTCTGCACTCATGGTGGGATCACTGCACTTGTGGTGGGATCTCTGCACTCATAGTGAGATCTCTCTACTTTTGATAGGATCTCTGCACTCATGGTGGGATCCCTGCTCTTGTGATGGGATCTCTGCACTCATGGTGGGATCTGTGCATTCATGGTGGGATCTCTGCACTTGTGGTGGTATCTCTGCACTCATAGTGGTTACTCCCTACTTGTGATGCTATCTTTGTACTTGTGGTGGGATCTCTGCACTTGTGATGGGATCTCTGCACTTGTGATGGGATCTATGCATTCATGGTGGGATCTCTGCACTTGTGATGGGATCCCTGCACTCATGGTGGGCTCTTTCTACTTGTGATGGGATCTCTGCACTCATGGTGGGATCTCTGTACTTGTGATAGGATCCCTGCACTCATGGTGGGATCTCTGCACTTGTGGTGGGATCTCTGCACTTGTGATGGGATCTCTGCACTCATGATGGGATCTCTGCACTCATGGTGGGATCTGTATACTCATAGTGGAATCTCTCTACTTGTGATGAGATCTCTACATTTGTGGTGGGATCGCTGCACTTGTGATGGGATATCTGCACTCATGTTGGGATCTATGTATTCATAGTGGGATCTCTCTACTTATGATGGGATCTCTGTACTTGTGGTGGGATCTCTGTACTCATGGTGGGATCTCTGTACTCATAGTGGGATCTCTGCACTCATGGTGGGATCGCTGCACTTGTGGTGGGATTTCTGCTCTCATAGTGGGATCTCTCTACTTATGGTGGGATCTCTGCACTTGTGATGGGATCTCTGCTCCTATGGAGGGATTTCTGCACTTGTGATGGGATCTCTGCACTTGTAGTGGGATCTCTGCACTTGTGGTAGGATCTCTGCACTCATGTTGGGATCTTTGTCTACTTGTGATGGTGAATCTGAGCTCATGGTGGGATCTCTGCCCTCATAGTGGGATCTCTCTACTAGTGATGGGATCTCTGCATTTGTGGTGGGATCCCTGCACTTGTGATGGGATCTCCGCACTTATGGTGGGATCTCTGCACTTGTGATGGGATCTCTGCTCTCATGATGGGATCCCTGCCCTTGTGATAGGATCTCTGCATGCATGGTGGAATCTCTGCACTCGTGGGATCTCTGCACTTGTGAAGGGATCTCTGCACTTGTGGTGGGATCTCTGTATTCATGATTTGATCTCTGCACTTGTGGTGGGATCTCTCTACTTGTGATAGGATCTTTGCACTCATGGTGTGATCTCTGCACTTGTGATAGGATCTCTGCACTCATGGTGGGATCTCTGCATTCAAAGTTAGATCTCCCAACTTGTGATGGGATCTCTGCACTTGTGGTGGGATCTCTGCACTCATAGTGGGCTCTCTCTACTTGTGATGGGATCTTTGCTCTCATGGTGGGATCTCTGTACTTGTGATGGGATCTCTCCTTTCAGTGGGATCTCTGCACTTGTGATGGGATATTTGCACTCATGGTGGGATCTCTGTACTTGTGGTAGGATCTCTGCACTTATAGTGACATGTCTCCACTTGTGATGGGATCTCTGCACTCATGGTAGGATCTCTGCACTTGTGATGGGATCTCTGTACTCATGGTGGGATCTCTGCATTTGTGATGGGATCTCTGCACTCATGGCGCGATCACTGCACTTGTTATGGGATCTCTGCACTAATAGTGAGATCTCTCTACTTTTGATGGGATCTCTGCACTCATGGTGGGATCCCTGCACTTGTGATAGGATCTCCGTACTCATGGTGGGATCTCTGCACTTGTGATGGGATCTCTGCACTCATGGTGGGATCTCTGCACTTGTGATGGGATCTCTGCACTTGTGGTGGGATCTCTATACTTGTGATGGGATCTCTGCTTTTGTGATGGGATCTCTGCACTCATGGTGGATCACTGCACTTGTGGTGGGATCTCTGCACTCATAGTGAGATCTCTCTACTTTTGATGGGATCTCTGCACTCATGGTGGGATTCCTGCACTTGTGATGGGATCTCTGCACTCATGGTGGGATCTGTGCATTCATGGTGGAATCTCTGCACTTGTGGTGGTATCTCTGAACTCATAGTGGGATCTCTCTACTTGTGATGGGATCTTTGTACTTGTGGTGGGATCACTGCACTTGTGATGTGATCTCTGCACTTGTGATGGGATCTCTGCATTCATGGTGGGATCTCTGCACTTGTAATGGGATCTCTGCACTCATGGTGGGCTCTTTCTACTTGTGATGGGATCTCTGCACTCATGGTGGGATCTCTGCACTTGTGATGGGATCCCTGCACTCATGGTGGGATCTCTGCACTTGTGGTGGGATCTCTGCACTTGTGATTAGATCTCTGCACTCGTGATGGGATCTCTGCACTCATGGTGGGATCTGTGTACTCATAGTGGAATCTCTCTACTTGTGATGGGATCTCTGCACTTGTGGTGGGATCTCTGCACTCATGGTGGGTTCTCTGCACTTATGGTGGGATCTCTATACTCATAGTGGGATCTCTCTACTTGTGATGAGATCTCTACATTTGTGCTGGGATCTCTGCACTTGTGATGGGATATCTGCACTCATGTTGGGATCTGTGTATTCATAGTGGGATCTCTCTACTTATGATGGGATCTCTGTACTTGTGGTGGGATCTCTGTACTCATGGTGGGATCTCTGTACTCATAGTGGGATCACTGCACTCATGGTGGGATCGCTGCACTTGTGGTGGGATTTCTGCTCTCATAGTGGGATCTCTCTACTTATGGTGGGATCTCTGCACTTGTGATGGGATCTCTGCTCCTATGGAGGGATCTCTGCACTTGTGATGGGATCTCTGCACTTGTGGCGGGATCTCTGCACTTGTGGTGGGATCTCTGCACTCATGGTGGGATATCTGCACTCGTGATGGGATCTCTGCACTTGTGGTAGGATCTCTGCACTCATGTTGGGATCTTTGTACTTGTGATGGTGTATCTGCGCTCATGGTGGGATCTCTGCCCTCATAGTGGGATCTCTCTACTAGTGATGGGATCTCTGCATTTGTGGTGGGATCTCTGCACTTGTGATGGGATCTCTGCACTTATGGTGGGATCTCTGCACTTGTGATGGGATCTCTGCTTTCATGATGGGATCCCTGCCCTTGTGATAGGATCTCTGCATGCATGGTGGAATCTCTGCACTTGTGGGATCTCTGCACTTGTGAAGGGATCTCTGCACTTGTGGTGGGATATCTGTATTCATGATTTGATCTCTGCACTTGTGGTGGGATCTCTCTACTTGTGATAGGATCTTTGCACTCATGGTGGGATCTCTGCACTTGTGATAGGATCTCTGCACTCATGGTGGGATCTCTGCATTCAAAGTTAGATCTCCCAACTTGTGATGGGATCTCTGCACTTGTGGTGGGATCTCTGCACTCATAGTGGGATCTCTCTACTTGTGATGGGATCTCTGCTCTCATGGTGGGATCTCTGTACTTGTGATGGGATCTCTCCACTCAGTGGGATCTCTGCACTTGTGATGGGATCTTTGCACTCATGGTGGGATCTCTGCACTTGTGGTGGGATCTCTGCACTCATAGTGGCATGTCTCCACTTGTGATGGGATCTCTGCACTCATGGTAGGATCTCTGCACTTGTGATGGGATCTCCGTACTCATGGTGGGATCTCTGCATTTGTGATGGGATCTCTGCACTCATGGTGGGATCACTGCACTTGTGGTGGGATCTCTGCACTAATAGTGAAATCTCTCTACTTTTGATGGGATCTCTGCACTCATGGTGGGATCCCTGCACTTGTGATAGGATCTCCGTACTCATGGTGGGATCTCTGCACTTTTGATGGGATCTCTGCACTCATGGTGGGATCTCTGCACTTGTGATGGGATCTCTGCACTTGTGGTGGGATCTCTATAAATGTGATGGGATCTCTGCACTCATGGTGGGATCACTGCACTTGTGGTGGGATCTCTGCACTCATAGTGAGATCTCTCTACTTTTGATGGGATCTCTGCACTCATGGTGGGATCCCTGCACTTGTGATGGGATCTCTGCACTCATGGTGGGATCTGTGCATTCATGGTGGGATCTCTGCCCTTGTGGTGGTATCTCTGAACTCATAGTGGGATCTCTCTACTTGTGATGGGATCGTTGTACTTGTGGTGGGATCTCTGCACTTGTGATGGGAACTCTGCACATGTGATGGGATCTCTGCATTCATGGTGGGATCTCTGCACTTGTGATGGGATCTCTGCACTCATGGTGGGCTCTTTCTACTTGTGATGGGATCTCTGCACTCATGGTGGGATCTCTGCACTTGTGATGGGATCCCTGCACTCATGGTGGGATCTCTGCACTTGTGGTGGGATCTCTGCACTTGTGATGGGATCTCTGCACTCGTGATGGGATCTCTGCACTCATGGTGGGATCTGTGTACTCATAGTGGAATCTCTCTACTTGTGATGGGATCTCCGCACTTGTGGTGGGATCTCTGCACTTATGGTGGGTTCTCTGCACTTATGGTGGGATCTCTATACTCATAGTGGGATCTCTCTACTTGTGATGAGATCTCTACATTTGTGGTGGGATCTCTGCACTTGTGATGGGATATCTGCACTCATGTTGGGATCTGTGTACTCATAGTGGGATCTCTCTACTTATGATGGGATCTCTGTACTTGTGGTGGGATCTCTGTACTCATGGTGGGATCTCTGTACTCATAGTGGGATCTCTGCACTCATGGTGGGATCTCTGCACTTGTGGTGGGATTACTGCTCTCATAGTGGGATCTCTCTACTTATGGTGGGATCTCTGCACTTGTGATGGGATCTCTGCTCCTATGGAGAGATCTCCGCACTTGTGATGGGATCTCTACACTTGTGGTGGGATCTCTGCACTTGTGGTGGGATCTCTGCACTCATGGTGGGATATCTGCACTCGTGATGGGATCTCTGCACTTGTGGTAGGATCTCTGTACTCATGGTGGGATCTTTGTACTTGTGATGGTGTATCTGCACTCATGGTGGGATCTCTGCACTCATAGTGGGTTCTCACTACTTGTGATGGGATATCTGCACTTGTGGTGGGATCTCTGCACTTGTGATGGGATCTCTGCACTCATGGTAGGATCTCTGCACTTGTGATGGGATCTCTGTACTTGTGGTGGGATCTCTGCACTGGTGATGGGATCTCTGCACTGGTGTTGGGATCTTTGCATTCATGGTGGGATCTCTGCACTTGTGGTGGGATCTCTGTACTTGTGATGGGATCTCTTCACATGTGGTGGGATCTATGCACTCATGGTGGGATCTCTGCACTTGTGGTGGGATCTCTGCACTCATAGTGGGATCTCTTCACTTGTGGTGGGATCTCTGCACTTGTTGTGGGATCTCTGCACATGTGGTGGGATCTCTATACTCATGGTGGGATCTCTGCACATGTGATGGGATCTATGCACTTATGGTGGGATCTTTGCACTTGTGATGGGATCTCTGCACTTATGGTGGGATTGTTGCACTTGTGATGAGATCTCTGCACTTGTGATAGGACCTCTGCATTCATGGTGGGATCTGTGCATGTGTGGTGAGATCTCTGCACTGATGCTGGGATCTTTGCACTTGTGGTGGGATCTCTTCACTTGTGATAGGATCTCTGCATTGATGGTGGGATCTCTGCACATGTGGTGGGATCTCTGCACTTATGATGGGATCTCTGCACATGTGATGGGATCTCTGCACTCATGGTGGGATCTCTGCACTTGAGATAGGATATCTGTACTCATGATGGGATCTCTGCACTTGTGGTGGGATCTCTGCACTCATAGTGGGATCTCTCTACTTGTGATGGGATCTCTGCACTTATGGTGGGATCCTTGCACTAGTGATGGGATCTCTGCTCTCATGGTGGGATCTGTGCATTCATTGTGGGATCTCTGCACTTGTGGTGGTATCTCTGCACTCATAGTGGGGTCTCTCTACTTATGATGGGATCTGTGTACTTGTGGTGGGATCTCTGCACTTGTGATGGGATCTCTGCACTTGTGATGGGATCTCTGCATTCATGGTGGGATCTCTGCATTTGTGATGGGATCTCTGCACTCATGGTAGGATCACTGCACTTGTGGTGGGATCTCTGCACTCATAGTGAGATCTCTCTACTTTTGATGGGATCTCTGCACTCATGGTGGGATCCCTGCACTTGTGATGGGATCCCTGCACTCATGATGGGATCTCTGCACTCATGGTGGGATCTGTGTACTCATAGTGGAATCTCTCTACTTGTGATGGGATCTCTGCACTTGTGGTGGGATCTCTGCACTTATGGTGGGTTCTCTGCACTTATTGTGGGATCTCTATACTCATAGTGGGATCTCTCTACTTGTGATGAGATCTCTACATTTGTGGTGGGATCTCTGCACTTGTGATGGGATATCTGCACTCATGTTGGGATCTGTGTACTCATAGCTGACCTTCTACCACATCGCTGCGCTCGTGCTGTTGCTAGCGCGAAGTATTTTTAAAGCTTCATGTTTTCTATCTGGGTTCGTTTTTTGTGTTGTATTTACCCCTGCTTTTAGCCTGCTTGTCTGCAGTTAGCGCCCCTTTCTCCCCTCACCTGCATTTAAAAAACGCCATTCTCTGCCGGTAAAGCACCACCACTTTGGTGGGTCCGGGTTCTGGGGGTCACTTTGGGCGCCATCTTCCTTTGGGATACCTCAGCCAGCGGCGGCCGCCATCTTGGAGCGGACTCGCACGCTCAGGGCTGATTGGAGCGCCTACTTAAAGTCGCTCCCTCAAGCGCAGCGTGACGCGCAGGTGACGCCCTCGCTTAGCCTGAGTCGTGCCGGAGTCCTGCCCGTCTGCGTCCCGGAGGCGACGGGGCGGCGGGGGACCCTGGTCCGGCGATACTCTGGCTGAGATGATTTGCTATTCCTCTACGATGCTGCGGGATATGCGGGGTCATTCTAGCTCCTGCCACTCCGTCTTCCCTGGGCGGTTTAAGGGCAAACGACGTTGCCCGGGCTGTGGCTGGATGCCTTTTTGGACCCGTGTCACTGCTCCTCGCCCAGCAACAGCTAGCGTGAAGCATCTTTGCCTGCTGCTGAATACGAGGTCGGTAGGACGCCATGCCCTGCATATTTACGATCTTCTGGTCAGGGAAAACCCCCTGTGTCTGTTGTTGACCGAAACCTGGTTGGGAAAAGCTTCCAACCCGGACGTTTTCTCAGCTATTCCTCCGGCGTATAATATCTTCCGGCAGGATAGAGTGAAGGGGAGGGGTGGGGGAGTGGCGGTAGTGGTGAAAAAGAGCGTTTCCTGCTCAGTGCTTCCCCTGAACTCCATTGGGAGCGCTGAGTCGCTCGCCTTCACGCTCAGACTGTCCCCGGGGCAGGCTCTGAAGGGGTTGCTGGTTTATAGACCACCAGGCCCTGGGGGTTCCTTCCTGGAAGATCTGCAGACAGCCGTCTCGGAGCTGGTGCTGACCACACAGCATTGCATCGTGGCCGGCGATTTCAACTTTCACCTTGACGCGGCTGATGACCCGGACGCGGCCAAACTGTTAGATGTTACATCTCCGCTGGGTCTCATACCGTTCGTGTCAGGGCCAACACATGAGAAGGGGCATACCCTGGATCAGGTGTTTTCATCTGTCCCACTCATGGAGGTTGATACCCGGCCGGTGCTCTGGACCGATCACAGGTTGATCAGGTTTTCGGTGCTGGAGTGCGTGCGGCCGGATAACAGAGCTCCTACCCTGTCTAGACCGGCCTCGAGAGCGCTGCACAGAGTGACACCTGATATGCTAGAGCAGGCGCTGCTGGATCACCCATGCCATCTCTCGGGTGATCTGGAAAGTGACACTGAGGCTTTGCAGCTATGGCTCACTGACAGGCTGGACGACCTTGCCCCTAAGGCAGCCCCCCGGTCATCGGCGGCACGGCAATCTGCACCGTGGTTTACGGAGGCGCTTCGTGTGGCTCGTAGCCAATGCAAGGTGGCCGAGAGGGCCTGGCGCCTTTTGTATGATGGGGAGGCTAAACTCGCCTATAAGGCGGTGGTGAAGGCCTACCATCGGGACATCCTGGGTGCCAAGAGGGACTATTTGGCTAGGAGGATCGAGGCATCTGAGAACTCCTGTAAGGAGATCCTTACCATTGTGAAGGAGTTTACGACCCCCAGCTCCCATCCACCCCCACTAGCTTCTGCGGATGCATGGGCGTGTGATCTTGCCAGTTTCTTCACCAATAAGATCAAGGCGATTCAGGCCACCTTCGTGGAGGGACCGGATGGAAGTGGCGTCACCGGGGCGGGTTGTGGACTTCCGCATTCTCCTGCGGCGGTGCTGTCCGATTTCCCTGTTGTTTCCAGCGATGTGTCCAGGTCGCTGCTGGCCAATCTTAAATCTGGCTCACCACTTGACTCCTGCCCCGCCAAATTCCTCGCCGGGATGGCGGCGGTGGTGAATCCATTGGTCAACCCCATCCTCAATGCCTCCGTGAGGGAGGGGAGGGTCCCTAGCTCTTGGAAAAGAGCGATGGTGATCCCCCTCCTCAAAAAACCAGGTCTCGACGCCGAGGCTTTGGCCAACTATAGGCCAATCTCGCTTCTTCCGGCTCTAGCGAAGATCACGGAAAAACACGTCCACGGTGTCCTGTCGAGCTTTTTGGAAGCTAACAATCTGCTCCACACATCCCAATCCGGCTTCCGTCCTAATTTTAGTACGGAAACGGCTTTGTTGGAGGTTACTGAGATCATCAGGGAAACCTTGGATGTCGGCGGCAGGGCCATGTTGGTCATGTTAGACCTTTCGGCGGCTTTCGACACCGTCCCCCATAAGGCGCTTTTAGCTAGGCCGTATGACATCGGTGTGAGAAGTTGGCCTGATAGGTGATGTTTCCAATTCTGGAACCACCTATTATCAGACCAAACAATCCCTTATGGTGTCAGGTTGTAAGTCAACCTTGTTAGACAAGCTATCCTAGGGGTAGCATGGACTAAGCAGCCTAAAGGCTTAACTTAAGAGGTCGTGTTAAGCGAGCTGTTTTACCACATACAATCCTGTAATATCAAATGAAAGGACACCACACAAGTATATATTATAAAAATATATGTATTTATTACTAAAAACAATCCCCAGTATTCTTTATGAATAAAGGGGCACAAGCGTTAAATCAAAAGCACAGTTTAAACATACAAAGTTGCACAATTATGAATGAGGGCGGGGGGCCACTCAAACCATATACTAAACAAGTGGTATAAGAGATACCAATCGAACAGTGGTTAGGCCTAGGGCCTAGGGAATCGCTGGGAGCAGTCGGGACAAGCAATGCTGAAGTCGGGAGAGGCCCACGGGATTCGGGAGCAGTGCGGAAAGCGCACGCATGCACCAATGTTAACCAATGGTGCGTAAAAGTTGTAAAGTTAAAGTTTAAGGACACTTCCGCTGAACCTAGAGGAACAAAACTTAAGACACAGACCCTAGAGATGTGTACCAGTGTAGGAACACCGGCGGAGCAAAGTTACCTCACCCACAGGAAGCGGGTGCACAGGGTCGAATTTAAGTCGGGTTTCGTCACGCAGGCTCTTGGTGCTTGAAGCTGAAAGGGCTGCAGGCGGGGTGAAAGAGAAGTGTCCGGTGGAGTCCAAGGGTGGACTCGAGTCGAAAAGTACCTGAAAGCAGAGGGGACAGAGTCTGGGTCACTCAGCAGTGACCAGGGTGGAACCAGGACGGAACCAGGCAATGTCGGGCACAATCAGGTGGTTGTCGAGGAGCTTCTCTCCGCTGTCACGTGGGCTCTGGGGCATCTGCGACGTCCAGGAGCGGGTCACGATCTGTCCCACGAGGGCTCTCACCATCGGCGCAGTCGGCTTCAAGTTTGGAGCAAACAACACTTGGCAAGAGCAATCCACGCGGAACCGGGAGATTGCTTCTCACTCGAACCAGGAGGGTCAGAGTGGGGGCTCCTTTTCAGGGGAGCTGGTGCAAATCTGGAGCAACCAGATTTGCAGGTCGAATTTCAAAGTTCGTCGATACAGGGGCCACTAGCCGGCTGGCAAGTGACCGGGCCAACGCGTTGAGCCAAATGGAGCAGAAGGGCCCCACGCAGCACTCGTCGAGTGTGGGGGGCTGAACTTCGGTGCAAGAGTGGCTCAGGGTTGGGGCTTCTCAAACAACGGTGTACAGCTTCGAGGGTCACTCGTGGGCTGCACGGTCAGCGTCTCGTGGTCAATTCAAGATGGCGTGCCCCACGCTTCCGGTCGCCTCCACGGGTCTCAGCTCTGCAGGGACTGTGGATCGGGCTGTTGGGAGGGAGGCAAGCTTAATCTCGTCGATCTCTGTCGCTCGAGTTCCGGCGGGAACTGCGACAAAGCAGACATCGATGGCTGGATGGTGCCTGTTTGCACAGGGTGGTCATTCCTCGACCACAAGGGAGATTCTTCGGGCTTCTACGTCGAGTAGGATGTCGAAGGGTCCAGAATTTCGTTTCTTATGTTTCTTCAGGATAATCTGAAGTGCATTGGCACTGCTCCCAGTCTTATACTAATTTTGGGGGCTGGATTACCTGCTAGGTCCCCCCCTAGGGGTGGGACCCAGGAAGGGGGTAGATACACCCCTTTCCTTTGATCCAGGCCGCCCTGGCACGAGGGCTGGAGTGCCCCAGAACCGGTTTGGCCGGATTATGCAAGGGGCAGCCTTGTGCGCCCCAGGCAGTGTCTGGTTTCTTTCAAACCTCCCTGCTACAATCCACTATCTCCTGTCTGGAGGGTGGTAACACCCCCCTGCGACAGGAAACCCTTTGTCCAGGCCCCATTTGGCTGAGTTTCGGTCAGCTTCAGGGGGTCAGACTTCTGTTTGTGGCAGAGGCATCCATTTTGTGGATCTAAGGTCCTTTTAGAAATTAACCGCATTTAAGTAAAGTAACATGTCTTACCCCTCTAGAGGGGTGGAATGCTATCCCCGTCGCCAGAACTGGCGAGGGGATAGTATTCCAAATCGTATGACACCTTACACGACATGTTTTGATAAAGCCAAACCAGAGTTGCTATATAACCGCGAGGATTATAAGGCACTTAAGAGTATATGGTATGGCATTATCCTGAAACAGCTTAGGGAGTTGTTCCCGACGGCTGCAGACAGGCTCAGCTCATGCTAGAGCTCCATCTCACATTAAACCACGCACTCTGCCTCCAGGATTGATGAGGCCTTCCATAGGAGTGGCTCACAGGTTAATATGTGTCCAGATATAGGTTTAGATATAGGTATACTATATCTAAGTAAGGGGTGATTACACCGCCTTACCCCAGCTGAGTGATCAGCCAGTTGTGTCAATTTAAGAACCAGCCAGGGGTGGCAAAAGATATGCTGCAGCCCCTGGTAGGCTTGGTGGCCCCTATGCCCTGGGCACCTTTAGTGCATTATACAGGGGCTGACAAGGAGTCCATTTCCAATTGTGGTATGTACCTAGGGTACATGAAATCCATTTTACAGAGGGAGCAGATGGCCTGGGGCCCTGATTAGCAGGGAACCAGGTCAACTAAGTAAAAAAAACAACTAAACACAGGCAACAAATCTGGGGTAACCATAGTCAGGTAGCCACCTTCCTACACAACCCCCCCCAAACGAAAGGAGATAAGGCTATCCTTGGCCAGGTAAGCCTATATTGCCTGAGTGGCCATATAAGGAAGTACCTGCACTAGCATGGGTACCCCCTGTCTCATGGTCCACTAAGCAGGCCCTCACCCTTGGGTTATTAGAGGGTCTCCACCATAGGGAATCACTACCTTGGGTGTGTTTATGCAAAGTTAAAGGCTGGTTTGGATATGGAGTATTGAAGTGAGGCTCCCCTAATTTAGGGCTCAGCTTCCTCCAATTATCTTCCACCATGGGTGCCTTTCTTTCTTTAACTGAGTTGCACTGTGCTCTCAGGGTCAACCTCTGGCTACCTAAAGCTGGAGGCTGGGTCATGATGGGATCTCTGCACTTGTGGTGGGATCTCTGCACTCATAGTGGGATCTCTCTACTTGTGATGGGATCTCTGCACTTATGGGATCTCTGCACTCATGGTGGGATCTCTGCACTTGAGATAGGATCTCTGTACTCATGATGGGATCTCTGCACTTGTGGTGGGATCTCTGCACTCATAGTGGGATCTCTCTACTTGTGATGGGATCTCTGCACTTATGGTGGGATCCTTGCACTTGTGATGGGATCTCTGCACTCATGGTGGGATCTGTGCATTCATGGTGGGATCTCTGCACTTGTGGTGGTATCTCTGCACTCATAGTGGGATCTCTCTACTTGTGATGGGATCTTTGTACTTGTGGTGGGATCTCTGCACTTGTGATGGGATCTCTGCACTTGTGATGGGATCTCTGCATTCATGGTGGGATCTCTGCATTTGTGATGGGATCTCTGCACTCATGGTGGGATCACTGCACTTGTGGTGGGATCTCTGCACTCATAGTGAGATCTCTCTACTTTTGATGGGATCTCTGCACTCATGGTGGGATCCCTGCACTTGTGATAATATCTCCATACTCATGGTGGGATCTCTGCACTTATGATGGGATCTCTGCACTCATGGTGGGATCTCTGCACTTGTGATGGGATCTCTGCACTTGTGGTGGGATCTCTATACTTATGATGGGATCTCTGCTTTTGTGATGTGATCTCTGCACTCATGGTGGGATCACTGCACTTGTGGTGGGATCTCTGCACTCATAGTGAGATCTCTCTACTTTTGATGGGATCTCTGCACTCATGGTGGGATCCCTGCACTTGTGATGGGATCCTTGCACTCATGGTGGGATCTCTGCACTTGTGGTGGGATCTCTGCACTCGTGATGGGATCTCTGCACTCATGGTGGGATCTGTGTACTCATAGTAGAATCTCTCTACTTGTGATGGGATCTCTGCACTTGTGGTGGGATATCTGCACTTATGGTAGGTTATTTGTACTTATAGTGGGATCTCTATACTCATAGTGGGATCTCTCTACTTGTGATGAGATCTCTACATTTGTGGTGCGATCTCTGCACTTGTGATGGGATATCTGCACTCATGTTGGGATCTGTGTACTCATAGTGGGATCTCTCTACTTATGATGGGATCTCCACACTTGTGATGGAATCTTTGCACTCATGGTGGGATCTCTGCACTTGTGGTGGGATCTCTGCACTCATAGTGGGATCTCTCTACTTGTGATGGGATCTCTGCACTTATGGTGGGATCCTTGCACTTGTAATGGGATCTCTGCACTCATGGTGGGATCTGTGCATTCATGGTGGGATCTCTGCACTTGTGGTGGTATCTCTGCACTCATAGTGGGATCTCTCTACTTGTGATGGGATCTTTGTACTTGTGATGGGATCTCTGCACTTGTGATGGGATCTCTGCACTTGTGATGTGATATCTGCATTCATGGTGGGATCTCTGCATTTGTGATGGGATCTCTGCACTCAAGGTGGGATCACTGCACTTGTGGTAGGATCTCTGCACTCATAGTGAGATATCTCTACTTTTGATGGGATCTCTGCACTCATGGTGGGATCCCTGCACTTGTGATAGGATCTCCATACTCATGATGGGATCTCTGCACTTGTGATGGGATCTCTGCACTCATGGTGGGATCTCTGCACTTGTGATGGGATCTCTGCACTTGTGGTGGGATCTCTATACTTGTGATGGGATCTCTGCTTTTGTGATGGGATCTCTGCACTCATGGTGGGATCACTGCACTTGTGGTGGGATCTCTGCACTCATAGTGAGATCTCTCTACTTTTGATGGAATCTCTGCACTCATGGTGGGATCCCTGCACTTGTGATGGGATCTCTGCACTCATGGTGGGATCTGTGCATTCATGGTGGGATCCCTGCACTTGTGGTGGTATCTCTGCACTCATAGTGGGATCTCTCTACTTGTGATGGGATCTTTGTACTTGTGGTGGGATCTCTGCACTTGTGATGGGATCTCTGCACTTGTGATGGGATCTCTGCATTCATGGTGGGATCTCTGCACTTGTGATGGGATCTCTGCACTTATGGTGGGCTCTTTCTACTTGTGATGGGATCTCTGCACTCATGGTGGGATCTCTGCACTTATGGTGGGTTCTCTGCACTTATGGTGGGATCTCTATACTCATAGTGGGATCTCTCTACTTGTGATGAGATCTCTATATTTGTGGTGGGATCTCTGCACTTGTGATGGGATATCTACACTCATGTTGGGATCTGTGTACTCATAGTGGGATCTCTCTACTTATGATGGGATCTCTGTACTTGTGGTGGGATCTCTGTACTCATGGTGGGATCTCTGTACTCATAGTGGGATCTCTGCACTCATGGTGGGATCTCTGCACTTGTGGTGGGATTTCTGCTCTCATAGTGGGATCTCTCTACTTATGGTGGGATCTCTGCACTTGTGATGGGATCTCTGCTCCTATGAAGGGATCTCCGCACTTGTGATGGGATCTCTGCACTTGTGGTGGGATCTCTGCACTTGTGGTAGGATCTCTGCACTCATGGTGGGATCTCTGCACTTGAGATAGGTTCTCTGTACTCATGATGGCATCTTTGTACTTGTGATGGTGTATCTGCACTCATGGTGGGATCTCTGCACTCATAGTGGGATCTCACTACTTGTGATGGGATATCTGCACTTGTGGTGGGATCTCTGCACTTGTGATGGGATCTCTGCACTCATGGTAGGATCTCTGCACTTGTGATGGGATCTCTGTACTTGTGGTGGGATCTCTGCACTTGTGATGGGATCTATGCACTGGTGTTGGCATCTTTGCATTCATGGTGGGATCTCTGCACTTGTGGTGGGATCTCTGCACTTGTGATAGGATCTCTGCACATATGGTGGGATCTATGCACTCATGGTGGGATCTCTGCACTTGTGGTGGGATCTCTGCACTCATAGTGGGATCTCTTCACTTGTGGTGGGATCTCTGCACTTGTGGTGGGATCTCTGCACATGTGGTGGGATCTCTATACTCATGGTGGGATCTCTGCACTTGTGATGGGATCTATGCACTTATGTTGGGAACTTTGCACTTGTGATGGGATCTCTGCACTTATGGTGGGATCTTTGCACTTGTGATGGGATCTCTTCACTTGTGATAGGATCTCTGCATTGATGGTGGGATCTCTGCACGTGTGGTGGGATCTCTGCACTTATGATGGGATCTCTGCACATGTGATGGGATCTCTGCACTCATGGTGGGATCTCTGCACTTGAGATAGGATCTCTGCACTCATAGTGGGATCTCTCTACTTGTGATAGGATCTCTGCACTTATGGTGGGATCCTTGCACTTGTGATGGGATCTCTGCACTCATGGTGGGATCTGTGCATTCATGGTGGGATCTCTGCACTTGTGGTGGTATCTCTGCACTCATAGTGGGATCTCTCTACTTGTGATGGGATCTTTGTACTTGTGGTGGGATCTCTGCACTTGTGATGGGATCTCTGCACTTGTGATGGGATCTCTGCATTCATGGTGGGATCTCTGCATTTGTGATGGGATCTCTGCACTCATGGTGGGATCACTGCACTTGTTGTGGGATCTCTGCACTCATAGTGAAATCTCTCTACTTTTGATGGGATCTCTGCACTCATGGTGGGATCCCTGCACTTGTGATAGGATCTCCGTACTCATGGTGGGATCTCTGCACTTGTGATGGGATCTCTGCACTCATGGTGGGATCTCTGCACTTGTGACAGGATCTCTGCACTTGTGGTGGGATCTCTATACTTGTGATGGGATCTCTGCTTTTGTGATGGGATCTCTGCACTCATGGTGGGATCACTGCACTTGTGGTGGGATCTCTGCACTCATAGTGAGATCTCTCTACTTTTGATGGGATCTCTGCACTCATGGTGGGATCCCTGCACTTGTGATGGGATCTCTGCACTCATGATGGGATCTCTGCACTCATGATGGGATCTGTGTACTCATAGTGGAATCTCTCTACTTGTGATGGGATCTCTGCACTTGTGGTGGGATCTCTGCACTTATGGTGGGTTCTCTGCACTTATGGTGGGATCTCTATACTCATAGTGGGATCTCTCTACTTGTGATGAGATCTCTACATTTGTGGTGGGATCTCTGCACATGTGATGGGATATCTGCACTCATGTTGGGATCTGTGTACTCATAGTGGGATCTCTCTACTTATGATGGGATCTCTGTACTTGTGGTGGGATCTCTGTACTCATGGTAGGATCTCTGTACTCATAGTGGGATCTCTGCACTCATGGTGGGATCTCTGCACTTGTGGTGGGATTTCTGCTCTCATAGTGGGATCTCTCTACTTATGGTGGGATCTCTGCACTTGTGATGGGATCTCTGGTCCTATGGAGGGATCTCCGCACTTGTGATGGGATCTCTGCACTTGTGGTGGGATCTCTGCACTCATGGTAGGATCTCTGCACTTGTGATGGGATCTCTGTACTTGTGGTGGGATCTCTGCACTTGTGATGGGATCTCTGCACTGGTGTTGGGATCTTTGTATTCATGGTGGGATCTCTGCACTTATGGTGGGATCTCTGCACTTGTGATGGGATCTCTGCACATGTGGTGGGATCTATGCATTCATGGTGGGATCTCTGCACTTGTGGTGGGATCTCTGCACTCATAGTGGGATCTCTTCACTTGTGGTGGGATCTCTGCACTTGTGGTGGGATCTCTGCACATGTGATGGGATCTCTATACTCATGGTGGGATCTCTGCACTTGTGATGGGATCTATGCACTTACAGTGGGATCTTTGCACTTGTGATGGGATCTCTGCAAGTATGGTGGGATCTTTGCACTTGTGATGGGATATCTGTACTTGTGATAGGATCTCTGCATTCATGGTGGGATCTCTGCATGTGTGGTGAGATCTCTGCACTGATGCTGGGATCTTTGCACTAGTGGTGGGATCTCTTCACTTGTGATAGAATCTCTGCATTGATGGTGGGATCTCTGCATGTGTGGTGGGATCTCTGCACTTATGATGGGATCTCTGCACATGTGATGGAATCTCTGCACTCATGGTGGGATCTCTGCACTTGAGATAGGATCTCTGTACTCATGATGGGATCTCTGCACTTGTGGTGGGATCTCTACACTCATAGTGGGATCTCTCTACTTGTGATGGGATCTCTGCACTTATGGTGGGATCCTTGCACTTGTGATGGGATCTCTGCACTCATGGTGGGATCTGTGCATTCATGGTGGGATCTCTGCACTTGTGGTGGTATCTCTGCACTCATAGTGGGATCTCTCTACTTGTGATGGGATCTTTGTACTTGTGGTGGGATCTCTGCACTTGTGATGGGATCTCTGCACTTGTGATGGGATCTCTGCATTCATGGTGGGATCTCTGCATGTGTGGTGAGATCTCTGCACTGATGCTGGGATCTTTGCACTTGTGGTGGGATCTCTTCACTTGTGATAGGATCTCTGCATTGATGGTGGGATCTCTGCACGTGTGGTGGGATCTCTGCACTCATAGTGGGATCTCTCTACTTGTGATGAGATCTCTACATTTGTGGTGGGATCTCTGCACTTGTAATGGGATATCTGCACTCATGTTGGGATCTGTGTACTCATAGTGGGATGTCTCTACTTATGATGCGATCTCTGTACTTGTGGTGGGATCTCTGTACTCATGGTGGGATCTCTGTACTCATTGTGGGATCTCTGCACTCATGGTGGGATCTCTGCACTTGTGGTGGGATTTCTGCTCTCATAGTGGGATCTCTCTACTTATGGTGGGATCTCTGCACTTTGATAGGATGCTCCTATGGAGGGATCTCCGCACTTGTGATGGGATCTCTGCACTCATGGTAGGATCTCTGCACTTGTGATGGGATCTCTGTACTTGTGGTGGGATCTCTGCACTCATGGTGGGATCTCTGCACTTGTGACGGGATCTCTGCACTTGTGGTGGGATCTCTATACTTGTGATCGGATCTCTGCTTTTGTGATGGGATCTCTGCACTCATGGTGGGATCACTGCACTTGTGGTGGGATCTCTGCACTCATAGTGAGATCTCTCTACTTTTGATGGGATCTCTGCACTCATGGTGGGATCCCTGCACTTGTGATGGGATCTCTGCACTCATGATGGGATCTCTGCACTCGTGGTGGGATCTGTGTACTCATAGTGGAATCTCTCTACTTGTAATGGGATCTCTGCACTTGTGGTGGGATCTCTGCACTTATGGTGGGTTCTCTGCACTTATGGTGGGATCTCTATACTCATAGTGGTGGGATCTCTCTACTTGTGATGAGATCTCTACATTTGTGGTGGGATCTCTGCACATGTGATGGGATATCTGCACTCATGTTGGGATCTGTGTACTCATAGTGGGATCTCTCTACTTATGATGGGATCTCTGTACTTGTGGTGGGATCTCTGTACTCATGGTGGGATCTCTGTACTCATAGTGGGATCTCTGCACTCATGGTGGGATCTCTGCACTTGTGGTGGGATTTCTGCTCTCATAGTGGGATCTCTCTACTTATGGTGGGATCTCTGCACTTGTGATGGGATCTCTGGTCCTATGGAGGGATCTCCGCACTTGTGGTGGGATCTCTGCGCTCATGGTAGGATCTCTGCACTTGTGATGGGATCTCTGTACTTGTGGTGGGATCTCTGCACTTGTGATGGGATCTCTGCACTGGTGTTGGGATCTTTGCATTCATGGTGGGATCTCTGCACTTGTGGTGGGATCTCTGCACTTGTGATGGGATCTCTGCACATGTGGTGGGATCTATGCATTCATGGTGGGATCTCTGCACTTGTGGTGGGATCTCTGCACTCATAGTGGGATCTCTTCACTTGTGGTGGGATCTCTGCACTTGTGGTGGGATCTCTGCACATGTGATGGGATCCTATACTCATGGTGGGATCTCTGCACTTGTGATGGGATCTATGCACTTACGGTGGGATCTTTGCACTTGTGATGGGATCTCTGCAAGTATGGTGGGATCTTTGCACTTGTGATGGGATCTCTGTACTTATGATAGGATCTCTGCATTCATGGTGGGATCTCTGCATGTGTGGTGAGATCTCTGCACTGATGCTGGGATTTTTGCACTAGTGGTGGGATCTCTTCACTTGTGATAGGATCTCTGCATTGATGGTGGGATCTCTGCATGTGTGGTGGTATCTCTGCACGTATGATGGGATCTCTGCACATGTGATGGAATCTCTGCACTCATGGTGGGATCTCTGCACTTGAGATAGGATCTCTGTACTCATGATGGGATCTCTGCACTTGTGGTAGGATCTCTGCACTCATAGTGGGATCTCTCTACTTGTGATGGGATCTCTGCACTTATGGTGGGATCCTTGCACTTGTGATGGGATCTCTGCACTCATGGTGGGATCTGTGCATTCATGATGGGATCTCTGCACTTGTGGTGGTATCTCTGCACTCATAGTGGGATCTCTCTACTTGTGATGGGATCTTTGTACTTATGGTGGGATCTCTGCACTTGTGATGGGATCTCTGCATTCATGGTGGGATCTCTGCATGTGTGGTGAGATCTCTGCACTGATGCTGGGATCTTTGCACTTGTGGTGGGATCTCTTCACTTGTGATAGGATCTCTGCATTGATGGTGGGATCTCTGCACGTGTGGTGGGATCTCTGCACTCATAGTGGGATCTCTCTACTTGTGATGAGATCTCTACATTTGTGGTGGGATCTCTGCACTTGTGATGGGATATCTGCACTCATGTTGGGATCTGTGTATTCATAGTGGGATCTCTCTACTTATGATGGGATCTCTGTACTTGTGGTGGGATCTCTGTACTCATGGTGGGATCTCTGTACTCATAGTGGGATCTCTGCACTCATGGTGGGATCTCTGCACTTGTGGTGGGATTTCTGCTCTCATAGTGGGATCTCTCTACTTATGGTGGGATCTCTGCACTTGTGATGGGATCTCTGGTCCTATGGAGGGATCTCTGCACTTGTGATGGGATCTCTGCACTTGTGGTGGGATCTCTGCACTCATGGTAGGATCTCTGCACTTGTGATGGGATCTCTGTACTTGTGGTGGGATCTCTGCACTTGTGATGGGATCTCTGCACTGGTGTTGGGATCTTTGTATTCATGGTGGGATCTCTGCACTTATGGTGGGATCTCTGCACTTGTGATGGGATCTCTGCACATGTGGTGGGATCTATGCATTCATGGTGGGATCTCTGCACTTGTGGTGGGATCTTTGCACTCATAGTGGGATCTCTTCACTTGTGGTGGGATCTCTGCACTTGTGGTGGGATCTCTGCACATGTGATGGGATCTCTATACTCATGGTGGGATCTCTGCACTTGTGATGGGATCCATGCACTTACAGTGGGATCTTTGCACTTGTGATGGGATCTCTGCAAGTATGGTGGGATCTTTGCACTTGTGATGGGATATCTGTACTTGTGATAGGATCTCTGCATTCATGGTGGGATCTCTGCATGTGTGGTGAGATCTCTGCACTGATGCTGGGATCTTTGCACTAGTGGTGGGATCTCTTCACTTGTGATAGAATCTCTGCATTGATGGTGGGATCTCTGCATGTGTGGTGGGATCTCTGCACTTATGATGGGATCTCTGCACATGTGATGGAATCTCTGCACTCATGGTGGGATCTCTGCACTTGAGATAGGATCTCTGTACTCATGATGGGATCTCTGCACTTGTGGTGGGATCTCTACACTCATAGTGGGATCTCTCTACTTGTGATGGGATCTCTGCACTTATGGTGGGATCCTTGCACTTGTGATGGGATCTCTGCACTCATGGTGGGATCTGTGCATTCATGGTGGGATCTCTGCACTTGTGGTGGTATCTCTGCACTCATAGTGGGATCTCTCTACTTGTGATGGGATCTTTGTACTTGTGGTGGGATCTCTGCACTTGTGATGGGATCTCTGCACTTGTGATGGGATCTCTGCATTCATGGTGGGATCTCTGCATGTGTGGTGAGATCTCTGCACTGATGCTGGGATCTTTGCACTTGTGGTGGGATCTCTTCACTTGTGATAGGATCTCTGCATTGATGGTGGGATCTCTGCACGTGTGGTGGGATCTCTGCACTCATAGTGGGATCTCTCTACTTGTGATGAGATCTCTACATTTGTGGTGGGATCTCTGCACTTGTAATGGGATATCTGCACTCATGTTGGGATCTGTGTACTCATAGTGGGATGTCTCTACTTATGATGCGATCTCTGTACTTGTGGTGGGATCTCTGTACTCATGGTGGGATCTCTGTACTCATTGTGGGATCTCTGCACTCATGGTGGGATCTCTGCACTTGTGGTGGGATTTCTGCTCTCATAGTGGGATCTCTCTACTTATGGTGGGATCTCTGCACTTGTGATAGGATCTCTGCTCCTATGGAGGGATCTCCGCACTTGTGATGGGATCTCTGCACTCATGGTAGGATCTCTGCACTTGTGATGGGATCTCTGTACTTGTGGTGGGATCTCTGCACTCATGGTGGGATCTCTGCACTTGTGACGGGATCTCTGCACTTGTGGTGGGATCTCTATACTTGTGATGGGATCTCTGCTTTTGTGATGGGATCTCTGCACTCATGGTGGGATCACTGCACTTGTGGTGGGATCTCTGCACTCATAGTGAGATCTCTCTACTTTTGATGGGATCTCTGCACTCATGGTGGGATCCCTGCACTTGTGATGGGATCTCTGCACTCATGATGGGATCTCTGCACTCGTGGTGGGATCTGTGTACTCATAGTGGAATCTCTCTACTTGTAATGGGATCTCTGCACTTGTGGTGGGATCTCTGCACTTATGGTGGGTTCTCTGCACTTATGGTGGGATCTCTATACTCATAGTGGTGGGATCTCTCTACTTGTGATGAGATCTCTACATTTGTGGTGGGATCTCTGCACATGTGATGGGATATCTGCACTCATGTTGGGATCTGTGTACTCATAGTGGGATCTCTCTACTTATGATGGGATCTCTGTACTTGTGGTGGGATCTCTGTACTCATGGTGGGATCTCTGTACTCATAGTGGGATCTCTGCACTCATGGTGGGATCTCTGCACTTGTGGTGGGATTTCTGCTCTCATAGTGGGATCTCTCTACTTATGGTGGGATCTCTGCACTTGTGATGGGATCTCTGGTCCTATGGAGGGATCTCCGCACTTGTGGTGGGATCTCTGCACTCATGGTAGGATCTCTGCACTTGTGATGGGATCTCTGTACTTGTGGTGGGATCTCTGCACTTGTGATGGGATCTCTGCACTGGTGTTGGGATCTTTGCATTCATGGTGGGATCTCTGCACTTGTGGTGGGATCTCTGCACTTGTGATGGGATCTCTGCACATGTGGTGGGATCTATGCATTCATGGTGGGATCTCTGCACTTGTGGTGGGATCTCTGCACTCATAGTGGGATCTCTTCACTTGTGGTGGGATCTCTGCACTTGTGGTGGGATCTCTGCACATGTGATGGGATCCTATACTCATGGTGGGATCTCTGCACTTGTGATGGGATCTATGCACTTACGGTGGGATCTTTGCACTTGTGATGGGATCTCTGCAAGTATGGTGGGATCTTTGCACTTGTGATGGGATCTCTGTACTTATGATAGGATCTCTGCATTCATGGTGGGATCTCTGCATGTATGGTGAGATCTCTGCACTGATGCTGGGATCTTTGCACTAGTGGTGGGATCTCTTCACTTGTGATAGGATCTCTGCATTGATGGTGGGATGTCTGCATGTGTGGTGGGATCTCTGCACTTATGATGGGATCTCTGCACATGTGATGGAATCTCTGCACTCATGGTGGGATCTCTGCACTTGAGATAGGATCTCTGTACTCATGATGGGATCTCTGCACTTGTGGTAGGATCTCTGCACTCATAGTGGGATCTCTCTACTTGTGATGGGATCTCTGCACTTATGGTGGGATCCTTGCACTTGTGATGGGATCTCTGCACTCATGGTGGGATCTGTGCATTCATGGTGGGATCTCTGCACTTGTGGTGGTATCTCTGCACTCATAGTGGGATCTCTCTACTTGTGATGGAATCTTTGTACTTGTGGTGGGATCTCTGCACTTGTGATGGGATCTCTGCATTCATGGTGGGATCTCTGCATGTGTGGTGAGATCTCTGCACTGATGCTGGGATCTTTGCACTTGTGGTGGGATCTCTTCACTTGTGATAGGATCTCTGCATTGATGGTGGGATCTCTGCACGTGTGGTGGGATCTCTGCACTCATAGTGGGATCTCTCTACTTGTGATGAGATCTCTACATTTGTGGTGGGATCTCTGCACTTGTGATGGGATATCTGCACTCATGTTGGGATCTGTGTATTCATAGTGGGATCTCTCTACTTATGATGGGATCTCTGTACTTGTGGTGGGATCTCTGTACTCATGGTGGGATCTCTGTACTCATAGTGGGATCTCTGCACTCATGGTGGGATCTCTGCACTTGTGGTGGGATTTCTGCTCTCATAGTGAGATCTCTCTACTTATGGTGGGATCTCTGCACTTGTGATAGGATCTCTGCTCCTATGGAGGGATCTCCGCACTTGTGATGGGATCTCTGCACTTGTGGTGGGATCTCTGCACTCATGGTAGGATCTCTGCACTTGTGATGGGATCTCTGTACTTGTGGTGGGATCTCTGCACTTGTGATGGGATCTCTGCACTGGTGTTGGGATCTTTGCATTCATGGTGGGATCTCTGCGCTTGTGGTGGGATCTCTGCACTTGTGATGGGATCTTTGCACATGTGGTGGGATCTATGCATTCATGGTAGGATCTCTGCACTTGTGGTGGGATCTCTGCACTCATAGTGGGATCTCTTTACTTGTGGTGGGATCTCTGCACTTGTGGTGGGATCTCTGCACATGTGGTGGGATCTCTATACTCATGGTGGGATCTCTGCACTTGTGATGGGATCTATGCACTTATGGTGGGATCTTTGCACTTGTGATGGGATCTCTGCACTTATGGTGGGATCTTTGCACTTGTGATGGGATCTCTGCACTTGTGATAGGATCTCTGCATTCATGGTGGGATCTCTGCATGTGTGGTGAGATCTCTGCACTGATGCTGGGATCTTTGCACTTGTGGTGGGATCTCTTCACTTGTGATAGGATATCTGCATTGATGGTGGGATCTCTGCACATGTGGTGGGATCTCTGCACTTATGATGGGATCTCTGCACATGTGATGGGATCTCTGCACTCATGGTGGGATCTCTGCACTTGAGATAGGATCTCTGTACTCATGATGGGATCTCTGCACTTGTGGTAGGATCTCTGCACTCATAGTGTGATCTCTCTACTTGTGGTGGGATCTCTGCACTTATGGTGGGATCCTTGCACTTGTGATGGGATCTCTGCACTCATGGTGGGATCTGTGCATTCATGGTGGGATCTCTGCACTTGTGGTGATATCTCTGCACTCATAGTGGGATCTCTCTACTTATAATGGGATCTTTGTACTTGTGGTGGGATCTCTGCACTTGTGATGGGATCTCTGCACTTGTGATGGGATCTCTGCATTCATGGTGGGATCACTGCACTCATGGTGGGATCACTGTACTTGTGGTGGGATCTCTGCACTCATAGTGAGATCTCTCTACTTTTGATGGGATCTCTGCACTCATGGTGGGATCTCTGCACTTGTGATGGGATCTCTGTACTCATGATGGGATTTCTGCACTTGTGATGGGATCCCTGCACTCATGGTGGGATCTCTGCACTTGTGATGGGAATCTTTGCACTCATGGTGGGATCTCTGCACTCGTGATGGGATCTCTGTACTTGTGGTGGGATCTCTGCACTTGTGATGGGATCTCTGCACTGGTGTTGGGATCTTTGCATTCATGGTGGGATCTCTGCGCTTGTGGTGGGATCTCTGCACTTGTGATGGGATCTTTGCACATGTGGTGGGATCTATGCATTCATGGTAGGATCTCTGCACTTGTGGTGGGATCTCTGCACTCATAGTGGGATCTCTTCACTTGTGGTGGGATCTCTGCACTTGTGGTGGGATCTCTGCACATGTGGTGGGATCTCTATACTCATGGTGGTATCTCTGCACTTGTGATGGGATCTATGCACTTACGGTGGGATCTTTGCACTTGTGATGGGATCTCTGCACTTATGGTGGGATCTTTGCACTTGTGATGGGATCTCTGCACTTGTGATAGGATCTCTGCATTCATGGTGGGATCTCTGCATGTGTGGTGAGATCTCTGCACTGATGCTGGGATCTTTGCACTTGTGGTGGGATCTCTTCACTTGTGATAGGATCTCTGCATTGATGGTGGGATCTCTGCACATGTGGTGGGATCTCTGCACTTATGATGGGATCTCTGCACATGTGATGGGATCTCTGCACTTATGGTGGGATCTCTGCACTTGAGATAGGATCTCTGTACTCATGATGGGATCTCTGTACTTGTGGTGGGATCTCTGCACTCATAGTGAGATCTCTCTACTTTTGATGGGATCTCTGCACTCATGGTGGGATCTCTGCACTTGTGATGGGATCTCTGTACTCATGGTGGGATTTCTGCACTTGTGATGGGATCCCTGCACTCATGGTGGGATCTCTGCACTTGTGATGGGAATCTTTGCACTCATGGTGGGATCTCTGCACTTGTGATGGGATCTCTGCACTTGTGGTAGGATCTCTGCACTTATGGTGGGATCTCTGCACTCATGGTGGGATCTTTGTACTTGTGATGGTGTGCACTCATAGTGGGATCTCACTACTTGTGATGGGATATCTGCACTTGTGGTGGGATCTCTGCACTTATGATGGGATCTCTGCACTCCTGGTAGGATCTCTGTACTTGTGATGGGATCTCTTTACTTGTGGTGGGATCTCTGCACTTGTGATGGGATCTCTGCACTGGTGTTGGGATCTTTGCATTCATGGTGGGATCTCTGCACTTGTGGTGGGATCTCTACACTTGTGATGGGATCTCTGCACATGTGGTGGGATCTATGCACTCATGGTGGGATCTCTGCACTTGTCGTGGGATCTCTGTCCTCATAGTGGGATCTCTTCACTTGTGGTGGGATCTCTGCACTTGTGGTGGGATCTCTGCACATGTGGTGGGATCTCTATACTCATGGTGGGATCTCTGCACTTGTGATGGGATCTATGCATTATGGTGGGATCTTTGCACTTGTGATGAGATCTCTGTACTTATGGTGGGATCTTTGCACTTGGGATGGGATCTCTGCACTTGTGATAGGATCTCTGCATTCATGGTGGGATCTCTGCATGTGTGGTGAGAACTCTGGACTGATGCTGGGATCTTTGCACTTGTGGTGGGATCTCTTCACTTGTGATATGATCTCTGCATTGATGGTGGGATCTCTGCATGTGTGGTGGGATCTCTGCACTTATGATGGGATCTCTGCACATGTGATGGGATCTCTGCACTCATGGTGGGATCTCTGCACTTGAGATAGGATCTCTGTACTCATGATGGGATCTCTGTACTCATGATGGGATCTCTGCACTTGTGGTGGGATCTCTGCACTCATAGTGGGATCTCTCTACTTGTGATGGGATCTCTGCACTTATGGTGGGATCCTTGCACTTGTGATGGGATCTCTGCACTCATGGTGGGATCTGTGCATTCATGGTGGGATCTCTGCACTTGTGGTGGTATCTCTGCACTCATAGTGGGATCTCTCTACTTGTGATGGGATCTTTGTACTTGCGGTGGGATCTCTGCACTTGTGATGGGATCTCTGCACTTGTGATGGGATATCTGCATTCATGGTGGGATCTCTGCATTTGTGATGGGATCTCTGCACTCATGGTGGGATCACTGCACTTGTGGTGGGAACTCTGCACTCATAGTGAGATCTCTCTACTTTTGATGGGATCTCTGCACTCATGGTGGGATCCCTGCACTTGTGATAGGATCTCCATACTCATGGTGGGATCTCTGCACTTATGATGGGATCTCTGCACTCATGGTGGGATCTCTGCACTTGTGATGGGATCTCTGCACTTGTGGTGGGATCTCTATACTTGTGATGGGATCTCTGCTTTTGTGATGGGATCTCTGCACTCATGGTGGGATCACTGCACTTGTGGTGGGATCTCTGCACTCATAGTGAGATCTCTCTACTTTTGATGGGATCTCTGCACTCATGGTGGGATCCCTGCACTAGTGATGGGATCCCTGCACTCATGGTGGGATCTCTGTACTTGTGATGGGATCTCTGCACTCGTGATGGGATCTCTGCACTTGTGGTGGGATATCTGCACTTATGGTGGGTTATTTGCACTTATAGTGGGATCTCTATACTCATAGTGGGATCTCTCTACTTGTGATGAGATCTCTACATTTGTGGTGGGATCTCTGCACTTGTGATGGGATATCTGCACTCATGTTGGGATCTGTGTACTCATAGTGGGATCTCTCTACTTATGATGGGATCTCCGCACTTGTGATGGGATCTTTGCACTCATGGTGGGATCTCTGCACTTGTGGTGGGATCTCTGCACTCATAGTGGGATCTCTCTACTTGTTATGGGATCTCTGCACTTATGGTGGGATCCTTGCACTTGTGATGGGATCTCTGCACTCATGGTGGGATCTGTGCATTCATGGTGGGATCTCTGCACTTGTGGTGGTATCTCTGCACTCATAGTGGGATCTCTCTACTTGTGATGGGATCTTTGTACTTGTGGTGGGATCTCTGCACTTGTGATGGGATATCTGCACTTGTGATGGGATATCTGCATTCATGGTGGGATCTCTGCATTTGTGATGGGATCTCTGCACTCATGGTGGGATCACTGCACTTGTGGTAGGATCTCTGCACTCATAGTGAGATATCTCTACTTTTGATGGGATCTCTGCACTCATGGTGGGATCCCTGCACTTGTGATAGGATCCCCATACTCATTATGGGATCTCTGCACTTGTGATGGGATCTCTGCACTCATGGTGGGATCTCTGCACTTGTGATGGGATCCCTGCACTCATGGTGGGATCTCTACACTTGTGATGGGATCTCTGCACTTGTGATGGGATCTCTGCACTCGTGATGGGATCTCTGCACTCATGGTGGGATCTGTGTACTCATAGTGGAATCTCTCTACTTGTGATGGGATCTCTGCACTTGTGGCGGGATCTCTGCACTTATGGTGGGTTCTCTGCACTTATGGTGGGATCTCTATACTCATAGTGGGATCTCTCTACTTGTGATGAGATCTCTACATTTGTGGTAGGATCTCTGTACTTGTGATGGGATATCTGCACTCATGTTGGGATCTGTGTACTCATAGTGGGATCTCTCTACTTATGATGGGATCTCTGTACTTGTGGTGGGATCTCTGTACTCATGGTGGGATCTCTGTACTCATAGTGGGATCTCTGCACTCATGGTGGGATCTCTGCACTTGTGGTGGGATTTCTGCTCTCATAGTGGGATCTCTCTACTTATGGTGGGATCTCTGCACTTGTGATGGGATCTCTGCTCCTATGAAGGGATCTCCGCACTTGTGATGGGATCTCTGCACTTGTGGTGGGATCTCTGCACTTGTGGGAGGATCTCTGCACTCATGGTGGGATATCTGCACTCGTGATGGGATCTCTGCACTTGTAGTAGGATCTCTGTACTCATGGTGGGATCTTTGTACTTATGATGGTGTATCTGCACTCATGGTGGGATCTCTGCACTCACAGTGGGATCTCACTACTTGTGATGGGATATCTGCACTTGTGGTGGGATCTCTGCACTTGTGATGGGATCTCTGCACTCATGGTAGGATCTCTGCACTTTTGATGGGATCTCTGTACTTGTGGTGGGATCTCTACACTTGTGATGGGATCTATGCACTGGTGTTGGTATCTTTGCATTCATGGTGGGATCTCTGCACTTGTGGTGGGATCTCTGCACTTGTGATGGGATCTCTGCACATGTGGTGGGATCTATGCACTCATGGTGGAATCTCTGCACTTGTGGTGGGATCTCTGCACTCATAGTGGGATCTCTTCACTTGTGGTGGGATCTCTGCACTTGTGGTGGGATCTCTGCACATGTGGTGGGATCTCTATACTCATGGTGGGATCTCTGCACTTGTGATGGGATCTATGCACTTATGTTGGGATCTTTGCACTTGTGATGGGATCTCTGCACTTATGGTGGGATCTTTGTACTTGTGATGGGATCTCTGCACTTGTAATAGGATCTCTGCATTCATGGTGGGATCTCTACATGTGTGGTGAGATCTCTGCACTGATGCTGTGATCTTTGCACTTGTGGTGGGATCTCTTCACTTGTGATAGGATCTTTGCATTGATGGTGGGATCTCTGCACGTGTGGTGGGATCGCTGCACTTATGATGGGATCTCTGCACATGTGATGGGATGTCTGCACATGTGATGGGATCTCTGCACTCATGGTGGGATCTCTGCACTTGAGATAGGATCTCTGCACTCATAGTGGGATCTCTCTACTTGTGATGGGATCTCTGCACTCATGGTGGGATCCCTGCACTTGTGATGGGATCTCTGTACTCATGATGGGATCTCTGCACTCATGGTGGGATCTGTGTATTCATAGTGGAATCTCTCTACTTGTGATGGGATCTCTGCACTTGTGGTGGGATCTCTGCACATATGGTGGGTTCTCTGCACTTATGGTGGGATCTCTATACTCATAGTGGGATCTCTCTACTTGTGATGATATCTCTACATTTGTGGTGGGATCTCTGCACATGTTATGGGATATCTGCACTCATGTTGGGATCTGTGTACTCATAGTGGGATCTCTCTACTTATGATGGGATCTCTGTACTTGTGGTGGGATCTCTGTACTCATGGTGGGATCTCTGTACTCATGGTGGGATCTCTGCACTCATGGTGGGATCTCTGCACTTGTGGTGGGATTTCTGTTTATATAGTGGGATCTCTCTACTTATTGTGGGATCTCTGCACTTGTGATGGGATCTCTGCTCCTATGGAGGGATCTCCACACTTGTGATGGGATCTCTGCACTTGTGGTGGGATCTCTGTACTTGTGGTGGGATCTCTGCACTTGTGATGGGATCTCTGCACTGGTGTTGGGATCTTTGCATTCATGGTGGGATCTCTGCACTTGTGGTGGGATCTCTGCACTTGTGATGGGATCTCTGCACATGTGGTGGGATCTATGCATTCATGGTGGGATCTCTGCACTTGTGGTGGGATCTCTGCACTCATAGTGGGATCTCTTCACTTGTGGTGGGATCTCTGCACTTGTGGTGGGATCTCTGCACATGTAATGGGATCTCTATACTCATGGTGGGATCTCTGCACTTGTGATGGGATCTATGCACTTACGGTGGGATCTTTGCACTTGTGATGGGATCTCTGCAAGTATGGTGGGATCTTTGCACTTGTGATGGGATCTCTGTACTTGTGATAGGATCTCTGCATTCATGGTGGGATCTCTGCATGTGTGGTGAGATCTCTGCACTGATGCTGGGATCTTTGCACTTGTGGTGGGATCTCTCAACTTGTGATAGGATCTCTGCATTGATGGTGGGATCTCTGCATGTGTGGTGGGATCTCTGCACTTATGATGGGATCTCTGCACATGTGATGGAATCTCTGCACTCATGGTGGGATCTCTGCACTTGAGATAGGATCTCTGTACTCATGATGGGATCTCTGCACTTGTGGTGGGATCTCTGCACTCATAGTGGGATCTCTCTACTTGTGATGGGATCTCTGCACTTATGGTGGGATCCTTGTACTTGTGATGGGATCTCTGCACTCATGGTGGGATCTGTGCATTCATGGTGGGATCTCTGCACTTGTGGTGGTATCTCTGCACTCATAGTGGGATCTCTCTACTTGTGATGGGATCTTTGTACTTGTGGTGGGATCTCTGCACTTGTGATGGGATCTCTGCACTTGTGATGGGATCTCTGCATTCATGGTGGGATCTCTGCATGTGTGGTGAGATCTCTGCACTGATGCTGGGATCTTTGCACTTGTGGTGGGATCTCTTCACTTGTGATAGGATCTCTGCATTGATGGTGGGATCTCTGCACATGTGGTGGGATCTCTGCACTCATAGTGGGATCTCTCTACTTGTGATGAGATCTCTACATTTGTGGTGGGATCTCTGCACTTGTGATGGGATATCTGCACTCATGTTGGGATCTGTGTACTCATAGTGGGATCTCTCTACTTATGATGGGATCTCTGTACTTGTGGTGGGATCTCTGTACTCATGGTGGGATCTCTGTACTCATAGTGGGATCTCTGCACTCATGGTGGGATCTCTGCACTTGTGGTGGGATTTCTGCTCTCATAGTGGGATCTCTCTACTTATGGTGGGATCTCTGCACTTGTGATAGGATCTCTGCTCCTATGGAGGGATCTCCGCACTTGTGATGGGATCTCTGCACTCATGGTAGGATCTCTGCACTTGTGTGGGATCTCTGTACTTGTGGTGGGATCTCTGCACTTGTGATGGGATCTCTGCACTGGTGTTGGGATCTTTGCATTCATGGTGGGATCTCTGCGCTTGTGGTGGGATCTCTGCACTTGTGATGGGATCTTTTCACATGTGGTGGGATCTATGCATTCATGGTAGGATCTCTGCAATTGTGGTGGGATCTCTGCACTCATAGTGGGATCTCTTCACTTGTGGTGGGATCTCTGCACTTGTGGTGGGATCTCTGCACTTGTGGTGGGATTTCTGCTCTCATAGTAGGATCTCTCTACTTATGGTGGGATCTCTGCACTTGTGATAGGATCTCTGCTCCTATGGAGGGATCTCCGCACTTGTGATGGGATCTCTGCATTCATGGTGGGATCTCTGCATGTGTGGTGAGATCTCTGCACTGATGCTGGGATCTTTGCACTAGTGGTGGGATCTCTTCACTTGTGATAGGATCTCTGCATTGATGGTGGGATCTCTGCATGTGTGGTGGGATCTCTGCACTTATGATGGGATCTCTGCACATGTGATGGAATCTCTGCACTCATGGTGGGATCTCTGTACTTGAGATAGGATCTCTGTACTCATGATGGGATCTCTGCACTTGTGGTGGGATCTCTGCACTCATAGTGGGATCTCTCTACTTGTGATGGGATCTCTGCACTTATGGTGGGATCCTTGCACTTGTGATGGGATCTCTGCACTCATGGTGGGATCTGTGCATTCATGGTGGGATCTCTGCACTTGTGGTGGTATCTCTGCACTCATAGTGGGATCTCTCTACTTGTGATGGGATCTTTGTACTTATGGTGGGATCTCTGCACTTGTGATGGGATCTCTGCACTTGTGATGGGATCTCTGCATTCATGGTGGGATCTCTGCATGTGTGGTGAGATCTCTGCACTGATGCTGGGATCTTTGCACTTGTGGTGGGATCTCTTCACTTGTGATAGGATCTCTGCATTGATGGTGGGATCTCTGCATGTGTGGTGGGATCTCTGCACTCATAGTGGGATCTCTCTACTTGTGATGAGATCTCTACATTTGTGGTGGGATCTCTGCACTTGTGATGGGATATCTGCACTCATGTTGGGATCTGTGTACTCATAGTGGGATCTCTCTACTTATGATGGGATCTCCGTACTTGTGGTGGGATCTCTGTACTCATGGTGGGATCTCTGTACTCATAGTGGGATCTCTGCACTCATGGTGGGATCTCTGCACTTGTGGTGGGATTTCTGCTCTCATAGTGGGATCTCTCTACTTATGGTGGGATCTCTGCACTTGTGATAGGATCTCTGCTCCTATGGAGGGATCTCCGCACTTGTGATGGGATCTCTGCACTTGTGGTGGGATCTCTGCACTCATGGTAGGATCTCTGCACTTGTGATGGGATCTCTGTACTTGTGGTGGGATCTCTGCACTTGTGATGGGATCTCTGCACTGGTGTTGGGATCTTTGCATTCATGGTGGGATCTCTGCGCTTGTGGTGGGATCTCTGCACTTGTGATGGGATCTTTGCACATGTGGTGGGATCTATGCATTCATGGTAGGATCTCTGCACTTATGGTGGGATCTCTGCACTCATAGTGGGATCTCTTCACTTGTGGTGGGATCTCTGCACTTGTGGTGGGATCTCTGCACATGTGGTGGGATCTCTATACTCATGGTGGGATCTCTGCACTTGTGGTGGGATCTATGCACTTATGGTGGGATCTTTGAACTTGTGATGGGATCTCTGCACTTATGGTGGGATCTTTGCACTTGTGATGGGATCTCTGCACTTGTGATAGGATCTCTGCATTCATGGTGGGATCTCTGCATGTGTGGTGAGATATCTGCACTGATGCTGGGATCTTTGCACTTGTGGTGGGATCTCTTAACTTGTGATAGGATCTCTGCATTGATGGTGGGATCTCTGCACGTGTGGTGGAATCTCTGCATTGATGGTGGGATCTCTGCACGTGTGGTGGGATCTCTGCACTTATGATGGGATCTCTGCACATGTGATGGGATCTCTGCACTCATGGTGGGATCTCTGCACTTGAGATAGGATCTCTGTACTCATGATGGGATCTCTGCACTTGTGGTGGGATCTCTGCACTCATAGTGGGATCTCTCTACTTGTGATGGGATCTCTGCACTCATGGTGGGATCTGTGCATTCATGGTGGGATCTCTGCACTTGTGGTGGTATCTCTGCACTCATAGTGGGATCTCTCTACTTATGATGGGATCTTTGTACTTGTGGTGGGATCTCTGCACCTGTGATGGGATCTCTGCACTTGTGATGGGATCTCTGCATTCATGGTGGGATCTCTGCATTTGTGATGGGATCACTGCACTCATGGTGGGATCACTGCACTTGTGGTGGGATCTCTGCACTCATAGTGAGATCTCTCTACTTTTGATGGGATCTCTGCCCTCATGGTGGGATCTCTGCACTTGTGATGGGATCTCTGCACTCATGGTGGGATTTCTGCACTTATGATGGGATCCATGCACTCATGGTGGGATCTCTGCACTTGTGATGGGAATCTTTGCACTCATGGTGGGATCTCTGCACTCGTGATGGGATCTCTGCACTTGTGGTAGGATCTCTGCACTTATGGTGGGATCTCTGCACTCATGGTGGGATCTTTGTACTTGTGATGGTGTATCTGCACTCATGGTGGGATCTCTGCACTCATAGTGGGATTTCTGCACTTATGATGGGATCCATGCACTCATGGTGGGATCTCTGCACTTGTGATGGGAATCTTTGCACTCATGGTGGGATCTCTGCACTCGTGATGGGATCTCTGCACTTGTGGTAGGATCTCTGCACTTATGGTGGGATCTCTGCACTCATGGTGGGATCTTTGTACTTGTGATGGGATATCTGCACTTGTGGTGGGATCTCTGCACTTATGATGGGATCTCTGCACTTATGGTAGGATCTCTGTACTTGTGATGGGATCTCTTTACTTGTGGTGGGATCTCTGCACTTGTGATGGGATCTCTGCACTGGTGTTGGGATCTTTGCATTCATGGTGGGATCTCTGCACTTGTGGTGGGATCTCTACACTTGTGATGGGATCTCTGCACATGTGGTGGGATCTATGCACTCATGGTGGGATCTCTGCACTTGTCATGGGATCTCTGTCCTCAAAGTGGGATCTCTTCACTTGTGGTGGGATCTCTGCACTTGTGGTGGGATCTCTGCACATGTGGTGGGATCTCTGTACTCATGGTGGGATCTCTCTACTTGTGATGGGATCTTTGTACTTGTGGTGGGATCTCTGCACTTGTGATGGGATCTCTGCACTTGTGATGGGATCTCTGCATTCATGGTGGGATCTCTGCATTTGTGATGGGATCACTGCACTCATGGTGGGATCACTGCACTTGTGGTGGGATCTCTGCACTCATAGTGAGATCTCCCTACTTTTGATGGGATCTCTGCACTCATGGTGGGATCCCTGCACTTGTGATAGGATCTCCATACTCATGATGGGATCTCTGCACTTGTGATGGGATCTCTGCACTCATGGTGGGATCTCTGCACTTGTGATGGGATCTCTGCACTTGTGGTGGGATCTCTATACTTGTGATGGGATCTCTGCTTTTGTGATGGGATCTCTGCACTCATGGTGGGATCACTGCACTTGTGATGGGATCTCTGCACTCATAGTGAGATCTCTCTACTTTTGATAGGATCTCTGCACTCATGGTGGGATCCCTGCTCTTGTAATGGGATCTCTGCACTCATGGTGGGATCTGTGCATTCATGGTGGGATCTCTGCACTTGTGGTGGTATCTCTGCACTCATAGTGGTTACTCCCTACTTGTGATGCTATCTTTGTACTTGTGGTGGGATCTCTGCACTTGTGATGGGATCTCTGCACTTGTGATGGGATCTCTGCATTCTGGTGGGATCTCTGCACTTGTGATGGGATCTCTGCACTCATGGTGGGCTCTTTCTACTTGTGATGGGATCTCTGCACTCATGGTGGGATCTCTGTACTTGTGATAGGATCCCTGCACTCATGGTGGGATCTCTGCACTTGTGGTGGGATCTCTGCACTTGTGATGGGATCTCTGCACTCATGATGGGATCTCTGCACTCATGGTGGGATCTGTATACTCATAGTGGAATCTCTCTACTTGTGATGAGATCTCTACATTTGTGGTGGGATCTCTGCACTTGTGATGGGATATCTGCACTCATGTTGGGATCTGTGTATTCATAGTGGGATCTCTCTACTTATGATGGGATCTCTGTACTTGTGGTGGGATCTCTGTACTCATGGTGGGATCTCTGTACTCATAGTGGGATCTCTGCACTCATGGTGGGATCGCTGCACTTGTGGTGGGATTTCTGCTCTCATAGTGGGATCTCTCTACTTATGGTGGGATCTCTGCACTTGTGATGGGATCTCTGCTCCTATGGAGGGATTTCTGCACTTGTGGTGGGATCTCTGCACTTGTGGTGGGATCTCTGCACATGTGATGGGATCCTATACTCATGGTGGGATCTCTGCACTTGTGATGGGATCTATGCACTTACGGTGGGATCTTTGCACTTGTGATGGGATCTCTGCAAGTATGGTGGGATCTTTGCACTTGTGATGGGATCTCTGTACTTATGATAGGATCTCTGCATTCATGGTGGGATCTCTGCATGTATGGTGAGATCTCTGCACTGATGCTGGGATCTTTGCACTAGTGGTGGGATCTCTTCACTTGTGATAGGATCTCTGCATTGATGGTGGGATGTCTGCATGTGTGGTGGGATCTCTGCACTTATGATGGGATCTCTGCACATGTGATGGAATCTCTGCACTCATGGTGGGATCTCTGCACTTGAGATAGGATCTCTGTACTCATGATGGGATCTCTGCACTTGTGGTAGGATCTCTGCACTCATAGTGGGATCTCTCTACTTGTGATGGGATCTCTGCACTTATGGTGGGATCCTTGCACTTGTGATGGGATCTCTGCACTCATGGTGGGATCTGTGCATTCATGGTGGGATCTCTGCACTTGTGGTGGTATCTCTGCACTCATAGTGGGATCTCTCTACTTGTGATGGAATCTTTGTACTTGTGGTGGGATCTCTGCACTTGTGATGGGATCTCTGCATTCATGGTGGGATCTCTGCATGTGTGGTGAGATCTCTGCACTGATGCTGGGATCTTTGCACTTGTGGTGGGATCTCTTCACTTGTGATAGGATCTCTGCATTGATGGTGGGATCTCTGCACGTGTGGTGGGATCTCTGCACTCATAGTGGGATCTCTCTACTTGTGATGAGATCTCTACATTTGTGGTGGGATCTCTGCACTTGTGATGGGATATCTGCACTCATGTTGGGATCTGTGTATTCATAGTGGGATCTCTCTACTTATGATGGGATCTCTGTACTTGTGGTGGGATCTCTGTACTCATGGTGGGATCTCTGTACTCATAGTGGGATCTCTGCACTCATGGTGGGATCTCTGCACTTGTGGTGGGATTTCTGCTCTCATAGTGAGATCTCTCTACTTATGGTGGGATCTCTGCACTTGTGATAGGATCTCTGCTCCTATGGAGGGATCTCCGCACTTGTGATGGGATCTCTGCACTTGTGGTGGGATCTCTGCACTCATGGTAGGATCTCTGCACTTGTGATGGGATCTCTGTACTTGTGGTGGGATCTCTGCACTTGTGATGGGATCTCTGCACTGGTGTTGGGATCTTTGCATTCATGGTGGGATCTCTGCGCTTGTGGTGGGATCTCTGCACTTGTGATGGGATCTTTGCACATGTGGTGGGATCTATGCATTCATGGTAGGATCTCTGCACTTGTGGTGGGATCTCTGCACTCATAGTGGGATCTCTTTACTTGTGGTGGGATCTCTGCACTTGTGGTGGGATCTCTGCACATGTGGTGGGATCTCTATACTCATGGTGGGATCTCTGCACTTGTGATGGGATCTATGCACTTATGGTGGGATCTTTGCACTTGTGATGGGATCTCTGCACTTATGGTGGGATCTTTGCACTTGTGATGGGATCTCTGCACTTGTGATAGGATCTCTGCATTCATGGTGGGATCTCTGCATGTGTGGTGAGATCTCTGCACTGATGCTGGGATCTTTGCACTTGTGGTGGGATCTCTTCACTTGTGATAGGATATCTGCATTGATGGTGGGATCTCTGCACATGTGGTGGGATCTCTGCACTTATGATGGGATCTCTGCACATGTGATGGGATCTCTGCACTCATGGTGGGATCTCTGCACTTGAGATAGGATCTCTGTACTCATGATGGGATCTCTGCACTTGTGGTAGGATCTCTGCACTCATAGTGTGATCTCTCTACTTGTGGTGGGATCTCTGCACTTATGGTGGGATCCTTGCACTTGTGATGGGATCTCTGCACTCATGGTGGGATCTGTGCATTCATGGTGGGATCTCTGCACTTGTGGTGATATCTCTGCACTCATAGTGGGATCTCTCTACTTATAATGGGATCTTTGTACTTGTGGTGGGATCTCTGCACTTGTGATGGGATCTCTGCACTTGTGATGGGATCTCTGCATTCATGGTGGGATCACTGCACTCATGGTGGGATCACTGTACTTGTGGTGGGATCTCTGCACTCATAGTGAGATCTCTCTACTTTTGATGGGATCTCTGCACTCATGGTGGGATCTCTGCACTTGTGATGGGATCTCTGTACTCATGATGGGATTTCTGCACTTGTGATGGGATCCCTGCACTCATGGTGGGATCTCTGCACTTGTGATGGGAATCTTTGCACTCATGGTGGGATCTCTGCACTCGTGATGGGATCTCTGTACTTGTGGTGGGATCTCTGCACTTGTGATGGGATCTCTGCACTGGTGTTGGGATCTTTGCATTCATGGTGGGATCTCTGCGCTTGTGGTGGGATCTCTGCACTTGTGATGGGATCTTTGCACATGTGGTGGGATCTATGCATTCATGGTAGGATCTCTGCACTTGTGGTGGGATCTCTGCACTCATAGTGGGATCTCTTCACTTGTGGTGGGATCTCTGCACTTGTGGTGGGATCTCTGCACATGTGGTGGGATCTCTATACTCATGGTGGTATCTCTGCACTTGTGATGGGATCTATGCACTTACGGTGGGATCTTTGCACTTGTGATGGGATCTCTGCACTTATGGTGGGATCTTTGCACTTGTGATGGGATCTCTGCACTTGTGATAGGATCTCTGCATTCATGGTGGGATCTCTGCATGTGTGGTGAGATCTCTGCACTGATGCTGGGATCTTTGCACTTGTGGTGGGATCTCTTCACTTGTGATAGGATCTCTGCATTGATGGTGGGATCTCTGCACATGTGGTGGGATCTCTGCACTTATGATGGGATCTCTGCACATGTGATGGGATCTCTGCACTTATGGTGGGATCTCTGCACTTGAGATAGGATCTCTGTACTCATGATGGGATCTCTGTACTTGTGGTGGGATCTCTGCACTCATAGTGAGATCTCTCTACTTTTGATGGGATCTCTGCACTCATGGTGGGATCTCTGCACTTGTGATGGGATCTCTGTACTCATGGTGGGATTTCTGCACTTGTGATGGGATCCCTGCACTCATGGTGGGATCTCTGCACTTGTGATGGGAATCTTTGCACTCATGGTGGGATCTCTGCACTTGTGATGGGATCTCTGCACTTGTGGTAGGATCTCTGCACTTATGGTGGGATCTCTGCACTCATGGTGGGATCTTTGTACTTGTGATGGTGTGCACTCATAGTGGGATCTCACTACTTGTGATGGGATATCTGCACTTGTGGTGGGATCTCTGCACTTATGATGGGATCTCTGCACTCCTGGTAGGATCTCTGTACTTGTGATGGGATCTCTTTACTTGTGGTGGGATCTCTGCACTTGTGATGGGATCTCTGCACTGGTGTTGGGATCTTTGCATTCATGGTGGGATCTCTGCACTTGTGGTGGGATCTCTACACTTGTGATGGGATCTCTGCACATGTGGTGGGATCTATGCACTCATGGTGGGATCTCTGCACTTGTCGTGGGATCTCTGTCCTCATAGTGGGATCTCTTCACTTGTGGTGGGATCTCTGCACTTGTGGTGGGATCTCTGCACATGTGGTGGGATCTCTATACTCATGGTGGGATCTCTGCACTTGTGATGGGATCTATGCATTATGGTGGGATCTTTGCACTTGTGATGAGATCTCTGTACTTATGGTGGGATCTTTGCACTTGGGATGGGATCTCTGCACTTGTGATAGGATCTCTGCATTCATGGTGGGATCTCTGCATGTGTGGTGAGAACTCTGGACTGATGCTGGGATCTTTGCACTTGTGGTGGGATCTCTTCACTTGTGATATGATCTCTGCATTGATGGTGGGATCTCTGCATGTGTGGTGGGATCTCTGCACTTATGATGGGATCTCTGCACATGTGATGGGATCTCTGCACTCATGGTGGGATCTCTGCACTTGAGATAGGATCTCTGTACTCATGATGGGATCTCTGTACTCATGATGGGATCTCTGCACTTGTGGTGGGATCTCTGCACTCATAGTGGGATCTCTCTACTTGTGATGGGATCTCTGCACTTATGGTGGGATCCTTGCACTTGTGATGGGATCTCTGCACTCATGGTGGGATCTGTGCATTCATGGTGGGATCTCTGCACTTGTGGTGGTATCTCTGCACTCATAGTGGGATCTCTCTACTTGTGATGGGATCTTTGTACTTGCGGTGGGATCTCTGCACTTGTGATGGGATCTCTGCACTTGTGATGGGATATCTGCATTCATGGTGGGATCTCTGCATTTGTGATGGGATCTCTGCACTCATGGTGGGATCACTGCACTTGTGGTGGGAACTCTGCACTCATAGTGAGATCTCTCTACTTTTGATGGGATCTCTGCACTCATGGTGGGATCCCTGCACTTGTGATAGGATCTCCATACTCATGGTGGGATCTCTGCACTTATGATGGGATCTCTGCACTCATGGTGGGATCTCTGCACTTGTGATGGGATCTCTGCACTTGTGGTGGGATCTCTATACTTGTGATGGGATCTCTGCTTTTGTGATGGGATCTCTGCACTCATGGTGGGATCACTGCACTTGTGGTGGGATCTCTGCACTCATAGTGAGATCTCTCTACTTTTGATGGGATCTCTGCACTCATGGTGGGATCCCTGCACTAGTGATGGGATCCCTGCACTCATGGTGGGATCTCTGTACTTGTGATGGGATCTCTGCACTCGTGATGGGATCTCTGCACTTGTGGTGGGATATCTGCACTTATGGTGGGTTATTTGCACTTATAGTGGGATCTCTATACTCATAGTGGGATCTCTCTACTTGTGATGAGATCTCTACATTTGTGGTGGGATCTCTGCACTTGTGATGGGATATCTGCACTCATGTTGGGATCTGTGTACTCATAGTGGGATCTCTCTACTTATGATGGGATCTCCGCACTTGTGATGGGATCTTTGCACTCATGGTGGGATCTCTGCACTTGTGGTGGGATCTCTGCACTCATAGTGGGATCTCTCTACTTGTTATGGGATCTCTGCACTTATGGTGGGATCCTTGCACTTGTGATGGGATCTCTGCACTCATGGTGGGATCTGTGCATTCATGGTGGGATCTCTGCACTTGTGGTGGTATCTCTGCACTCATAGTGGGATCTCTCTACTTGTGATGGGATCTTTGTACTTGTGGTGGGATCTCTGCACTTGTGATGGGATATCTGCACTTGTGATGGGATATCTGCATTCATGGTGGGATCTCTGCATTTGTGATGGGATCTCTGCACTCATGGTGGGATCACTGCACTTGTGGTAGGATCTCTGCACTCATAGTGAGATATCTCTACTTTTGATGGGATCTCTGCACTCATGGTGGGATCCCTGCACTTGTGATAGGATCCCCATACTCATTATGGGATCTCTGCACTTGTGATGGGATCTCTGCACTCATGGTGGGATCTCTGCACTTGTGATGGGATCCCTGCACTCATGGTGGGATCTCTACACTTGTGATGGGATCTCTGCACTTGTGATGGGATCTCTGCACTCGTGATGGGATCTCTGCACTCATGGTGGGATCTGTGTACTCATAGTGGAATCTCTCTACTTGTGATGGGATCTCTGCACTTGTGGCGGGATCTCTGCACTTATGGTGGGTTCTCTGCACTTATGGTGGGATCTCTATACTCATAGTGGGATCTCTCTACTTGTGATGAGATCTCTACATTTGTGGTAGGATCTCTGTACTTGTGATGGGATATCTGCACTCATGTTGGGATCTGTGTACTCATAGTGGGATCTCTCTACTTATGATGGGATCTCTGTACTTGTGGTGGGATCTCTGTACTCATGGTGGGATCTCTGTACTCATAGTGGGATCTCTGCACTCATGGTGGGATCTCTGCACTTGTGGTGGGATTTCTGCTCTCATAGTGGGATCTCTCTACTTATGGTGGGATCTCTGCACTTGTGATGGGATCTCTGCTCCTATGAAGGGATCTCCGCACTTGTGATGGGATCTCTGCACTTGTGGTGGGATCTCTGCACTTGTGGGAGGATCTCTGCACTCATGGTGGGATATCTGCACTCGTGATGGGATCTCTGCACTTGTAGTAGGATCTCTGTACTCATGGTGGGATCTTTGTACTTATGATGGTGTATCTGCACTCATGGTGGGATCTCTGCACTCACAGTGGGATCTCACTACTTGTGATGGGATATCTGCACTTGTGGTGGGATCTCTGCACTTGTGATGGGATCTCTGCACTCATGGTAGGATCTCTGCACTTTTGATGGGATCTCTGTACTTGTGGTGGGATCTCTACACTTGTGATGGGATCTATGCACTGGTGTTGGTATCTTTGCATTCATGGTGGGATCTCTGCACTTGTGGTGGGATCTCTGCACTTGTGATGGGATCTCTGCACATGTGGTGGGATCTATGCACTCATGGTGGAATCTCTGCACTTGTGGTGGGATCTCTGCACTCATAGTGGGATCTCTTCACTTGTGGTGGGATCTCTGCACTTGTGGTGGGATCTCTGCACATGTGGTGGGATCTCTATACTCATGGTGGGATCTCTGCACTTGTGATGGGATCTATGCACTTATGTTGGGATCTTTGCACTTGTGATGGGATCTCTGCACTTATGGTGGGATCTTTGTACTTGTGATGGGATCTCTGCACTTGTAATAGGATCTCTGCATTCATGGTGGGATCTCTACATGTGTGGTGAGATCTCTGCACTGATGCTGTGATCTTTGCACTTGTGGTGGGATCTCTTCACTTGTGATAGGATCTTTGCATTGATGGTGGGATCTCTGCACGTGTGGTGGGATCGCTGCACTTATGATGGGATCTCTGCACATGTGATGGGATGTCTGCACATGTGATGGGATCTCTGCACTCATGGTGGGATCTCTGCACTTGAGATAGGATCTCTGCACTCATAGTGGGATCTCTCTACTTGTGATGGGATCTCTGCACTCATGGTGGGATCCCTGCACTTGTGATGGGATCTCTGTACTCATGATGGGATCTCTGCACTCATGGTGGGATCTGTGTATTCATAGTGGAATCTCTCTACTTGTGATGGGATCTCTGCACTTGTGGTGGGATCTCTGCACATATGGTGGGTTCTCTGCACTTATGGTGGGATCTCTATACTCATAGTGGGATCTCTCTACTTGTGATGATATCTCTACATTTGTGGTGGGATCTCTGCACATGTTATGGGATATCTGCACTCATGTTGGGATCTGTGTACTCATAGTGGGATCTCTCTACTTATGATGGGATCTCTGTACTTGTGGTGGGATCTCTGTACTCATGGTGGGATCTCTGTACTCATGGTGGGATCTCTGCACTCATGGTGGGATCTCTGCACTTGTGGTGGGATTTCTGTTTATATAGTGGGATCTCTCTACTTATTGTGGGATCTCTGCACTTGTGATGGGATCTCTGCTCCTATGGAGGGATCTCCACACTTGTGATGGGATCTCTGCACTTGTGGTGGGATCTCTGTACTTGTGGTGGGATCTCTGCACTTGTGATGGGATCTCTGCACTGGTGTTGGGATCTTTGCATTCATGGTGGGATCTCTGCACTTGTGGTGGGATCTCTGCACTTGTGATGGGATCTCTGCACATGTGGTGGGATCTATGCATTCATGGTGGGATCTCTGCACTTGTGGTGGGATCTCTGCACTCATAGTGGGATCTCTTCACTTGTGGTGGGATCTCTGCACTTGTGGTGGGATCTCTGCACATGTAATGGGATCTCTATACTCATGGTGGGATCTCTGCACTTGTGATGGGATCTATGCACTTACGGTGGGATCTTTGCACTTGTGATGGGATCTCTGCAAGTATGGTGGGATCTTTGCACTTGTGATGGGATCTCTGTACTTGTGATAGGATCTCTGCATTCATGGTGGGATCTCTGCATGTGTGGTGAGATCTCTGCACTGATGCTGGGATCTTTGCACTTGTGGTGGGATCTCTCAACTTGTGATAGGATCTCTGCATTGATGGTGGGATCTCTGCATGTGTGGTGGGATCTCTGCACTTATGATGGGATCTCTGCACATGTGATGGAATCTCTGCACTCATGGTGGGATCTCTGCACTTGAGATAGGATCTCTGTACTCATGATGGGATCTCTGCACTTGTGGTGGGATCTCTGCACTCATAGTGGGATCTCTCTACTTGTGATGGGATCTCTGCACTTATGGTGGGATCCTTGTACTTGTGATGGGATCTCTGCACTCATGGTGGGATCTGTGCATTCATGGTGGGATCTCTGCACTTGTGGTGGTATCTCTGCACTCATAGTGGGATCTCTCTACTTGTGATGGGATCTTTGTACTTGTGGTGGGATCTCTGCACTTGTGATGGGATCTCTGCACTTGTGATGGGATCTCTGCATTCATGGTGGGATCTCTGCATGTGTGGTGAGATCTCTGCACTGATGCTGGGATCTTTGCACTTGTGGTGGGATCTCTTCACTTGTGATAGGATCTCTGCATTGATGGTGGGATCTCTGCACATGTGGTGGGATCTCTGCACTCATAGTGGGATCTCTCTACTTGTGATGAGATCTCTACATTTGTGGTGGGATCTCTGCACTTGTGATGGGATATCTGCACTCATGTTGGGATCTGTGTACTCATAGTGGGATCTCTCTACTTATGATGGGATCTCTGTACTTGTGGTGGGATCTCTGTACTCATGGTGGGATCTCTGTACTCATAGTGGGATCTCTGCACTCATGGTGGGATCTCTGCACTTGTGGTGGGATTTCTGCTCTCATAGTGGGATCTCTCTACTTATGGTGGGATCTCTGCACTTGTGATAGGATCTCTGCTCCTATGGAGGGATCTCCGCACTTGTGATGGGATCTCTGCACTCATGGTAGGATCTCTGCACTTGTGTGGGATCTCTGTACTTGTGGTGGGATCTCTGCACTTGTGATGGGATCTCTGCACTGGTGTTGGGATCTTTGCATTCATGGTGGGATCTCTGCGCTTGTGGTGGGATCTCTGCACTTGTGATGGGATCTTTTCACATGTGGTGGGATCTATGCATTCATGGTAGGATCTCTGCAATTGTGGTGGGATCTCTGCACTCATAGTGGGATCTCTTCACTTGTGGTGGGATCTCTGCACTTGTGGTGGGATCTCTGCACTTGTGGTGGGATTTCTGCTCTCATAGTAGGATCTCTCTACTTATGGTGGGATCTCTGCACTTGTGATAGGATCTCTGCTCCTATGGAGGGATCTCCGCACTTGTGATGGGATCTCTGCATTCATGGTGGGATCTCTGCATGTGTGGTGAGATCTCTGCACTGATGCTGGGATCTTTGCACTAGTGGTGGGATCTCTTCACTTGTGATAGGATCTCTGCATTGATGGTGGGATCTCTGCATGTGTGGTGGGATCTCTGCACTTATGATGGGATCTCTGCACATGTGATGGAATCTCTGCACTCATGGTGGGATCTCTGTACTTGAGATAGGATCTCTGTACTCATGATGGGATCTCTGCACTTGTGGTGGGATCTCTGCACTCATAGTGGGATCTCTCTACTTGTGATGGGATCTCTGCACTTATGGTGGGATCCTTGCACTTGTGATGGGATCTCTGCACTCATGGTGGGATCTGTGCATTCATGGTGGGATCTCTGCACTTGTGGTGGTATCTCTGCACTCATAGTGGGATCTCTCTACTTGTGATGGGATCTTTGTACTTATGGTGGGATCTCTGCACTTGTGATGGGATCTCTGCACTTGTGATGGGATCTCTGCATTCATGGTGGGATCTCTGCATGTGTGGTGAGATCTCTGCACTGATGCTGGGATCTTTGCACTTGTGGTGGGATCTCTTCACTTGTGATAGGATCTCTGCATTGATGGTGGGATCTCTGCATGTGTGGTGGGATCTCTGCACTCATAGTGGGATCTCTCTACTTGTGATGAGATCTCTACATTTGTGGTGGGATCTCTGCACTTGTGATGGGATATCTGCACTCATGTTGGGATCTGTGTACTCATAGTGGGATCTCTCTACTTATGATGGGATCTCCGTACTTGTGGTGGGATCTCTGTACTCATGGTGGGATCTCTGTACTCATAGTGGGATCTCTGCACTCATGGTGGGATCTCTGCACTTGTGGTGGGATTTCTGCTCTCATAGTGGGATCTCTCTACTTATGGTGGGATCTCTGCACTTGTGATAGGATCTCTGCTCCTATGGAGGGATCTCCGCACTTGTGATGGGATCTCTGCACTTGTGGTGGGATCTCTGCACTCATGGTAGGATCTCTGCACTTGTGATGGGATCTCTGTACTTGTGGTGGGATCTCTGCACTTGTGATGGGATCTCTGCACTGGTGTTGGGATCTTTGCATTCATGGTGGGATCTCTGCGCTTGTGGTGGGATCTCTGCACTTGTGATGGGATCTTTGCACATGTGGTGGGATCTATGCATTCATGGTAGGATCTCTGCACTTATGGTGGGATCTCTGCACTCATAGTGGGATCTCTTCACTTGTGGTGGGATCTCTGCACTTGTGGTGGGATCTCTGCACATGTGGTGGGATCTCTATACTCATGGTGGGATCTCTGCACTTGTGGTGGGATCTATGCACTTATGGTGGGATCTTTGAACTTGTGATGGGATCTCTGCACTTATGGTGGGATCTTTGCACTTGTGATGGGATCTCTGCACTTGTGATAGGATCTCTGCATTCATGGTGGGATCTCTGCATGTGTGGTGAGATATCTGCACTGATGCTGGGATCTTTGCACTTGTGGTGGGATCTCTTAACTTGTGATAGGATCTCTGCATTGATGGTGGGATCTCTGCACGTGTGGTGGAATCTCTGCATTGATGGTGGGATCTCTGCACGTGTGGTGGGATCTCTGCACTTATGATGGGATCTCTGCACATGTGATGGGATCTCTGCACTCATGGTGGGATCTCTGCACTTGAGATAGGATCTCTGTACTCATGATGGGATCTCTGCACTTGTGGTGGGATCTCTGCACTCATAGTGGGATCTCTCTACTTGTGATGGGATCTCTGCACTCATGGTGGGATCTGTGCATTCATGGTGGGATCTCTGCACTTGTGGTGGTATCTCTGCACTCATAGTGGGATCTCTCTACTTATGATGGGATCTTTGTACTTGTGGTGGGATCTCTGCACCTGTGATGGGATCTCTGCACTTGTGATGGGATCTCTGCATTCATGGTGGGATCTCTGCATTTGTGATGGGATCACTGCACTCATGGTGGGATCACTGCACTTGTGGTGGGATCTCTGCACTCATAGTGAGATCTCTCTACTTTTGATGGGATCTCTGCCCTCATGGTGGGATCTCTGCACTTGTGATGGGATCTCTGCACTCATGGTGGGATTTCTGCACTTATGATGGGATCCATGCACTCATGGTGGGATCTCTGCACTTGTGATGGGAATCTTTGCACTCATGGTGGGATCTCTGCACTCGTGATGGGATCTCTGCACTTGTGGTAGGATCTCTGCACTTATGGTGGGATCTCTGCACTCATGGTGGGATCTTTGTACTTGTGATGGTGTATCTGCACTCATGGTGGGATCTCTGCACTCATAGTGGGATTTCTGCACTTATGATGGGATCCATGCACTCATGGTGGGATCTCTGCACTTGTGATGGGAATCTTTGCACTCATGGTGGGATCTCTGCACTCGTGATGGGATCTCTGCACTTGTGGTAGGATCTCTGCACTTATGGTGGGATCTCTGCACTCATGGTGGGATCTTTGTACTTGTGATGGGATATCTGCACTTGTGGTGGGATCTCTGCACTTATGATGGGATCTCTGCACTTATGGTAGGATCTCTGTACTTGTGATGGGATCTCTTTACTTGTGGTGGGATCTCTGCACTTGTGATGGGATCTCTGCACTGGTGTTGGGATCTTTGCATTCATGGTGGGATCTCTGCACTTGTGGTGGGATCTCTACACTTGTGATGGGATCTCTGCACATGTGGTGGGATCTATGCACTCATGGTGGGATCTCTGCACTTGTCATGGGATCTCTGTCCTCAAAGTGGGATCTCTTCACTTGTGGTGGGATCTCTGCACTTGTGGTGGGATCTCTGCACATGTGGTGGGATCTCTGTACTCATGGTGGGATCTCTCTACTTGTGATGGGATCTTTGTACTTGTGGTGGGATCTCTGCACTTGTGATGGGATCTCTGCACTTGTGATGGGATCTCTGCATTCATGGTGGGATCTCTGCATTTGTGATGGGATCACTGCACTCATGGTGGGATCACTGCACTTGTGGTGGGATCTCTGCACTCATAGTGAGATCTCCCTACTTTTGATGGGATCTCTGCACTCATGGTGGGATCCCTGCACTTGTGATAGGATCTCCATACTCATGATGGGATCTCTGCACTTGTGATGGGATCTCTGCACTCATGGTGGGATCTCTGCACTTGTGATGGGATCTCTGCACTTGTGGTGGGATCTCTATACTTGTGATGGGATCTCTGCTTTTGTGATGGGATCTCTGCACTCATGGTGGGATCACTGCACTTGTGATGGGATCTCTGCACTCATAGTGAGATCTCTCTACTTTTGATAGGATCTCTGCACTCATGGTGGGATCCCTGCTCTTGTAATGGGATCTCTGCACTCATGGTGGGATCTGTGCATTCATGGTGGGATCTCTGCACTTGTGGTGGTATCTCTGCACTCATAGTGGTTACTCCCTACTTGTGATGCTATCTTTGTACTTGTGGTGGGATCTCTGCACTTGTGATGGGATCTCTGCACTTGTGATGGGATCTCTGCATTCTGGTGGGATCTCTGCACTTGTGATGGGATCTCTGCACTCATGGTGGGCTCTTTCTACTTGTGATGGGATCTCTGCACTCATGGTGGGATCTCTGTACTTGTGATAGGATCCCTGCACTCATGGTGGGATCTCTGCACTTGTGGTGGGATCTCTGCACTTGTGATGGGATCTCTGCACTCATGATGGGATCTCTGCACTCATGGTGGGATCTGTATACTCATAGTGGAATCTCTCTACTTGTGATGAGATCTCTACATTTGTGGTGGGATCTCTGCACTTGTGATGGGATATCTGCACTCATGTTGGGATCTGTGTATTCATAGTGGGATCTCTCTACTTATGATGGGATCTCTGTACTTGTGGTGGGATCTCTGTACTCATGGTGGGATCTCTGTACTCATAGTGGGATCTCTGCACTCATGGTGGGATCGCTGCACTTGTGGTGGGATTTCTGCTCTCATAGTGGGATCTCTCTACTTATGGTGGGATCTCTGCACTTGTGATGGGATCTCTGCTCCTATGGAGGGATTTCTGCACTTGTGATGGGATCTCTGCACTTGTGGTGGGATCTCTGCACTTGTGGTAGGATCTCTGCACTCATGTTGGGATCTTTGTCTACTTGTGATGGTGTATCTGAGCTCATGGTGGGATCTCTGCCCTCATAGTGGGATCTCTCTACTTGTGATGGGATCTTTGTACTTGTGGTGGGATCTCTGCACTTGTGATGGGATCTCTGCACTTGTGATGGGATCTCTGCATTCATGGTGGGATCTCTACATTTGTGGTGGGATCTCTGCACTTGTAATGGGATATCTGCACTCATGTTGGGATCTGTGTACTCACAGTGGGATGTCTCTACTTATGATGCGATCTCTGTACTTGTGGTGGGATCTCTGTACTCATGGTGGGATCTCTGTACTCATTGTGGGATCTCTGCACTCATGGTGGGATCTCTGCACTTGTGGTGGGATTTCTGCTCTCATAGTGGGATCTCTCTACTTATGGTGGGATCTCTGCACTTGTGATAGGATCTCTGCTCCTATGGAGGGATCTCCGCACTTGTGATGGGATCTCTGCACTCATGGTAGGATCTCTGCACTTGTGATGGGATCTCTGTACTTGTGGTGGGATCTCTGCACTCATGGTGGGATCTCTGCACTTGTGACGGGATCTCTGCACTTGTGGTGGGATCTCTATACTTGTGATGGGATCTCTGCTTTTGTGATGGGATCTCTGCACTCATGGTGGGATCACTGCACTTGTGGTGGGATCTCTGCACTCATAGTGAGATCTCTCTACTTTTGATGGGATCTCTGCACTCATGGTGGGATCCCTGCACTTGTGATGGGATCTCTGCACTCATGATGGGATCTCTGCACTCGTGGTGGGATCTGTGTACTCATAGTGGAATCTCTCTACTTGTAATGGGATCTCTGCACTTGTGGTGGGATCTCTGCACTTATGGTGGGTTCTCTGCACTTATGGTGGGATCTCTATACTCATAGTGGTGGGATCTCTCTACTTGTGATGAGATCTCTACATTTGTGGTGGGATCTCTGCACTTGTGATGGGATATCTGCACTCATGTTGGGATCTGTGTACTCATAGTGGGATCTCTCTACTTATGATGGGATCTCTGTACTTGTGGTGGGATCTCTGTACTCATGGTGGGATCTCTGTACTCATAGTGGGATCTCTGCACTCATGGTGGGATCTCTGCACTTGTGGTGGGATTTCTGCTCTCATAGTGGGATCTCTCTACTTATGGTGGGATCTCTGCACTTGTGATAGGATCTCTGCTCCTATGGAGGGATCTCCGCACTTGTGATGGGATCTCTGCACTTGTGGTGGGATCTCTGCACTCATGGTAGGATCTCTGCACTTGTGATGGGATCTCTGTACTTGTGGTGGGATCTCTGCACTTGTGATGGGATCTCTGCACTGGTGTTGGGATCTTTGCATTCATGGTGGGATCTCTGCGCTTGTGGTGGGATCTCTGCACTTGTGATGTGATCTTTGCACATGTGGTGGGATCTATGCATTCATGGTGGGATCTCTGCACTTGTGGTGGGATCTCTGCACTCATAGTGGGATCTCTTCACTTGTGGTGGGATCTCTGCACTTTTGGTGGGATATCTGCACATGTGGTGGGATCTCTATACTCATGGTGGGATCTCTGCACTTGTGATGGGATCTATGCACTTACGGTGGGATCTTTGCACTTGTGATGGGATCTCTGCACTTATGGTGGGATCTTTGCACTTGTGATGGGATCTCTGCACTTGTGATAGGATCTCTGCATTCATGGTGGGATCTCTGCATGTGTGGTGAGATCTCTGCACTGATGCTGGGATCTTTGCACTTGTGGTGGGATCTCATCACTTGTGATAGGATCTCTGCATTGATGGTGGGATCTCTGCATGTGTGGTGGGATCTCTGCACTTATGATGGGATCTCTGCACATGTGATGGGATCTCTGCACTCATGGTGGGATCTCTACACTTGAGATAGGATCTCTATACTCATGATGGGATCTCTGCACTTGTGGTGGGATCTCTGCACTCATAGTGGGATCTCTCGACTTGTGATGGGATCTCTGCACTTATGGTGGGATCCTTGCACTTGTGATGGGATCTCTGCACTCATGGTGGGATCTGTGCATTCATGGTGGGATCTCTGCACTTGTGGTGGTATCTCTGCACTCATAGTGGGATCTCTCTACTTGTGATGGGATCTTTGTACTTGTGGTGGGATCTCTGCACTTGTGATGGGATCTCTGCACTTGTGATGGGATCTCTGCATTCATGGTGGGATCTCTGCATTTGTGATGGGATCACTGCACTCATGGTGGGATCACTGCACTTGTGGTGGGATCTCTGCACTCATAGTGAGATCTCCCTACTTTTGATGGGATTTCTGCACTCATGGTGGGATCCCTGCACTTGTGATAGGATCTCCATACTCATGATGGGATCTCTGCACTTGTGATGGGATCTCTGCACTCATGGTGGGATCTCTGCACTTGTGATGGGATCTCTGCACTTGTGGTGGGATCTCTATACTTGTGATGGGATCTCTGCTTTTGTGATGGGATCTCTGCACTCATGGTGGGATCACTGCACTTGTGGTGAGATCTCTGCACTCATAGTGAGATCTCTCTACTTTTGATAGGATCTCTGTACTCATGGTGGGATCCCTGCTCTTGTGATGGGATCTCTGCACTCATGGTGGGATCTGTGCATTCATGGTGGGATCTCTGCACTTGTGGTGGTATCTCTGCACTCATAGTGGTTACTCCCTACTTGTGATGCTATCTTTGTACTTGTGGTGGGATCTCTGCACTTGTGATGGGATCTCTGCACTTGTGATGGGATCTCTGCATTCATGGTGGGATCTCTGCACTTGTGATGGGATCTCTGCACTCATGGTGGGCTCTTTCTACTTGTGATGGGATCTCTGCACTCATGGTGGGATCTCTGCACTTGTGATAGGATCCCTGCACTCATGGTGGGATCTCTGCACTTGTGGTGGGATCTCTGCACTTGTGATGGGATCTCTGCACTCATGATGGGATCTCTGCATTCATGGTGGGATCTGTGTACTCATAGTGGAATCTCTCTACTTGTGATGAGATCTCTACATTTGTGGTGGGATCTCTGCACTTGTGATGGGAAATGTGCACTCATGTTGGGATCTGTGTATTCATAGTGGGATCTCTCTACTTATGATGGGATCTCTGTACTTGTGGTGGGATCTCTGTACTCATGGTGGGATCTCTGTACTCATAGTGGGATCTCTGCACTCATGGTGGTATCGCTGCACTTGTGGTGGGATTTCTGCTCTCATAGTGGGATCTCTCTACTTATGGTGGGATCTCTGCACTTGTGATGGGATCTCTGCTCCTATGGAGGGATTTCTGCACTTGTGATGGGATCTCTGCACTTGTGGTGGGATCTCTGCACTTGTGGTAGGATCTCTGCACTCATGTTGGGATCTTTGTCTACTTGTGATGGTGTATCTGAGCTCATGGTGGGATCTCTGCCCTCATAGTGGGATCTCTCTACTAGTGATGGGATCTCTGCATTTGTGGTGGGATCCCTGCACTTGTGATGGGATCTCTGCACTTATGGTGGGATCTCTGCACTTGTGATGGGATCTCTGCTCTCATGATGGGATCCCTGCCCTTGTGATAGGATCTCTGCATGCATGGTGGAATCTCTGCACTCGTGGGATCTCTGCACTTGTGAAGGGATCTCTGCACTTGTGGTGGGATCTCTGTATTCATGATTTGATCTCTGCACTTGTGGTGGGATCTCTCTACTTGTGATAGGATCTTTGCACTCATGGTGTGATCTCTGCACTTGTGATAGGATCTCTGCACTCATGGTGGGATCTCTGCATTCAAAGTTAGATCTCCCAACTTGTGATGGGATATCTGCACTTGTGGTGGGATCTCTGCACTCATAGTGGGCTCTCTCTACTTGTGATGGGATCTTTGCTCTCATGGTGGGATCTCTGTACTTGTAATGGGATCTCTCCTTTCAGTGGGATCTCTGCACTTGTGATGGGATATTTGCACTCATGGTGGGATCTCTGTACTTGTGGTAGGATCTCTGCACTTATAGTGACATGTCTCCACTTGTGATGGGATCTCTGCACTCATGGTAGGATCTCTGCACTTGTGATGGGATCTCTGTACTCATGGTGGAATCTCTGCATTTGTGATGGGATCTCTGCACTCATGGCGGGATCACTGCACTTGTTATGGGATCTCTGCACTAATAGTGAAATCTCTCTACTTTTGATGGGATCTCTGCACTCATGGTGGGATCCCTGCACTTGTGATAGGATCTCCGTACTCATGGTGGGATCTCTGCACTTGTGATGGGATCTCTGCACTCATGGTGGGATCTCTGCACTTGTGATGGGATCTCTGCACTTGTGGTGGGATCTCTATACTTGTGATGGGATCTCTGCTTTTGTGATGGGATCTCTGCACTCATGGTGGGATTCCTGCACTTGTGATGGGATCTCTGCACTCATGGTGGGATCTGTGCATTCATGGTGGAATCTCTGCACTTGTGGTGGTATCTCTGAACTCATAGTGGGATCTCTCTACTTGTGATGGGATCTTTGTACTTGTGGTGGGATCGCTGCACTTGTGATGTGATCTCTGCACTTGTGATGGGATCTCTGCATTCATGGTGGGATCTCTGCACTTGTGATGGGATCTCTGCACTCATGGTGGGCTCTTTCTTCTTGTGATGGGATCTCTGCACTCATGGTGGGATCTCTGCACTTGTGATGGGATCCCTGCACTCATGGTGGGATCTCTGCACTTGTGGTGGGATCTCTGCACTTGTGATTAGATCTCTGCACTCGTGATGGGATCTCTGCACTCATGGTGGGATCTGTGTACTCATAGTGGAATCTCTCTACTTGTGATGGGATCTCTGCACTTGTGGTGGGATCTCTGCACTCATGGTGGGTTCTCTGCACTTATGGTGGGATCTCTATACTCATAGTGGGATCTCTCTACTTGTGATGAGATCTCTACATTTGTGCTGGGATCTCTGCACTTGTGATGGGATATCTGCACTCATGTTGGGATCTGTGTATTCATAGTGGGATCTCTCTACTTATGATGGGATCTCTGTACTTGTGGTGGGATCTCTGTACTCATGGTGGGATCTCTGTACTCATAGTGGGATCTCTGCACTCATGGTGGGATCGCTGCACTTGTGGTGGGATTTCTGCTCTCATAGTGGGATCTCTCTACTTATGGTGGGATCTCTGCACTTGTGATGGGATCTCTGCTCCTATGGAGGGATCTCTGCACTTGTGATGGGATCTCTGCACTTGTGGCGGGATCTCTGCACTTGTGGTGGGATCTCTGCACTCATGGTGGGATATCTGCACTCGTGATGGGATCTCTGCACTTGTGGTAGGATCTCTGCACTCATGTTGGGATCTTTGTACTTGTGATGGTGTATCTGCGCTCATGGTGGGATCTCTGCCCTCATAGTGGGATCTCTCTACTAGTGATGGGATCTCTGCATTTGTGGTGGGATCTCTGCACTTGTGATGGGATCTCTGCACTTATGGTGGGATCTCTGCACTTGTGATGGGATCTCTGCTTTCATGATGGGATCCCTGCCCTTGTGATAGGATCTCTGCATGCATGGTGGAATCTCTGCACTTGTGGGATCTCTGCACTTGTGAAGGGATCTCTGCACTTGTGGTGGGATATCTGTATTCATGATTTGATCTCTGCACTTGTGGTGGGATCTCTCTACTTGTGATAGGATCTTTGCACTCATGGTGGGATCTCTGCACTTGTGATAGGATCTCTGCACTCATGGTGGGATCTCTGCATTCAAAGTTAGATCTCCCAACTTGTGATGGGATCTCTGCACTTGTGGTGGGATCTCTGCACTCATAGTGGGATCTCTCTACTTGTGATGGGATCTCTGCTCTCATGGTGGGATCTCTGTACTTGTGATGGGATCTCTCCACTCAGTGGGATCTCTGCACTTGTGATGGGATCTTTGCACTCATGGTAGGATCTCTGCACTTGTGGTGGGATCTCTGCACTCATAGTGGCATGTCTCCACTTGTGATGGGATCTCTGCACTCATGGTAGGATCTCTGCACTTGTGATGGGATCTCTGTACTCATGGTGGGATCTCTGCATTTGTGATGGGATCTCTGCACTCATGGTGGGATCACTGCACTTGTGGTGGGATCTCTGCACTAATAGTGAAATCTCTCTACTTTTGATGGGATCTCTGCACTCATGGTGGGATCCCTGCACTTGTGATAGGATCTCCGTACTCATGGTGGGATCTCTGCACTTTTGATGGGATCTCTGCACTCATGGTGGGATCTCTGCACTTGTGATGGGATCTCTGCACTTGTGGTGGGATCTCTATAAATGTGATGGGATCTCTGCTTTCGTGATAGGATCTCTGCACTCATGGTGGGATCACTGCACTTGTGGTGGGATCTCTGCACTCATAGTGAGATCTCTCTACTTTTGATGGGATCTCTGCACTCATGGTGGGATCCCTGCACTTGTGATGGGATCTCTGCACTCATGGTGGGATCTGTGCATTCATGGTGGGATCTCTGCACTTGTGGTGAGATCTCTGCACTGATGCTGGGATCTTTGCACTTGTGGTGGGATCTCTTCACTTGTGATAGGATCTCTGCATTGATGGTGGGATCTCTGCATGTGTGGTGGGATCTCTGCACTCATAGTGGGATCTCTCTACTTGTGATGAGATCTCTACATTTGTGGTAGGATCTCTGCACTTGTAATGGGATATCTGCACTCATGTTGGGATCTGTGTACTCATAGTGGGATGTCTCTACTTATGATGCGATCTCTGTACTTGTGGTGGGATCTCTGTACTCATGGTGGGATCTCTGTACTCATTGTGGGATCTCTGTACTCATGGTGGGATCTCTGCACTTGTGGTGGGATTTCTGCTCTCATAGTGGGATCTCTCTACTTATGGTGGGATCTCTGCACTTGTGATAGGATCTCTGCTCCTATGGAGGGATCTCCGCACTTGTGATGGGATCTCTGCACTTGTGGTGGGATCTCTGCACTCATGGTAGGATCTCCGCACTTGTGATGGGATCTCTGTACTTGTGGTGGGATCTCTGCACTCATGGTGGGATCTCTGCACTTGTGACGGGATCTCTGCACTTGTGGTGGGATCTCTATACTTGTGATGGGATCTCTGCTTTTGTGATGGGATCTCTGCACTCATGGTGGGATCACTGCACTTGTGGTGGGATCTCTGCACTCATAGTGAGATCTCTCTACTTTTGATGGGATCTCTGCACTCATGGTGGGATCCCTGCACTTGTGATGGGATCTCTGCACTCATGATGGGATCTCTGCACTCATGGTGGGATCTGTGTACTCATAGTGGAATCTCTCTACTTGTAATGGGATCTCTGCACTTGTGGTGGGATCTCTGCACTTATGGTGGGTTCTCTGCACTTATGGTGGGATCTCTATACTCATAGTGGTGGGATCTCTCTACTTGTGATGAGATCTCTACATTTGTGGTGGGATCTCTGCACATGTGATGGGATATCTGCACTCATGTTGGGATCTGTGTACTCATAGTGGGATCTCTCTACTTATGATGGGATCTCTGTACTTGTGGTGGGATCTCTGTACTCATGGTGGGATCTCTGTACTCATAGTGGGATCTCTGCACTCATGGTGGGATCTCTGCACTTGTGGTGGGATTTCTGCTCTCATAGTGGGATCTCTCTACTTATGGTGGGATCTCTGCACTTGTGATGGGATCTCTGGTCCTATGGAGGGATCTCCGCACTTGTGGTGGGATCTCTGCACTCATAGTAGGATCTCTGCACTTGTGATGGGATCTCTGTACTTGTGGTGGGATCTCTGCACTTGTGATGGATCTCTGCACTGGTGTTGGGATCTTTGCATTCATGGTGGGATCTCTGCACTTGTGGTGGGATCTCTGCACTTGTGATGGGATCTCTGCACATGTGGTGGGATCTATGCATTCATGGTGGGATCTCTGCACTTGTGGTGGGATCTCTGCACTCATAGTGGGATCTCTTCACTTGTGGTGGGATCTCTGCACTTGTGGTGGGATCTCTGCACATGTGATGGGATCTCTATACTCATGGTGGGATCTCTGCACTTGTGATGGGATCTATGCACTTACGGTGGGATCTTTGCACTTGTGATGGGATCTCTGCAAGTATGGTGGGATCTTTGCACTTGTGATGGGATCTCTGTACTTATGATAGGATCTCTGCATTCATGGTGGGATCTCTGCATGTGTGGTGAGATCTCTGCACTGATGCTGGGATCTTTGCACTAGTGGTGGGATCTCTTCACTTGTGATAGGATCTCTGCATTGATGGTGGGATCTCTGCATGTGTGGTGGGATCTCTGCACTTATGATGGGATCTCTGCACATGTGATGGAATCTCTGCACTCATGGTGGGATCTCTGCACTTGAGATAGGATCTCTGTACTCATGATGGGATCTCTGCACTTGTGGTAGGATCTCTGCACTCATAGTGGGATCTCTCTACTTGTGATGGGATCTCTGCACTTATGGTGGGATCCTTGCACTTGTGATGGGATCTCTGCACTCATGGTGGGATCTGTGCATTCATGATGGGATCTCTGCACTTGTGGTGGTATCTCTGCACTCATAGTGGGATCTCTCTACTTGTGATGGGATCTTTGTACTTGTGGTGGGATCTCTGCACTTGTGATGGGATCTCTGCATTCATGGTGGGATCTCTGCATGTGTGGTGAGATCTCTGCACTGATGCTGGGATCTTTGCACTTGTGGTGGGATCTCTTCACTTGTGATAGGATCTCTGCATTGATGGTGGGATCTCTGCACGTGTGGTGGGATCTCTGCACTCATAGTGGGATCTCTCTACTTGTGATGAGATCTCTACATTTGTGGTGGGATCTCTGCACTTGTGATGGGATATCTGCACTCATGTTGGGATCTGTGTACTCATAGTGGGATCTCTCTACTTATGATGGGATCTCTGTACTTGTAGTGGGATCTCTGTACTCATGGTGGGATCTCTGTACTCATAGTGGGATCTCTGCACTCATGGTGGGATCTCTGCACTTGTGGTGGGATTTCTGCTCTCATAGTGAGATCTCTCTACTTATGGTGGGATCTCTGCACTTGTGATAGGATCTCTGCTCCTATGGAGGGATCTCCGCACTTGTGATGGGATCTCTGCACTTGTGGTGGGATCTCTGCACTCATGGTAGGATCTCTGCACTTGTGATGGGATCTCTGTACTTGTGGTGGGATCTCTGCACTTGTGATGGGATCTCTGCACTGGTGTTGGGATCTTTGCATTCATGGTGGGATCTCTGCGCTTGTGGTGGGATCTCTGCACTTGTGATGGGATCTTTGCACATGTGGTGGGATCTATGCATTCATGGTAGGATCTCTGCACTTGTGGTGGGATCTCTGCACTCATAGTGGGATCTCTTCACTTGTGGTGGGATCTCTGCACTTGTGGTGGGATCTCTGCACATGTGGTGGGATCTCTATACTCATGGTGGGATCTCTGCACTTGTGATGGGATCTATGCACTTACGGTGGGATCTTTGCACTTGTGATGGGATCTCTGCACTTATGGTGGGATCTTTGCACTTGTGATGGGATCTCTGCACTTGTGATAGGATCTCTGCATTCATGGTGGGATCTCTGCATGTGTGGTGAGATCTCTGCACTGATGCTGGGATCTTTGCACTTGTGGTGGGATCTCTTCACTTGTGATAGGATCTCTGCATTGATGGTGGGATCTCTGCACATGTGGTGGGATCTCTGCACTTATGATGGGATCTCTGCACATGTGATGGGATCTCTGCACTCATGGTGGGATCTCTGCACTTGAGATAGGATCTCTGTACTCATGATGGGATCTCTGCACTTGTGGTGGGATCTCTGCACTCATAGTGGGATCTCTCTACTTGTGGTGGGATCTCTGCACTTATGGTGGGATCCTTGCACTTGTGATGGGATCTCTGCACTCATGGTGGGATCTGTGCATTCATGGTGGGATCTCTGCACTTGTGGTGATATCTCTGCACTCATAGTGGGATCTCTCTACTTATGATGGGATCTTTGTACTTGTGGTGGGATCTCTGCACTTGTGATGGGATCTCTGCACTTGTGATGGGATCTCTGCATTCGTGGTGGGATCTCTGCATTTGTGATGGGATCACTGCACTCATGGTGGGATCACTGTACTTGTGGTGGGATCTCTGCACTCATAGTGAGATCTCTCTACTTTTGATGGGATCTCTGCACTCATGGTGGGATCTCTGCACTTGTGATGGGATCTCTGTACTCATGGTGGGATTTCTGCACTTGTGATGGGATCCCTGCACTCATGGTGGGATCTCTGCACTTGTGATGGGAATCTTTGCACTCATGGTAGGATCTCTGCACTCGTGATGGGATCTCTGCACTTGTGGTAGGATCTCTGCACTTATGGTGGGATCTCTGCACTCATGGTGGGATCTTTGTACTTGTGATGGTGTGCACTCATAGTGGGATCTCACTACTTGTGATGGGATATCTGCACTTGTGGTGGGATCTCTGCACTTATGATGGGATCTCTGCACTCCTGGTAGGATCTCTGTACTTGTGATGGGATCTCTTTACTTGTGGTGGGATCTCTGCACTTGTGATGGGATCTCTGCACTGGTGTTGGGATCTTTGCATTCATGGTGGGATCTCTACACTTGTGGTGGGATCTCTACACTTGTGATGGGATCTCTGCACATGTGGTGGGATCTATGCACTCATGGTGGGATCTCTGCACTTGTCGTGGGATCTCTGTCCTCATAGTGGGATCTCTTCACTTGTGGTGGGATCTCTGCACTTGTGGTAGGATCTCTGCACATGTGGTGGGATCTCTATACTCATGGTGGGATCTCTGCACTTGTGATGGGATCTATGCATTATGGTGGGATCTTTGCACTTGTGATGATATCTCTGTACTTATGGTGGGATCTTTGCACTTGGGATGGGATCTCTGCACTTGTGATAGGATCTCTGCATTCATGGTGGGATCTCTGCATGTGTGGTGAGAACTCTGGACTGATGCTGGGATCTTTGCACTTGTGGTGGGATCTCTTCACTTGTGATATGATCTCTGCATTGATGGTGGGATCTCTGCATGTGTGGTGGGATCTCTGCACTTATGATGGGATCTCTGCACATGTGATGGGATCTCTGCACTCATGGTGGGATCTCTGCACTTGAGATAGGATCTCTGTACTCATGATGGGATCTCTGTACTCATGATGGGATCTCTGCACTTGTGGTGGGATCTCTGCACTCATAGTGGGATCTCTCTACTTGTGATGGGATCTCTGCACTTATGGTGGGATCCTTGCACTTGTGATGGGATCTCTGCACTCATGGTGGGATCTGTGCATTCATGGTGGGATCTCTGCACTTGTGGTGGTATCTCTGCACTCATAGTGGGATCTCTCTACTTGTGATGGGATCTTTGTACTTGCGGTGGGATCTCTGCACTTGTGATGGGATCTCTGCACTTGTGATGGGTTATCTGCATTCATGGTGGGATCTCTGCATTTGTGATGGGATCTCTGCACTCATGGTGGGATCACTGCACTTGTGGTGGGATCTCTGCACTCATAGTGAGATCTCTCTACTTTTGATGGGATCTCTGCACTCATGGTGGGATCCCTGCACTTGTGATAGGATCTCCATACTCATGGTGGGATCTCTGCACTTATGATGGGATCTCTGCACTCATGGTGGGATCTCTGCACTTGTGATGGGATCTCTGCACTTGTGGTGGGATCTCTATACTTGTGATGGGATCTCTGCTTTTGTGATGGGATCTCTGCACTCATGGTGGGATCACTGCACTTGTGGTGGGATCTCTGCACTCATAGTGAGATCTCTCTACTTTTGATGGGATCTCTGCACTCATGGTGGGATCCCTGCACTTGTGATGGGATCCCTGCACTCATGGTGGGATCTCTGCACTTGTGATGGGATCTCTGCACTCGTGATGGGATCTCTGCACTTGTGGTGGGATATCTGCACTTATGGTGGGTTATTTGCACTTATAGTGGGATCTCTATACTCATAGTGGGATCTCTCTACTTGTGATGAGATCTCTACATTTGTGGTGGGATCTCTGCACTTGTGATGGGATATCTGCACTCATGTTGGGATCTGTGTACTCATAGTGGGATCTCTCTACTTATGATGGGATCTCCGCACTTGTGATGGGATCTTTGCACTCATGGTGGGATCTCTGCACTTGTGGTGGGATCTCTGCACTCATAGTGGTATCTCTCTACTTGTGATGGGATCTCTGCACTTATGGTGGGATCCTTGCACTTGTGATGGGATCTCTGCACTCATGGTGGGATCTGTGCATTCATGGTGGGATCTCTGCACTTGTGGTGGTATCTCTGCACTCATAGTGGGATCTCTCTACTTGTGATGGGATCTTTGTACTTGTGGTGGGATCTCTGCACTTGTGATGGGATATCTGCACTTGTGATGGGATATCTGCATTCATGGTGGGATCTCTGCATTTGTGATGGGATCTCTGCACTCATGGTGGGATCACTGCACTTGTGGTAGGATCTCTGCACTCATAGTGAGATATCTCTACTTTTGATGGGATCTCTGCACTCATGGTGGGATCCCTGCACTTGTGATAGGATCCCCATACTCATTATGGGATCTCTGCACTTGTGATGGGATCTCTGCACTCATGGTGGGATCTCTGCACTTGTGATGGGATCTCTGCACTTGTGGTGGGATCTCTATACTTGTGATGGGATCTCTGCTTTTGTGATGGGATCTCTGCACTCATGGTGGGATCACTGCACTTGTGGTGGGATCTCAGCACTCATAGTGAGATCTCTCTACTTTTGATGGAATCTCTGCACTCATGGTGGGATCCCTGCACTTGTGATGGGATCTCTGCACTCATGGTGGGATCTGTGCATTCATGGTGGGATCTCTGCACTTGTGGTGGTATCTCTGCACTCATAGTGGGATCTCTCTACTTATGATAGGATCTTTGTACTTGTGGTGGGATCTCTGCACTTGTGATGGGATCTCTGCACTTGTGATGGGATCTCTGCATTCATGGTGGGATCTCTGCACTTGTGATGGGATCTCTGCACTTATGGTGGGCTCTTTCTACTTGTGATGGGATCTCTGCACTCATGGTGGGATCTCTGCACTTGTGATGGGATCCCTGCACTCATGGTGGGATCTCTACACTTGTGATGGGATCTCTGCACTTGTGATGGGATCTCTGCACTCGTGATGGGATCTCTGCACTCATGGTGGGATCTGTGTACTCATAGTGGGATCTCTCTACTTGTGATGAGATCTCTACATTTGTGGTGGGATCTCTGTACTTGTGATGGGATATCTGCACTCATGTTGGGATCTGTGTACTCATAGTGGGATCTCTCTACTTATGATGGGATCTCTGTACTTGTGGTGGGATCTCTGTACTTATGGTGGGATCTCTGTACTCATAGTGGGATCTCTGCACTCATGGTGGGATCTCTGCACTTGTGGTGGGATTTCTGCTCTCATAGTGGGATCTCTCTACTTATGGTGGGATCTCTGCACTTGTGATGGGATCTCTGCTCCTATGAAGGGATCTCCGCACTTGTGATGGGATCTCTGCACTTGTGGTGGGATCTCTGCACTTGTGGGAGGATCTCTGCACTCATGGTGGGATATCTGCACTCGTGATGGGATCTCTGCACTTGTAGTAGGATCTCTGTACTCATGGTGGGATCTTTGTGCTTATGATGGTGTATCTGCACTCATGGTGGGATCTCTGCACTCATAGTGGGATCTCACTACTTGTGATGGGATATCTGCACTTGTGGTGGGATCTCTGTACTTGTGATGGGATCTCTGCACTCATGGTAGGATCTCTGCACTTGTGATGGGATCTCTGTACTTGTGATGGGATCTCTACACTTGTGATGGGATCTATGCACTGGTGTTGGCATCTTTGCATTCATGGTGGGATCTCTGCACTTGTGGTGGGATCTCTGCACTTGTGATGGGATCTCTGCACATGTGGTGGGATCTATGCACTCATGGTGGAATCTCTGCACTTGTGGTGGGATCTCTGCACTCATAGTGGGATCTCTTCACTTGTGGTGGGATCTCTGCACTTGTGGTGGGATCTCTGCACATGTGGTGGGATCTCTATACTCATGGTGGGATCTCTGCACTTGTGATGGGATCTATGCACTTATGTTGGGATATTTGCACTTGTGATGGGATCTCTGCACTTATGGTGGGATCTTTGTACTTGTGATGGGATCTCTGCACTTGTAATAGGATCTCTGCATTCATGGTGGGATCTCTACATGTGTGGTGAGATCTCTGCACTGATGCTGTGATCTTTGCACTTGTGGTGGGATCTCTTCACTTGTGATAGGATCTTTGCATTGATGGTGGGATCTCTGCACGTGTGGTGGGATCTCTGCACTTATGATGGGATCTCTGCACATGTGATGGGATCTCTGCACATGTGATGGGATCTCTGCACTCATGGTGGGATCTCTGCACTTGAGATAGGATCTCTGCACTCATAGTGGGATCTCTCTACTTGTGGTGGGATCTCTGCACTCATGGTGGGATCCCTGCACTTGTGATGGGATCTCTGCACTCATGATGGGATCTCTGCACTCATGGTGGGATCTGTGTATTCATAGTGGAATCTCTCTACTTGTGATGGGATCTCTGCACTTGTGGTGGGATCTCTGCACATATGGTGGGTTCTCTGCACTTATGGTGGGATCTCTATACTCATAGTGGGATCTCTCTACTTGTGATGATATCTCTACATTTGTGGTGGGATCTCTGCACATGTTATGGGATATCTGCACTCATGTTGGGATCTGTGTACTCATAGTGGGATCTCTCTACTTATGATGGGATCTCTGTACTTGTGGTGGGATCTCTGTACTTTTGGTGGGATCTCTGTACTCATGGTGGGATCTCTGCACTCATGGTGGGATCTCTGCACTTGTGGTGGGATTTCTGTTTATATAGTGGGATCTCTCTACTTATTGTGGGATCTCTGCACTTGTGATGGGATCTCTGCTCCTATGGAGGGATCTCCACACTTGTGATGGGATCTCTGCACTTGTGGTGGGATCTCTGTACTTGTGGTGGGATCTCTGCACTTGTGATGGGATCTCTGCACTGGTGTTGGGATCTTTGCATTCATGGTGGGATCTCTGCACTTGTGGTGGGATCTCTGCACTTGTGATGGGATCTCTGCACATGTGGTGGGATCTATGCATTCATGGTGGGATCTCTGCACTTGTGGTGGGATCTCTGCACTCATAGTGGGATCTCTTCACTTGTGGTGGGATCTCTGCACTTGTGGTGGGATCTCTGCACATGTGATGGGATCTCTATACTCATGGTGGGATCTCTGCACTTGTGATGGGATCTATGCACTTACAGTGGGATCTTTGCACTTGTGATGGGATCTCTGCAAGTATGGTGGGATCTTTGCACTTGTGATGGGATCTCTGTACTTGTGATAGGATCTCTGCATTCATGGTGGGATCTCTGCATGTGTGGTGAGATCTCTGCACTGATGCTGGGATCTTTGCACTTGTGGTGGGATCTCTCGACTTGTGATAGGATCTCTGCATTGATGGTGGGATCTCTGCATGTGTGGTGGGATCTCTGCACTTATGATGGGATCTCTGCACATGTGATGGAATCTCTGCACTCATGGTGGGATCTCTGCACTTGAGATAGGATCTCTGTACTCATGATGGGATCTCTGCATTTGTGGTGGGATCTCTGCACTCATAGTGGGATCTCTCTACTTGTGATGGGATCTCTGCACTTATGGTGGGATCCTTGTACTTGTGATGGGATCTCTGCACTCATGGTGGGATCTGTGCATTCATGGTGGGATCTCTGCACTTGTGGTGGTATCTCTGAACTCATAGTGGGATCTCTCTACTTGTGATGGGATCTTTGTACTTGTGGTGGGATCTCTGCACTTATGATGGGATCTCTGCATTGATGGTGGGATCTCTGCACATGTGGTGGGATCTCTGCACTCATAGTGGGATCTCTCTACTTGTGATGAGATCTCTACATTTGTGGTGGGATCTCTGCACTTGTGATGGGATATCTGCACTCATGTTGGGATCTGTGTACTCATAGTGGGATCTCTCTACTTATGATGGGATCTCTGTACTTGTGGTGGGATCTCTGTACTCATGGTGGGATCTCTGTACTCATAGTGGGATCTCTGCACTCATGGTGGGATCTCTGCACTTGTGGTGGGATTTCTGCTCTCATAGTGGGATCTCTCTACTTATGGTGGGATCTCTGCACTTGTGATAGGATCTCTGCTCCTATGGAGGGATCTCCGCACTTGTGATGGGATCTCTGCACTTGTGGTGGGATCTCTGCACTCATGGTAGGATCTCTGCACTTGTGATGGGATCTCTGTACTTGTGGTGGGATCTCTGCACTTGTGATGGGATCTCTGCACTGGTGTTGGGATCTTTGTATTCATGGTGTGATCTCTGCGCTTGTGGTGGGATCTCTGCACTTGTGATGGGATCTCTGCACATGTGGTGGGATCTATGCATTCATGGTAGGATCTCTGCAATTGTGGTGGGATCTCTGCACTCATAGTGGGATCTCTTCACTTGTGGTGGGATCTCTGCACTTGTGGTGGGATCTCTGCACTTGTGATAGGATCTCTGCTCCTATGGAGGGATCTCCGCACTTGTGATGGGATCTCTGCATTCATGGTGGGATCTCTGCATGTGTGGTGAGATCTCTGCACTGATGCTGGGATCTTTGCACTAGTGGTGGGATCTCTTCACTTGTGATAGGATCTCTGCATTGATGGTGGGATCTCTGCATGTGTGGTGGGATCTCTGCACTTATGATGGGATCTCTGCACATGTGATGGAATCTCTGCACTCATGGTGGGATCTCTGTACTTGAGATAGGATCTCTGTACTCATGATGGGATCTCTGCACTTGTGGTGGGATCTCTGCACTCATAGTGGGATCTCTCTACTTGTGATGGGATCTCTGCACTTATGGTGGGATCCTTGCACTTGTGATGGGATCTCTGCACTCATGGTGGGATCTGTGCATTCATGGTGGGATCTCTGCACTTGTGGTGGTATCTCTGCACTCATAGTGGGATCTCTCTACTTGTGATGGGATCTTTGTACTTATGGTGGGATCTCTGCACTTGTGATGGGATCTCTGCACTTGTGATGGGATCTCTGCATTCATGGTGGGATCTCTGCATGTGTGGTGAGATCTCTGCACTGATGCTGGGATCTTTGCACTTGTGGTGGGATCTCTTCACTTGTGATAGGATCTCTGCATTGATGGTGGGATCTCTGCACGTGTGGTGGGATCTCTGCACTCATAGTGGGATCTCTCTACTTGTGATGAGATCTCTACATTTGTGGTGGGATCTCTGCACTTGTGATGGGATATCTGCACTCATGTTGGGATCTGTGTACTCATAGTGGGATCTCTCTACTTATGATGGGATCTCTGTACTTGTGGTGGGATCTCTGTACTCATGGTGGGATCTCTGTACTCATAGTGGGATCTCTGCACTCATGGTGGGATCTCTGCACTTGTGGTGGGATTTCTGCTCTCATAGTGGGATCTCTCTACTTATGGTGGGATCTCTGCACTTGTGATAGGATCTCTGCTCCTATGGAGGGATCTCCGCACTTGTGATGGGATCTCTGCACTTGTGGTAGGATCTCTGCACTCATGGTAGGATCTCTGCACTTGTGATGGGATCTCTGTACTTGTGGTGGGATCTCTGCACTTGTGGTGGGATCTCTGCACTGGTGTTGGGATCTTTGCATTCATGGTGGGATCTCTGCGCTTGTGGTGGGATCTCTGCACTTGTGATGGGATCTTTGCACATGTGGTGGGATCTATGCATTCATGGTAGGATCTCTGCACTTATGGTGGGATCTCTGCACTTATAGTGGGATCTCTTCACTTGTGGTGGGATCTCTGCACTTGTGGTGGGATCTCTGCACATGTGGTGGGATCTCTATACTCATGGTGAGATCTCTGCACTTGTGGTGGGATCTATGCACTTATGGTGGGATCTTTGCACTTGTGATGGGATCTCTACACTTATGGTGGGATCTTTGCACTTGTGATGGGATCTCTGCACTTGTGATAGGATCTCTGTATTCATGGTGGGATCTCTGCATGTGTGGTGAGATATCTGCACTGATGCTGGGATCTTTGCACTTGTGGTGGGATCTCTTAACTTGTGATAGGATCTCTGCATTGATGGTGGGATCTCTGCACGTGTGGTGGGATCTCTGCATTGATGGTGGGATCTCTGCACGTGTGGTGGGATCTCTGCACTTATGATGGGATCTCTGCACATGTGATGGGATCTCTGCACTCATGGTGGGATCTCTGCACTTGAGATAGGATCTCTGTACTCATGATGGGATCTCTGCACTTGTGGTGGGATCTCTGCACTCATAGTGGGATCTCTCTACTTGTGATGGGATCTCTGCACTCATGGTGGGATCTATGCATTCATGGTGGGATCTCTGCACTTGTGATGGTATCTCTGCACTCATAGTGGGATCTCTCTACTTATGATGGGATCTTTGTACTTGTGGTGGGATCTCTGCACCTGTGATGGGATCTCTGCACTTGTGATGGGATCTCTGCATTCATGGTGGGATCTCTGCATTTGTGATGGGATCACTGCACTCATGGTGGGATCACTGCACTTGTGGTGGGATCTCTGCACTCATAGTGAGATCTCTCTACTTTTGATGGGATCTCTGCCCTCATGGTGGGATCTCTGCACTTGTGATGGGATCTCTGCACTCATGGTGGGATTTCTGCACTTATGATAGGATCCCTGCACTCATGGTGGGATCTCTGCACTTGTGATGGGAATCTTTGCACTCATGGTGGGATCTCTGCACTCGTGATGGGATCTCTGCACTTGTGGTAGGATCTCTGCACTTATGGTGGGATCTCTGCACTCATGGTGGGATCTTTGTACTTGTGATGGTGTATCTGCACTCACGGTGGGATCTCTGCACTCATAGTGGGATCTCACTACTTGTGATGGGATATCTGCACTTGTGGTGGGATCTCTGCACTTATGATGGGATCTCTGCACTCATGGTAGGATCTCTGTACTTGTGATGGGATCTCTTTACTTGTGGTGGGATCTCTGCACTTGTGATGGGATCTCTGCACTGGTGTTGGGATCTTTGCATTCATGGTGGGATCTCTGCACTTGTGGTGGGATCTCTACACTTCTGATGGGATCTCTGCATATGTGGTGGGATCTATGCACTCATGGTGGGATCTCTGCACTTGTCATGGGATCTCTGTCCTCATAGTGGGATCTCTTCACTTATGGTGGGATCTCTGCACTTGTGGTGGGATCTCTGCACATGTGGTGGGATCTCTGTACTCATGGTGGGATCTCTGTACTTGTGATGGGATCTATGCATTATGGTGGGATCTTTGCACTTGTGATGAGATCTCTGCACTTATGGTGGGATCTTTGCACTTGTGATGGGATCTCTGCACTTGTGATAGGATCTCTGCATTCATGGTGGGATCTCTGCATGTGTGGTGAGATCTCTGCACTGATGCTGGGATCTTTGCACTTGTGGTGGATCTCTTCACTTGTGATAGGATCTCTGCATTGATGGTGGGATTTCTGCATGTGTGGTGGGATCTCTGCACTTATGATGGGATCTCTGCACATGTGATGGGATCTCTGCACTCTTGATGGGATCTCTGCACTCTTGATGGGATCTCTGCACTTGAGATAGGATCTCTGTACTCATGATGGGATCTCTGCACTTATGATGGGATCTCTCTACTTGTGATGGGATCTCTGCACTTATGGTGGGATCCTTGCACTTGTGATGGGATCTCTGCACTCATGGTGGGATCTGTGCATTCATGGTGGGATCTCTGCACTTGTGGTGGTATCTCTGCACTCATAGTGGGATCTCTCTACTTGTGATGGGATCTTTGTACTTGTGGTGGGATCTCTGCACTTGTGATGGGATCTCTGCACTTGTGATGGGATCTCTGCATTCATGGTGGGATCTCTGCATTTGTGATGGGATCTCTGCACTCATGGTGGGATCACTGCACTTGTTGTGGGATCTCTGCACTCATAGTGAGATCTCTCTACTTTTGATGGGATCTCTGCACTCATGGTGGGATCCCTGCACTTGTGATAGGATCTCCGTACTCATGGTGGGATCTCTGCACTTGTGATGGGATCTCTGCACTCATGGTGGGATCTCTGCACTTGTGACGGGATCTCTGCACTTGTGGTGGGATCTCTATACTTGTGATGGGGTCTCTGCTTTTGTGATGGGATCTCTGCACTCATGGTTGGATCACTGCACTTGTGGTGGGATCTCTGCACTCATAGTGAGATCTCTCTACTTTTGATGGGATCTCTGCACTCATGGTTGGATCCCTGCACTTGTGATGGGATCTCTGCACTCATGATGGGATCTTTGCACTCATGGTGGGATCTGTGTACTCATAGTGGAATCTCTCTACTTGTGATGGGATCTCTGCACTTGTGGTGGGATTTCTGCACTTATGGTGGGTTCTCTGCACTTATGGTGGGATCTCTATACTCATAGTGGGATCTCTCTACTTGTGATGATATCTCTACATTTGTGGTGGGATCTCTGCACATGTGATGGGATATCTGCACTCATGTTGGGATCTGTGTACTCATAGTGGGATCTATCTACTTATGATGGGATCTCTGTACTTGTGGTGGGATCTCTGTACTCATGGTGGGATCTCTGTACTCATAGTGGGATCTCTGCACTCATGGTGGGATCTCTGCACTTGTGGTGGGATTTCTGCTCTCATAGTGGGATCTCTCTACTTATTGTGGGATCTCTGCACTTGTGATGGGATCTCTGCTCCTATGGAGGGATCTCCGCACTTGTGATGGGATCTCTGCACTTGTGGTGGGATCTCTGCACTCATGGTAGGATCTCTACACTTGTGATGGGATCTCTGTACTTGTGGTGGGATCTCTGCACTTGTGATGGGATCTCTGCACTGGTGTTGGGATCTTTGCATTCATGGTGGTATCTCTGCACTTGTGGTGGGATCTCTGCACTTGTGAAGGGATCTCCGCACATGTGGTGGGATTTATGCATTCATGGTGGGATCTCTGCACTTGTGGTGGGATCTCTGCACTCATAGTGCGATCTCTTCACTTGTGGTGGGATCTCTGCACTTGTGGTGGGATCTCTGCACATGTGATGGGATCTCTATACTCATTGTGGGATCTCTGCACTTGTGATGGGATCTATGCACTTATGGTGGGATCTTTGCACTTGTGATGGGATCTCTGCAAGTATGGTGGGATCTTTGCACTTGTGATGGGATCTCTGTACTTGTGATAGGATCTCTGCATTGATGGTGGGATCTCTGCATGTGTGGTGGGATCTCTGCACTTATGATGGGATCTCTGCACATGTGATGGAATCTCTGCACTCATGGTGGGATCTCTGCACTTGAGATAGGATCTCTGTACTCATGATTGGATCTCTGCACTTGTGATGGGATCTCTGCACTCATAGTGGGATCTCTCTACTTGTGATGGGATCTCTGCACTTATGGTGGGATCCTTGCACTTGTGATGGGATCTCTGCACTCATGGTGGGATCTGTGCATTCATGGTGGGATCTCTGCACTTGTGGTGGTATCTCTGCACTCATAGTGGGATCTCTCTACTTGTGATGGGATCTTTGTACTTGTGGTGGGATCTCTGCACTTGTGATGGGATCTCTGCACTTGTGATGGGATCTCTGCATTCATGGTGGGATCTCTGTATGTGTGGTGAGATCTCTGCACTGATGCTGGGATCTTTGCACTTGTGGTGGGATCTCTTCACTTGTGATAGGATCTCTGCATTGATGGTGGGATCTCTGCATGTGTGGTGGGATCTCTGCACTCATAGTGGGATCTCTCTACTTGTGATGAGATCTCTACATTTGTGGTGGGATCTCTGCACTTGTGATGGGATATCTGCACTCATGTTGGGATCTGTGTACTCATAGTGGGATCTCTCTACTTATGATGGGATCTCTGTACTTGTGGTGGGATCTCTATACTCATGGTGGGATCTCTGTACTCATAGTGGGATCTCTGCACTCATGGTGGGATCTCTGCACTTGTGGTGGGATTTCTGCTCTCATAGTGGGATCTCTCTACTTATGGTGGGATCTCTGCACTTGTGATAGGATCTCTGCTCCTATGGAGGGATCTCCGCACTTGTGATGGGATCTCTGCACTTGTGGTGGGATCTCTGCACTCATGGTAGGATCTCTGCACTTGTGATGGGATCTCTGTACTTGTGGTGGGATCTCTGCACTTGTGATGGGATCTCTGCACTGGTGTTGGGATCTTTGCATTCATGGTGGGATCTCTGTGCTTGTGGTGGGATCTCTGCACTTGTGATGGGATCTTTGCATATGTGGTTGGATCTATGCATTCATGTTGGGATCTCTGCACTTGTGGTGGGATCTCTGCACTCATAGTGGGATCTCTTCACTTGTGGTGGGATCTCTGCACTTGTGGTGGGATCTCTGCACATGTGGTGGGATCTCTATACTCATGGTGGGATCTCTGCACTTGTGATGGGATCTCTGCACTTGTGATAGGATCTCTGCATTCATGGTGGGATCTCTGCATGTGTGGTGAGATCTCTGCACTGATGCTAGGATCTTTGCACTTGTGGTGGGATCTCTTCACTTGTGATAGGATCTCTGCATTGATGGTGGGATCTCTGCACATGTGGTGGGATCTCTGCACTTATGATGGGATCTCTGCACATGTGATGGGATCTCTGCACTCATGGTGGGATCTCTACACTTGAGATAGGATCTCTGTACTCATGATGGGATCTCTGCACTTGTGGTGGGATCTCTGCACTCATAGTGGGATCTCTCTACTTGTGATGGGATCTCTGCACTTATGGTGGGATCCTTGCACTTGTGATGGGATCTCTGCACTCATGGTGGGATCTGTGCATTCATGGTGGGATCTCTGCACTTGTGGTGGTATCTATGCACTCATAGTGGGATCTCTCTACTTGTGATGGGATCTTTGTACTTGTGGTGGGATCTCTGCACTTGTGATGGGATCTCTGCACTTGTGATGGGATCTCTGCATTCATGGTGGGATCTCTGCATTTGTGATGGGATCACTGCACTCATGGTGGGATCACTGCACTTGTGGTGGGATCTCTGCACTCATAGAGAGATCTCCCTACTTTTGATGGGATCTCTGCACTCATGGTGGGATCCCTGCACTTGTGATAGGATCTCCATACTCATGATGGGATCTCTGCACTTGTGATGGGATCTCTGCACTCATGGTGGGATCTCTGCACTTGTGATGGGATCTCTGCACTTGTGGTGGGATCTCTATACTTGTGATGGGATCTCTGCTTTTGTGATGGGATCTCTGCACTCATGGTGGGATCACTGCACTTGTGGTGGGATCTCTGCACTCATAGTGAGATCTCTCTACTTTTGATAGGATCTCTGCACTCATGGTGGGATCCCTGCTCTTGTGATGGGATCTCTGCACTCATGGTGGGATCTGTGCATTCATGGTGGGATCTCTGCACTTGTGGTGGTATCTCTGCACTCATAGTGGTTACTCCCTACTTGTGATGCTATCTTTGTACTTGTGGTGGGATCTCTGCACTTGTGATGGGATCTCTGCACTTGTGATGGGATCTATGCATTCATGGTGGGATCTCTGCACTTGTGATGGGATCTCTGCACTCATGGTGGGCTCTTTCTACTTGTGATTGGGATCTCTGCACTCATGGTGGGATCTCTGTACTTGTGATAGGATCCCTGCACTCATGGTGGGATCTCTGCACTTGTGGTGGGATCTCTGCACTTGTGATGGGATCTCTGCACTCATGATGGGATCTCTGCACTCATGGTGGGATCTGTATACTCATAGTGGAATCTCTCTACTTGTGATGAGATCTCTACATTTGTGGTGGGATCGCTGCACTTGTGATGGGATATCTGCACTCATGTTGGGATCTATGTATTCATAGTGGGATCTCTCTACTTATGATGGGATCTCTGTACTTGTGGTGGGATCTCTGTACTCATGGTGGGATCTCTGTACTCATAGTGGGATCTCTGCACTCATGGTGGGATCGCTGCACTTGTGGTGGGATTTCTGCTCTCATAGTGGGATCTCTCTACTTATGGTGGGATCTCTGCACTTGTGATGGGATCTCTGCTCCTATGGAGGGATTTCTGCACTTGTGATGGGATCTCTGCACTTGTGGTGGGATCTCTGCACTTGTGGTAGGATCTCTGCACTCATGTTGGGATCTTTGTCTACTTGTGATGGTGTATCTGAGCTCATGGTGGGATCTCTGCCCTCATAGTGGGATCTCTCTACTAGTGATGGGATCTCTGCATTTGTGGTGGGATCCCTGCACTTGTGATGGGATCTCCGCACTTATGGTGGGATCTCTGCACTTGTGATGGGATCTCTGCTCTCATGATGGGATCCCTGCCCTTGTGATAGGATCTCTGCATGCATGGTGGAATCTCTGCACTCGTGGGATCTCTGCACTTGTGAAGGGATCTCTGCACTTGTGGTGGGATCTCTGTATTCATGATTTGATCTCTGCACTTGTGGTGGGATCTCTCTACTTGTGATAGGATCTTTGCACTCATGGTGTGATCTCTGCACTTGTGATAGGATCTCTGCACTCATGGTGGGATCTCTGCATTCAAAGTTAGATCTCCCAACTTGTGATGGGATCTCTGCACTTGTGGTGGGATCTCTGCACTCATAGTGGGCTCTCTCTACTTGTGATGGGATCTTTGCTCTCATGGTGGGATCTCTGTACTTGTGATGGGATCTCTCCTTTCAGTGGGATCTCTGCACTTGTGATGGGATATTTGCACTCATGGTGGGATCTCTGTACTTGTGGTAGGATCTCTGCACTTATAGTGACATGTCTCCACTTGTGATGGGATCTCTGCACTCATGGTAGGATCTCTGCACTTGTGATGGGATCTCTGTACTCATGGTGGGATCTCTGCATTTGTGATGGGATCTCTGCACTCATGGCGCGATCACTGCACTTGTTATGGGATCTCTGCACTAATAGTGAGATCTCTCTACTTTTGATGGGATCTCTGCACTCATGGTGGGATCCCTGCACTTGTGATAGGATCTCCGTACTCATGGTGGGATCTCTGCACTTATGATGGGATCTCTGCACTCATGGTGGGATCTCTGCACTTGTGATGGGATCTCTGCACTTGTGGTGGGATCTCTATACTTGTGATGGGATCTCTGCTTTTGTGATGGGATCTCTGCACTCATGGTGGATCACTGCACTTGTGGTGGGATCTCTGCACTCATAGTGAGATCTCTCTACTTTTGATGGGATCTCTGCACTCATGGTGGGATTCCTGCACTTGTGATGGGATCTCTGCACTCATGGTGGGATCTGTGCATTCATGGTGGAATCTCTGCACTTGTGGTGGTATCTCTGAACTCATAGTGGGATCTCTCTACTTGTGATGGGATCTTTGTACTTGTGGTGGGATCGCTGCACTTGTGATGTGATCTCTGCACTTGTGATGGGATCTCTGCATTCATGGTGGGATCTCTGCACTTGTAATGGGATCTCTGCACTCATGGTGGGCTCTTTCTACTTGTGATGGGATCTCTGCACTCATGGTGGGATCTCTGCACTTGTGATGGGATCCCTGCACTCATGGTGGGATCTCTGCACTTGTGGTGGGATCTCTGCACTTGTGATTAGATCTCTGCACTCGTGATGGGATCTCTGCACTCATGGTGGGATCTGTGTACTCATAGTGGAATCTCTCTACTTGTGATGGGATCTCTGCACTTGTGGTGGGATCTCTGCACTCATGGTGGGTTCTCTGCACTTATGGTGGGATCTCTATACTCATAGTGGGATCTCTCTACTTGTGATGAGATCTCTACATTTGTGCTGGGATCTCTGCACTTGTGATGGGATATCTGCACTCATGTTGGGATCTGTGTATTCATAGTGGGATCTCTCTACTTATGATGGGATCTCTGTACTTGTGGTGGGATCTCTGTACTCATGGTGGGATCTCTGTACTCATAGTGGGATCACTGCACTCATGGTGGGATCGCTGCACTTGTGGTGGGATTTCTGCTCTCATAGTGGGATCTCTCTACTTATGGTGGGATCTCTGCACTTGTGATGGGATCTCTGCTCCTATGGAGGGATCTCTGCACTTGTGATGGGATCTCTGCACTTGTGGCGGGATCTCTGCACTTGTGGTGGGATCTCTGCACTCATGGTGGGATATCTGCACTCGTGATGGGATCTCTGCACTTGTGGTAGGATCTCTGCACTCATGTTGGGATCTTTGTACTTGTGATGGTGTATCTGCGCTCATGGTGGGATCTCTGCCCTCATAGTGGGATCTCTCTACTAGTGATGGGATCTCTGCATTTGTGGTGGGATCTCTGCACTTGTGATGGGATCTCTGCACTTATGGTGGGATCTCTGCACTTGTGATGGGATCTCTGCTTTCATGATGGGATCCCTGCCCTTGTGATAGGATCTCTGCATGCATGGTGGAATCTCTGCACTTGTGGGATCTCTGCACTTGTGAAGGGATCTCTGCACTTGTGGTAGGATATCTGTATTCATGATTTGATCTCTGCACTTGTGGTGGGATCTCTCTACTTGTGATAGGATCTTTGCACTCATGGTGGGATCTCTGCACTTGTGATAGGATCTCTGCACTCATGGTGGGATCTCTGCATTCAAAGTTAGATCTCCCAACTTGTGATGGGATCTCTGCACTTGTGGTGGGATCTCTGCACTCATAGTGGGATCTCTCTACTTGTGATGGGATCTCTGCTCTCATGGTGGGATCTCTGTACTTGTGATGGGATCTCTCCACTCAGTGGGATCTCTGCACTTGTGATGGGATCTTTGCACTCATGGTGGGATCTCTGCACTTGTGGTGGGATCTCTGCACTCATAGTGGCATGTCTCCACTTGTGATGGGATCTCTGCACTCATGGTAGGATCTCTGCACTTGTGATGGGATCTCCGTACTCATGGTGGGATCTCTGCATTTGTGATGGGATCTCTGCACTCATGGTGGGATCACTGCACTTGTGGTGGGATCTCTGCACTAATAGTGAAATCTCTCTACTTTTGATGGGATCTCTGCACTCATGGTGGGATCCCTGCACTTGTGATAGGATCTCCGTACTCATGGTGGGATCTCTGCACTTTTGATGGGATCTCTGCACTCATGGTGGGATCTCTGCACTTGTGATGGGATCTCTGCACTTGTGGTGGGATCTCTATAAATGTGATGGGATCTCTGCTTTCGTGATGGGATCTCTGCACTCATGGTGGGATCACTGCACTTGTGGTGGGATCTCTGCACTCATAGTGAGATCTCTCTACTTTTGATGGGATCTCTGCACTCATGGTGGGATCCCTGCACTTGTGATGGGATCTCTGCACTCATGGTGGGATCTGTGCATTCATGGTGGGATCTCTGCACTTGTGGTGGTATCTGTGAACTCATAGTGGGATCTCTCTACTTGTGATGGGATCGTTGTACTTGTGGTGGGATCTCTGCACTTGTGATGGGAACTCTGCACATGTGATGGGATCTCTGCATTCATGGTGGGATCTCTGCACTTGTGATGGGATCTCTGCACTCATGGTGGGCTCTTTCTACTTGTGATGGGATCTCTGCACTCATGGTGGGATCTCTGCACTTGTGATGGGATCCCTGCACTCATGGTGGGATCTCTGCACTTGTGGTGGGATCTCTGCACTTGTGATGGGATCTCTGCACTCGTGATGGGATCTCTGCACTCATGGTGGGATCTGTGTACTCATAGTGGAATCTCTCTACTTGTGATGGGATCTCCGCACTTGTGGTGGGATCTCTGCACTTATGGTGGGTTCTCTGCACTTATGGTGGGATCTCTATACTCATAGTGGGATCTCTCTACTTGTGATGAGATCTCTACATTTGTGGTGGGATCTCTGCACTTGTGATGGGATATCTGCACTCATGTTGGGATCTGTGTACTCATAGTGGGATCTCTCTACTTATGATGGGATCTCTGTACTTGTGGTGGGATCTCTGTACTCATGGTGGGATCTCTGTACTCATAGTGGGATCTCTGCACTCATGGTGGGATCTCTGCACTTGTGGTGGGATTACTGCTCTCATAGTGGGATCTCTCTACTTATGGTGGGATCTCTGCACTTGTGATGGGATCTCTGCTCCTATGGAGGGATCTCCGCACTTGTGATGGGATCTCTACACTTGTGGTGGGATCTCTGCACTTGTGGTGGGATCTCTGCACTCATGGTGGGATATCTGCACTCGTGATGGGATCTCTGCACTTGTGGTAGGATCTCTGTACTCATGGTGGGATCTTTGTACTTGTGATGGTGTATCTGCACTCATGGTGGGATCTCTGCACTCATAGTGGGTTCTCACTACTTGTGATGGGATATCTGCACTTGTGGTGGGATCTCTGCACTTGTGATGGGATCTCTGCACTCATGGTAGGATCTCTGCACTTGTGATGGGATCTCTGTACTTGTGGTGGGATCTCTGCACTGGTGATGGGATCTCTGCACTGGTGTTGGGATCTTTGCATTCATGGTGGGATCTCTCGACTTGTGATAGGATCTCTGCATTGATGGTGGGATCTCTGCATGTGTGGTGGGATCTCTGCACTTATGATGGGATCTCTGCACATGTGATGGAATCTCTGCACTCATGGTGGGATCTCTGCACTTGAGATAGGATCTCTGTACTCATGATGGGATCTCTGCATTTGTGGTGGGATCTCTGCACTCATAGTGGGATCTCTCTACTTGTGATGGGATCTCTGCACTTATGGTGGGATCCTTGTACTTGTGATGGGATCTCTGCACTCATGGTGGGATCTGTGCATTCATGGTGGGATCTCTGCACTTGTGGTGGTATCTCTGAACTCATAGTGGGATCTCTCTACTTGTGATGGGATCTTTGTACTTGTGGTGGGATCTCTGCACTTATGATGGGATCTCTGCATTGATGGTGGGATCTCTGCACATGTGGTGGGATCTCTGCACTCATAGTGGGATCTCTCTACTTGTGATGAGATCTCTACATTTGTGGTGGGATCTCTGCACTTGTGATGGGATATCTGCACTCATGTTGGGATCTGTGTACTCATAGTGGGATCTCTCTACTTATGATGGGATCTCTGTACTTGTGGTGGGATCTCTGTACTCATGGTGGGATCTCTGTACTCATAGTGGGATCTCTGCACTCATGGTGGGATCTCTGCACTTGTGGTGGGATTTCTGCTCTCATAGTGGGATCTCTCTACTTATGGTGGGATCTCTGCACTTGTGATAGGATCTCTGCTCCTATGGAGGGATCTCCGCACTTGTGATGGGATCTCTGCACTTGTGGTGGGATCTCTGCACTCATGGTAGGATCTCTGCACTTGTGATGGGATCTCTGTACTTGTGGTGGGATCTCTGCACTTGTGATGGGATCTCTGCACTGGTGTTGGGATCTTTGCATTCATGGTGTGATCTCTGCGCTTGTGGTGGGATCTCTGCACTTGTGATGGGATCTCTGCACATGTGGTGGGATCTATGCATTCATGGTAGGATCTCTGCAATTGTGGTGGGATCTCTGCACTCATAGTGGGATCTCTTCACTTGTGGTGGGATCTCTGCACTTGTGGTGGGATCTCTGCACTTGTGATAGGATCTCTGCTCCTATGGAGGGATCTCCGCACTTGTGATGGGATCTCTGCATTCATGGTGGGATCTCTGCATGTGTGGTGAGATCTCTGCACTGATGCTGGGATCTTTGCACTAGTGGTGGGATCTCTTCACTTGTGATAGGATCTCTGCATTGATGGTGGGATCTCTGCATGTGTGGTGGGATCTCTGCACTTATGATGGGATCTCTGCACATGTGATGGAATCTCTGCACTCATGGTGGGATCTCTGTACTTGAGATAGGATCTCTGTACTCATGATGGGATCTCTGCACTTGTGGTGGGATCTCTGCACTCATAGTGGGATCTCTCTACTTGTGATGGGATCTCTGCACTTATGGTGGGATCCTTGCACTTGTGATGGGATCTCTGCACTCATGGTGGGATCTGTGCATTCATGGTGGGATCTCTGCACTTGTGGTGGTATCTCTGCACTCATAGTGGGATCTCTCTACTTGTGATGGGATCTTTGTACTTATGGTGGGATCTCTGCACTTGTGATGGGATCTCTGCACTTGTGATGGGATCTCTGCATTCATGGTGGGATCTCTGCATGTGTGGTGAGATCTCTGCACTGATGCTGGGATCTTTGCACTTGTGGTGGGATCTCTTCACTTGTGATAGGATCTCTGCATTGATGGTGGGATCTCTGCACGTGTGGTGGGATCTCTGCACTCATAGTGGGATCTCTCTACTTGTGATGAGATCTCTACATTTGTGGTGGGATCTCTGCACTTATGATGGGATCTCTGCACATGTGATGGAATCTCTGCACTCATGGTGGGATCTCTGCACTTGAGATAGGATCTCTGTACTCATGATGGGATCTCTGCATTTGTGGTGGGATCTCTGCACTCATAGTGGGATCTCTCTACTTGTGATGGGATCTCTGCACTTATGGTGGGATCCTTGTACTTGTGATGGGATCTCTGCACTCATGGTGGGATCTGTGCATTCATGGTGGGATCTCTGCACTTGTGGTGGTATCTCTGAACTCATAGTGGGATCTCTCTACTTGTGATGGGATCTTTGTACTTGTGGTGGGATCTCTGCACTTATGATGGGATCTCTGCATTGATGGTGGGATCTCTGCACATGTGGTGGGATCTCTGCACTCATAGTGGGATCTCTCTACTTGTGATGAGATCTCTACATTTGTGGTGGGATCTCTGCACTTGTGATGGGATATCTGCACTCATGTTGGGATCTGTGTACTCATAGTGGGATCTCTCTACTTATGATGGGATCTCTGTACTTGTGGTGGGATCTCTGTACTCATGGTGGGATCTCTGTACTCATAGTGGGATCTCTGCACTCATGGTGGGATCTCTGCACTTGTGGTGGGATTTCTGCTCTCATAGTGGGATCTCTCTACTTATGGTGGGATCTCTGCACTTGTGATAGGATCTCTGCTCCTATGGAGGGATCTCCGCACTTGTGATGGGATCTCTGCACTTGTGGTGGGATCTCTGCACTCATGGTAGGATCTCTGCACTTGTGATGGGATCTCTGTACTTGTGGTGGGATCTCTGCACTTGTGATGGGATCTCTGCACTGGTGTTGGGATCTTTGCATTCATGGTGTGATCTCTGCGCTTGTGGTGGGATCTCTGCACTTGTGATGGGATCTCTGCACATGTGGTGGGATCTATGCATTCATGGTAGGATCTCTGCAATTGTGGTGGGATCTCTGCACTCATAGTGGGATCTCTTCACTTGTGGTGGGATCTCTGCACTTGTGGTGGGATCTCTGCACTTGTGATAGGATCTCTGCTCCTATGGAGGGATCTCCGCACTTGTGATGGGATCTCTGCATTCATGGTGGGATCTCTGCATGTGTGGTGAGATCTCTGCACTGATGCTGGGATCTTTGCACTAGTGGTGGGATCTCTTCACTTGTGATAGGATCTCTGCATTGATGGTGGGATCTCTGCATGTGTGGTGGGATCTCTGCACTTATGATGGGATCTCTGCACATGTGATGGAATCTCTGCACTCATGGTGGGATCTCTGTACTTGAGATAGGATCTCTGTACTCATGATGGGATCTCTGCACTTGTGGTGGGATCTCTGCACTCATAGTGGGATCTCTCTACTTGTGATGGGATCTCTGCACTTATGGTGGGATCCTTGCACTTGTGATGGGATCTCTGCACTCATGGTGGGATCTGTGCATTCATGGTGGGATCTCTGCACTTGTGGTGGTATCTCTGCACTCATAGTGGGATCTCTCTACTTGTGATGGGATCTTTGTACTTATGGTGGGATCTCTGCACTTGTGATGGGATCTCTGCACTTGTGATGGGATCTCTGCATTCATGGTGGGATCTCTGCATGTGTGGTGAGATCTCTGCACTGATGCTGGGATCTTTGCACTTGTGGTGGGATCTCTTCACTTGTGATAGGATCTCTGCATTGATGGTGGGATCTCTGCACGTGTGGTGGGATCTCTGCACTCATAGTGGGATCTCTCTACTTGTGATGAGATCTCTACATTTGTGGTGGGATCTCTGCACTTGTGATGGGATATCTGCACTCATGTTGGGATCTGTGTACTCATAGTGGGATCTCTCTACTTATGATGGGATCTCTGTACTTGTGGTGGGATCTCTGTACTCATGGTGGGATCTCTGTACTCATAGTGGGATCTCTGCACTCATGGTGGGATCTCTGCACTTGTGGTGGGATTTCTGCTCTCATAGTGGGATCTCTCTACTTATGGTGGGATCTCTGCACTTGTGATAGGATCTCTGCTCCTATGGAGGGATCTCCGCACTTGTGATGGGATCTCTGCACTTGTGGTGGGATCTCTGCACTCATGGTAGGATCTCTGCACTTGTGATGGGATCTCTGTACTTGTGGTGGGATCTCTGCACTTGTGGTGGGATCTCTGCACTGGTGTTGGGATCTTTGCATTCATGGTGGGATCTCTGCGCTTGTGGTGGGATCTCTGCACTTGTGATGGGATCTTTGCACATGTGGTGGGATCTATGCATTCATGGTAGGATCTCTGCACTTATGGTGGGATCTCTGCACTTATAGTGGGATCTCTTCACTTGTGGTGGGATCTCTGCACTTGTGGTGGGATCTCTGCACATGTGGTGGGATCTCTATACTCATGGTGAGATCTCTGCACTTGTGGTGGGATCTATGCACTTATGGTGGGATCTTTGCACTTGTGATGGGATCTCTACACTTATGGTGGGATCTTTGCACTTGTGATGGGATCTCTGCACTTGTGATAGGATCTCTGTATTCATGGTGGGATCTCTGCATGTGTGGTGAGATATCTGCACTGATGCTGGGATCTTTGCACTTGTGGTGGGATCTCTTAACTTGTGATAGGATCTCTGCATTGATGGTGGGATCTCTGCACGTGTGGTGGGATCTCTGCATTGATGGTGGGATCTCTGCACGTGTGGTGGGATCTCTGCACTTATGATGGGATCTCTGCACATGTGATGGGATCTCTGCACTCATGGTGGGATCTCTGCACTTGAGATAGGATCTCTGTACTCATGATGGGATCTCTGCACTTGTGGTGGGATCTCTGCACTCATAGTGGGATCTCTCTACTTGTGATGGGATCTCTGCACTCATGGTGGGATCTATGCATTCATGGTGGGATCTCTGCACTTGTGATGGTATCTCTGCACTCATAGTGGGATCTCTCTACTTATGATGGGATCTTTGTACTTGTGGTGGGATCTCTGCACCTGTGATGGGATCTCTGCACTTGTGATGGGATCTCTGCATTCATGGTGGGATCTCTGCATTTGTGATGGGATCACTGCACTCATGGTGGGATCACTGCACTTGTGGTGGGATCTCTGCACTCATAGTGAGATCTCTCTACTTTTGATGGGATCTCTGCCCTCATGGTGGGATCTCTGCACTTGTGATGGGATCTCTGCACTCATGGTGGGATTTCTGCACTTATGATAGGATCCCTGCACTCATGGTGGGATCTCTGCACTTGTGATGGGAATCTTTGCACTCATGGTGGGATCTCTGCACTCGTGATGGGATCTCTGCACTTGTGGTAGGATCTCTGCACTTATGGTGGGATCTCTGCACTCATGGTGGGATCTTTGTACTTGTGATGGTGTATCTGCACTCACGGTGGGATCTCTGCACTCATAGTGGGATCTCACTACTTGTGATGGGATATCTGCACTTGTGGTGGGATCTCTGCACTTATGATGGGATCTCTGCACTCATGGTAGGATCTCTGTACTTGTGATGGGATCTCTTTACTTGTGGTGGGATCTCTGCACTTGTGATGGGATCTCTGCACTGGTGTTGGGATCTTTGCATTCATGGTGGGATCTCTGCACTTGTGGTGGGATCTCTACACTTCTGATGGGATCTCTGCATATGTGGTGGGATCTATGCACTCATGGTGGGATCTCTGCACTTGTCATGGGATCTCTGTCCTCATAGTGGGATCTCTTCACTTATGGTGGGATCTCTGCACTTGTGGTGGGATCTCTGCACATGTGGTGGGATCTCTGTACTCATGGTGGGATCTCTGTACTTGTGATGGGATCTATGCATTATGGTGGGATCTTTGCACTTGTGATGAGATCTCTGCACTTATGGTGGGATCTTTGCACTTGTGATGGGATCTCTGCACTTGTGATAGGATCTCTGCATTCATGGTGGGATCTCTGCATGTGTGGTGAGATCTCTGCACTGATGCTGGGATCTTTGCACTTGTGGTGGATCTCTTCACTTGTGATAGGATCTCTGCATTGATGGTGGGATTTCTGCATGTGTGGTGGGATCTCTGCACTTATGATGGGATCTCTGCACATGTGATGGGATCTCTGCACTCTTGATGGGATCTCTGCACTCTTGATGGGATCTCTGCACTTGAGATAGGATCTCTGTACTCATGATGGGATCTCTGCACTTATGGTGGGATCTCTCTACTTGTGATGGGATCTCTGCACTTATGGTGGGATCCTTGCACTTGTGATGGGATCTCTGCACTCATGGTGGGATCTGTGCATTCATGGTGGGATCTCTGCACTTGTGGTGGTATCTCTGCACTCATAGTGGGATCTCTCTACTTGTGATGGGATCTTTGTACTTGTGGTGGGATCTCTGCACTTGTGATGGGATCTCTGCACTTGTGATGGGATCTCTGCATTCATGGTGGGATCTCTGCATTTGTGATGGGATCTCTGCACTCATGGTGGGATCACTGCACTTGTTGTGGGATCTCTGCACTCATAGTGAGATCTCTCTACTTTTGATGGGATCTCTGCACTCATGGTGGGATCCCTGCACTTGTGATAGGATCTCCGTACTCATGGTGGGATCTCTGCACTTGTGATGGGATCTCTGCACTCATGGTGGGATCTCTGCACTTGTGACGGGATCTCTGCACTTGTGGTGGGATCTCTATACTTGTGATGGGGTCTCTGCTTTTGTGATGGGATCTCTGCACTCATGGTTGGATCACTGCACTTGTGGTGGGATCTCTGCACTCATAGTGAGATCTCTCTACTTTTGATGGGATCTCTGCACTCATGGTTGGATCCCTGCACTTGTGATGGGATCTCTGCACTCATGATGGGATCTTTGCACTCATGGTGGGATCTGTGTACTCATAGTGGAATCTCTCTACTTGTGATGGGATCTCTGCACTTGTGGTGGGATTTCTGCACTTATGGTGGGTTCTCTGCACTTATGGTGGGATCTCTATACTCATAGTGGGATCTCTCTACTTGTGATGATATCTCTACATTTGTGGTGGGATCTCTGCACATGTGATGGGATATCTGCACTCATGTTGGGATCTGTGTACTCATAGTGGGATCTATCTACTTATGATGGGATCTCTGTACTTGTGGTGGGATCTCTGTACTCATGGTGGGATCTCTGTACTCATAGTGGGATCTCTGCACTCATGGTGGGATCTCTGCACTTGTGGTGGGATTTCTGCTCTCATAGTGGGATCTCTCTACTTATTGTGGGATCTCTGCACTTGTGATGGGATCTCTGCTCCTATGGAGGGATCTCCGCACTTGTGATGGGATCTCTGCACTTGTGGTGGGATCTCTGCACTCATGGTAGGATCTCTACACTTGTGATGGGATCTCTGTACTTGTGGTGGGATCTCTGCACTTGTGATGGGATCTCTGCACTGGTGTTGGGATCTTTGCATTCATGGTGGTATCTCTGCACTTGTGGTGGGATCTCTGCACTTGTGAAGGGATCTCCGCACATGTGGTGGGATTTATGCATTCATGGTGGGATCTCTGCACTTGTGGTGGGATCTCTGCACTCATAGTGGGATCTCTTCACTTGTGGTGGGATCTCTGCACTTGTGGTGGGATCTCTGCACATGTGATGGGATCTCTATACTCATTGTGGGATCTCTGCACTTGTGATGGGATCTATGCACTTATGGTGGGATCTTTGCACTTGTGATGGGATCTCTGCAAGTATGGTGGGATCTTTGCACTTGTGATGGGATCTCTGTACTTGTGATAGGATCTCTGCATTGATGGTGGGATCTCTGCATGTGTGGTGGGATCTCTGCACTTATGATGGGATCTCTGCACATGTGATGGAATCTCTGCACTCATGGTGGGATCTCTGCACTTGAGATAGGATCTCTGTACTCATGATTGGATCTCTGCACTTGTGATGGGATCTCTGCACTCATAGTGGGATCTCTCTACTTGTGATGGGATCTCTGCACTTATGGTGGGATCCTTGCACTTGTGATGGGATCTCTGCACTCATGGTGGGATCTGTGCATTCATGGTGGGATCTCTGCACTTGTGGTGGTATCTCTGCACTCATAGTGGGATCTCTCTACTTGTGATGGGATCTTTGTACTTGTGGTGGGATCTCTGCACTTGTGATGGGATCTCTGCACTTGTGATGGGATCTCTGCATTCATGGTGGGATCTCTGTATGTGTGGTGAGATCTCTGCACTGATGCTGGGATCTTTGCACTTGTGGTGGGATCTCTTCACTTGTGATAGGATCTCTGCATTGATGGTGGGATCTCTGCATGTGTGGTGGGATCTCTGCACTCATAGTGGGATCTCTCTACTTGTGATGAGATCTCTACATTTGTGGTGGGATCTCTGCACTTGTGATGGGATATCTGCACTCATGTTGGGATCTGTGTACTCATAGTGGGATCTCTCTACTTATGATGGGATCTCTGTACTTGTGGTGGGATCTCTATACTCATGGTGGGATCTCTGTACTCATAGTGGGATCTCTGCACTCATGGTGGGATCTCTGCACTTGTGGTGGGATTTCTGCTCTCATAGTGGGATCTCTCTACTTATGGTGGGATCTCTGCACTTGTGATAGGATCTCTGCTCCTATGGAGGGATCTCCGCACTTGTGATGGGATCTCTGCACTTGTGGTGGGATCTCTGCACTCATGGTAGGATCTCTGCACTTGTGATGGGATCTCTGTACTTGTGGTGGGATCTCTGCACTTGTGATGGGATCTCTGCACTGGTGTTGGGATCTTTGCATTCATGGTGGGATCTCTGTGCTTGTGGTGGGATCTCTGCACTTGTGATGGGATCTTTGCATATGTGGTTGGATCTATGCATTCATGTTGGGATCTTCGCACTTGTGGTGGGATCTCTGCACTCATAGTGGGATCTCTTCACTTGTGGTGGGATCTCTGCACTTGTGGTGGGATCTCTGCACATGTGGTGGGATCTCTATACTCATGGTGGGATCTCTGCACTTGTGATGGGATCTCTGCACTTGTGATAGGATCTCTGCATTCATGGTGGGATCTCTGCATGTGTGGTGAGATCTCTGCACTGATGCTAGGATCTTTGCACTTGTGGTGGGATCTCTTCACTTGTGATAGGATCTCTGCATTGATGGTGGGATCTCTGCACATGTGGTGGGATCTCTGCACTTATGATGGGATCTCTGCACATGTGATGGGATCTCTGCACTCATGGTGGGATCTCTACACTTGAGATAGGATCTCTGTACTCATGATGGGATCTCTGCACATGTGGTGGGATCTCTGCACTTATGATGGGATCTCTGCACATGTGATGGGATCTCTGCACTCATGGTGGGATCTCTACACTTGAGATAGGATCTCTGTACTCATGATGGGATCTCTGCACTTGTGGTGGGATCTCTGCACTCATAGTGGGATCTCTCTACTTGTGATGGGATCTCTGCACTTATGGTGGGATCCTTGCACTTGTGATGGGATCTCTGCACTCATGGTGGGATCTGTGCATTCATGGTGGGATCTCTGCACTTGTGGTGGTATCTATGCACTCATAGTGGGATCTCTCTACTTGTGATGGGATCTTTGTACTTGTGGTGGGATCTCTGAACTTGTGATGGGATCTCTGCACTTGTGATGGGATCTCTGCATTCATGGTGGGATCTCTGCATTTGTGATGGGATCACTGCACTCATGGTGGGATCACTGCACTTGTGGTGGGATCTCTGCACTCATAGAGAGATCTCCCTACTTTTGATGGGATCTCTGCACTCATGGTGGGATCCCTGCACTTGTGATAGGATCTCCATACTCATGATGGGATCTCTGCACTTGTGATGGGATCTCTGCACTCATGGTGGGATCTCTGCACTTGTGATGGGATCTCTGCACTTGTGGTGGGATCTCTATACTTGTGATGGGATCTCTGCTTTTGTGATGGGATCTCTGCACTCATGGTGGGATCACTGCACTTGTGGTGGGATCTCTGCACTCATAGTGAGATCTCTCTACTTTTGATAGGATCTCTGCACTCATGGTGGGATCCCTGCTCTTGTGATGGGATCTCTGCACTCATGGTGGGATCTGTGCATTCATGGTGGGATCTCTGCACTTGTGGTGGTATCTCTGCACTCATAGTGGTTACTCCCTACTTGTGATGCTATCTTTGTACTTGTGGTGGGATCTCTGCACTTGTGATGGGATCTCTGCACTTGTGATGGGATCTATGCATTCATGGTGGGATCTCTGCACTTGTGATGGGATCTCTGCACTCATGGTGGGCTCTTTCTACTTGTGATGGGATCTCTGCACTCATGGTGGGATCTCTGTACTTGTGATAGGATCCCTGCACTCATGGTGGGATCTCTGCACTTGTGGTGGGATCTCTGCACTTGTGATGGGATCTCTGCACTCATGATGGGATCTCTGCACTCATGGTGGGATCTGTATACTCATAGTGGAATCTCTCTACTTGTGATGAGATCTCTACATTTGTGGTGGGATCGCTGCACTTGTGATGGGATATCTGCACTCATGTTGGGATCTATGTATTCATAGTGGGATCTCTCTACTTATGATGGGATCTCTGTACTTGTGGTGGGATCTCTGTACTCATGGTGGGATCTCTGTACTCATAGTGGGATCTCTGCACTCATGGTGGGATCGCTGCACTTGTGGTGGGATTTCTGCTCTCATAGTGGGATCTCTCTACTTATGGTGGGATCTCTGCACTTGTGATGGGATCTCTGCTCCTATGGAGGGATTTCTGCACTTGTGATGGGATCTCTGCACTTGTGGTGGGATCTCTGCACTTGTGGTAGGATCTCTGCACTCATGTTGGGATCTTTGTCTACTTGTGATGGTGTATCTGAGCTCATGGTGGGATCTCTGCCCTCATAGTGGGATCTCTCTACTAGTGATGGGATCTCTGCATTTGTGGTGGGATCCCTGCAATTGTGATGGGATCTCCGCACTTATGGTGGGATCTCTGCACTTGTGATGGGATCTCTGCTCTCATGATGGTATCCCTGCCCTTGTGATAGGATCTCTGCATGCATGGTGGAATCTCTGCACTCGTGGGATCTCTGCACTTGTGAAGGGATCTCTGCACTTGTGGTGGGATCTCTGTATTCATGATTTGATCTCTGCACTTGTGGTGGGATCTCTCTACTTGTGATAGGATCTTTGCACTCATGGTGTGATCTCTGCACTTGTGATAGGATCTCTGCACTCATGGTGGGATCTCTGCATTCAAAGTTAGATCTCCCAACTTGTGATGGGATCTCTGCACTTGTGGTGGGATCTCTGCACTCATAGTGGGCTCTCTCTACTTGTGATGGGATCTTTGCTCTCATGGTGGGATCTCTGTACTTGTGATGGGATCTCTCCTTTCAGTGGGATCTCTGCACTTGTGATGGGATATTTGCACTCATGGTGGGATCTCTGTACTTGTGGTAGGATCTCTGCACTTATAGTGACATGTCTCCACTTGTGATGGGATCTCTGCACTCATGGTAGGATCTCTGCACTTGTGATGGGATCTCTGTACTCATGGTGGGATCTCTGCATTTGTGATGGGATCTCTGCACTCATGGCGCGATCACTGCACTTGTTATGGGATCTCTGCACTCATGGTGGGATCTCTGCACTTGTGATGGGATCTCTGCACTTGTGGTGGGATCTCTATACTTGTGATGGGATCTCTGCTTTTGTGATGGGATCTCTGCACTCATGGTGGATCACTGCACTTGTGGTGGGATCTCTGCACTCATAGTGAGATCTCTCTACTTTTGATGGGATCTCTGCACTCATGGTGGGATTCCTGCACTTGTGATGGGATCTCTGCACTCATGGTGGGATCTGTGCATTCATGGTGGAATCTCTGCACTTGTGGTGGTATCTCTGAACTCATAGTGGGATCTCTCTACTTGTGATGGGATCTTTGTACTTGTGGTGGGATCGCTGCACTTGTGATGTGATCTCTGCACTTGTGATGGGATCTCTGCATTCATGGTGGGATCTCTGCACTTGTAATGGGATCTCTGCACTCATGGTGGGCTCTTTCTACTTGTGATGGGATCTCTGCACTCATGGTGGGATCTCTGCACTTGTGATGGGATCCCTGCACTCATGGTGGGATCTCTGCACTTGTGGTGGGATCTCTGCACTTGTGATTAGATCTCTGCACTCGTGATGGGATCTCTGCACTCATGGTGGGATCTGTGTACTCATAGTGGAATCTCTCTACTTGTGATGGGATCTCTGCACTTGTGGTGGGATCTCTGCACTCATGGTGGGTTCTCTGCACTTATGGTGGGATCTCTATACTCATAGTGGGATCTCTCTACTTGTGATGAGATCTCTACATTTGTGCTGGGATCTCTGCACTTGTGATGGGATATCTGCACTCATGTTGGGATCTGTGTATTCATAGTGGGATCTCTCTACTTATGATGGGATCTCTGTACTTGTGGTGGGATCTCTGTACTCATGGTGGGATCTCTGTACTCATAGTGGGATCACTGCACTCATGGTGGGATCGCTGCACTTGTGGTGGGATTTCTGCTCTCATAGTGGGATCTCTCTACTTATGGTGGGATCTCTGCACTTGTGATGGGATCTCTGCTCCTATGGAGGGATCTCTGCACTTGTGATGGGATCTCTGCACTTGTGGCGGGATCTCTGCACTTGTGGTGGGATCTCTGCACTCATGGTGGGATATCTGCACTCGTGATGGGATCTCTGCACTTGTGGTAGGATCTCTGCACTCATGTTGGGATCTTTGTACTTGTGATGGTGTATCTGCGCTCATGGTGGGATCTCTGCCCTCATAGTGGGATCTCTCTACTAGTGATGGGATCTCTGCATTTGTGGTGGGATCTCTGCACTTGTGATGGGATCTCTGCACTTATGGTGGGATCTCTGCACTTGTGATGGGATCTCTGCTTTCATGATGGGATCCCTGCCCTTGTGATAGGATCTCTGCACTTATGGTGGGATCTCTGCACTTGTGATGGGATCTCTGCTTTCATGATGGGATCCCTGCCCTTGTGATAGGATCTCTGCATGCATGGTGGAATCTCTGCACTTGTGGGATCTCTGCACTTGTGAAGGGATCTCTGCACTTGTGGTGGGATATCTGTATTCATGATTTGATCTCTGCACTTGTGGTGGGATCTCTCTACTTGTGATAGGATCTTTGCACTCATGGTGGGATCTCTGCACTTGTGATAGGATCTCTGCACTCATGGTGGGATCTCTGCATTCAAAGTTAGATCTCCCAACTTGTGATAGGATCTCTGCACTTGTGGTGGGATCTCTGCACTCATAGTGGGATCTCTCTACTTGTGATGGGATCTCTGCTCTCATGGTGGGATCTCTGTACTTGTGATGGGATCTCTCCACTCAGTGGGATCTCTGCACTTGTGATGGGATCTTTGCACTCATGGTGGGATCTCTGCACTTGTGGTGGGATCTCTGCACTCATAGTGGCATGTCTCCACTTGTGATGGGATCTCTGCACTCATGGTAGGATCTCTGCACTTGTGATGGGATCTCCGTACTCATGGTGGGATCTCTGCATTTGTGATGGGATCTCTGCACTCATGGTGGGATCACTGCACTTGTGGTGGGATCTCTGCACTAATAGTGAAATCTCTCTACTTTTGATGGGATCTCTGCACTCATGGTGGGATCCCTGCACTTGTGATAGGATCTCCGTACTCATGGTGGGATCTCTGCACTTTTGATGGGATCTCTGCACTCATGGTGGGATCTCTGCACTTGTGATGGGATCTCTGCACTTGTGGTGGGATCTCTATAAATGTGATGGGATCTCTGCTTTCGTGATGGGATCTCTGCACTCATGGTGGGATCACTGCACTTGTGGTGGGATCTCTGCACTCATAGTGAGATCTCTCTACTTTTGATGGGATCTCTGCACTCATGGTGGGATCCCTGCACTTGTGATGGGATCTCTGCACTCATGGTGGGATCTGTGCATTCATGGTGGGATCTCTGCACTTGTGGTGGTATCTCTGAACTCATAGTGGGATCTCTCTACTTGTGATGGGATCGTTGTACTTGTGGTGGGATCTCTGCACTTGTGATGGGAACTCTGCACATGTGATGGGATCTCTGCATTCATGGTGGGATCTCTGCACTTGTGATGGGATCTCTGCACTCATGGTGGGCTCTTTCTACTTGTGATGGGATCTCTGCACTCATGGTGGGATCTCTGCACTTGTGATGGGATCCCTGCACTCATGGTGGGATCTCTGCACTTGTGGTGGGATCTCTGCACTTGTGATGGGATCTCTGCACTCGTGATGGGATCTCTGCACTCATGGTGGGATCTGTGTACTCATAGTGGAATCTCTCTACTTGTGATGGGATCTCCGCACTTGTGGTGGGATCTCTGCACTTATGGTGGGTTCTCTGCACTTATGGTGGGATCTCTATACTCATAGTGGGATCTCTCTACTTGTGATGAGATCTCTACATTTGTGGTGGGATCTCTGCACTTGTGATGGGATATCTGCACTCATGTTGGGATCTGTGTACTCATAGTGGGATCTCTCTACTTATGATGGGATCTCTGTACTTGTGGTGGGATCTCTGTACTCATGGTGGGATCTCTGTACTCATAGTGGGATCTCTGCACTCATGGTGGGATCTCTGCACTTGTGGTGGGATTACTGCTCTCATAGTGGGATCTCTCTACTTATGGTGGGATCTCTGCACTTGTGATGGGATCTCTGCTCCTATGGAGGGATCTCCGCACTTGTGATGGGATCTCTACACTTGTGGTGGGATCTCTGCACTTATGGTGGGATCTCTGCACTCATGGTGGGATATCTGCACTCGTGATGGGATCTCTGCACTTGTGGTAGGATCTCTGTACTCATGGTGGGATCTTTGTACTTGTGATGGTGTATCTGCACTCATGGTGGGATCTCTGCACTCATAGTGGGTTCTCACTACTTGTGATGGGATATCTGCACTTGTGGTGGGATCTCTGCACTTGTGATGGGATCTCTGCACTCATGGTAGGATCTCTGCACTTGTGATGGGATCTCTGTACTTGTGGTGGGATCTCTGCACTGGTGATGGGATCTCTGCACTGGTGTTGGGATCTTTGCATTCATGGTGGGATCTCTGCACTTGTGGTGGGATCTCTGTACTTGTGATGGGATCTCTTCACATGTGGTGGGATCTATGCACTCATGGTGGGATCTCTGCACTTGTGGTGGGATCTCTGCACTCATAGTGGGATTTCTTCACTTGTGGTGGGATCTCTGCACTTGTTGTGGGATCTCTGCACATGTGGTGGGATCTCTATACTCATGGTGGGACTCTGCACATGTGATGGGATCTATGCACTTATGGTGGGATCTTTGCACTTGTGATGGGATCTCTGCACTTATGGTGGGATTGTTGCACTTGTGATGAGATCTCTGCACTTGTGATAGGACCTCTGCATTCATGGTGGGATCTATGCATGTGTGGTGAGATCTCTGCACTGATGCTGGGATCTTTGCACTTGTGGTGGGATCTCTTCACTTGTGATAGGATCTCTGCATTGATGGTGGGATCTCTGCACATGTGGTGGGATCTCTGCACTTATGATGGGATCTCTGCACATGTGATGGGATCTCTGCACTCATGGTGGGATCTCTGCACTTGAGATAGGATATCTGTACTCATGATGGGATCTCTGCACTTGTGGTGGGATCTCTGCACTCATAGTGGGATCTCTCTACTTGTGATGGGATCTCTGCACTTATGGTGGGATCTCTGCACTGGTGTTGGGATCTTTGCATTCATGGTGGGATCTCTGCACTTGTGGTGGGATCTCTACACTTCTGATGGGATCTCTGCATATGTGGTGGGATCTATGCACTCATGGTGGGATCTCTGCAATTGTCATGGGATCTCTGTCCTCATAGTGGGATCTCTTCACTTATGGTGGGATCTCTGCACTTGTGGTGGGATCTCTGCACATGTGGTGGGATCTCTGTACTCATGGTGGGATCTCTGTACTTGTGATGGGATCTATGCATTATGGTGGGATCTTTGCACTTGTGATGAGATCTCTGCACTTATGGTGGGATCTTTGCACTTGTGATGGGATCTCTGCACTTGTGATAGGATCTCTGCATTCATGGTGGGATCTCTGCATGTGTGGTGAGATCTCTGCACTGATGCTGGGATCTTTGCACTTGTGGTGGATCTCTTCACTTGTGATAGGATCTCTGCATTGATGGTGGGATTTCTGCATGTGTGGTGGGATCTCTGCACTTATGATGGGATCTCTGCACATGTGATGGGATCTCTGCACTCTTGATGGGATCTCTGCACTCTTGATGGGATCTCTGCACTTGAGATAGGATCTCTGTACTCATGATGGGATCTCTGCACTTATGGTGGGATCTCTCTACTTGTGATGGGATCTCTGCACTTATGGTGGGATCCTTGCACTTGTGATGGGATCTCTGCACTCATGGTGGGATCTGTGCATTCATGGTGGGATCTCTGCACTTGTGGTGGTATCTCTGCACTCATAGTGGGATCTCTCTACTTGTGATGGGATCTTTGTACTTGTGGTGGGATCTCTGCACTTGTGATGGGATCTCTGCACTTGTGATGGGATCTCTGCATTCATGGTGGGATCTCTGCATTTGTGATGGGATCTCTGCACTCATGGTGGGATCACTGCACTTGTTGTGGGATCTCTGCACTCATAGTGAGATCTCTCTACTTTTGATGGGATCTCTGCACTCATGGTGGGATCCCTGCACTTGTGATAGGATCTCCGTACTCATGGTGGGATCTCTGCACTTGTGATGGGATCTCTGCACTCATGGTGGGATCTCTGCACTTGTGACGGGATCTCTGCACTTGTGGTGGGATCTCTATACTTGTGATGGGGTCTCTGCTTTTGTGATGGGATCTCTGCACTCATGGTTGGATCACTGCACTTGTGGTGGGATCTCTGCACTCATAGTGAGATCTCTCTACTTTTGATGGGATCTCTGCACTCATGGTTGGATCCCTGCACTTGTGATGGGATCTCTGCACTCATGATGGGATCTTTGCACTCATGGTGGGATCTGTGTACTCATAGTGGAATCTCTCTACTTGTGATGGGATCTCTGCACTTGTGGTGGGATTTCTGCACTTATGGTGGGTTCTCTGCACTTATGGTGGGATCTCTATACTCATAGTGGGATCTCTCTACTTGTGATGATATCTCTACATTTGTGGTGGGATCTCTGCACATGTGATGGGATATCTGCACTCATGTTGGGATCTGTGTACTCATAGTGGGATCTATCTACTTATGATGGGATCTCTGTACTTGTGGTGGGATCTCTGTACTCATGGTGGGATCTCTGTACTCATAGTGGGATCTCTGCACTCATGGTGGGATCTCTGCACTTGTGGTGGGATTTCTGCTCTCATAGTGGGATCTCTCTACTTATTGTGGGATCTCTGCACTTGTGATGGGATCTCTGCTCCTATGGAGGGATCTCCGCACTTGTGATGGGATCTCTGCACTTGTGGTGGGATCTCTGCACTCATGGTAGGATCTCTACACTTGTGATGGGATCTCTGTACTTGTGGTGGGATCTCTGCACTTGTGATGGGATCTCTGCACTGGTGTTGGGATCTTTGCATTCATGGTGGTATCTCTGCACTTGTGGTGGGATCTCTGCACTTGTGAAGGGATCTCCGCACATGTGGTGGGATTTATGCATTCATGGTGGGATCTCTGCACTTGTGGTGGGATCTCTGCACTCATAGTGGGATCTCTTCACTTGTGGTGGGATCTCTGCACTTGTGGTGGGATCTCTGCACATGTGATGGGATCTCTATACTCATTGTGGGATCTCTGCACTTGTGATGGGATCTATGCACTTATGGTGGGATCTTTGCACTTGTGATGGGATCTCTGCAAGTATGGTGGGATCTTTGCACTTGTGATGGGATCTCTGTACTTGTGATAGGATCTCTGCATTGATGGTGGGATCTCTGCATGTGTGGTGGGATCTCTGCACTTATGATGGGATCTCTGCACATGTGATGGAATCTCTGCACTCATGGTGGGATCTCTGCACTTGAGATAGGATCTCTGTACTCATGATTGGATCTCTGCACTTGTGATGGGATCTCTGCACTCATAGTGGGATCTCTCTACTTGTGATGGGATCTCTGCACTTATGGTGGGATCCTTGCACTTGTGATGGGATCTCTGCACTCATGGTGGGATCTGTGCATTCATGGTGGGATCTCTGCACTTGTGGTGGTATCTCTGCACTCATAGTGGGATCTCTCTACTTGTGATGGGATCTTTGTACTTGTGGTGGGATCTCTGCACTTGTGATGGGATCTCTGCACTTGTGATGGGATCTCTGCATTCATGGTGGGATCTCTGTATGTGTGGTGAGATCTCTGCACTGATGCTGGGATCTTTGCACTTGTGGTGGGATCTCTTCACTTGTGATAGGATCTCTGCATTGATGGTGGGATCTCTGCATGTGTGGTGGGATCTCTGCACTCATAGTGGGATCTCTCTACTTGTGATGAGATCTCTACATTTGTGGTGGGATCTCTGCACTTGTGATGGGATATCTGCACTCATGTTGGGATCTGTGTACTCATAGTGGGATCTCTCTACTTATGATGGGATCTCTGTACTTGTGGTGGGATCTCTATACTCATGGTGGGATCTCTGTACTCATAGTGGGATCTCTGCACTCATGGTGGGATCTCTGCACTTGTGGTGGGATTTCTGCTCTCATAGTGGGATCTCTCTACTTATGGTGGGATCTCTGCACTTGTGATAGGATCTCTGCTCCTATGGAGGGATCTCCGCACTTGTGATGGGATCTCTGCACTTGTGGTGGGATCTCTGCACTCATGGTAGGATCTCTGCACTTGTGATGGGATCTCTGTACTTGTGGTGGGATCTCTGCACTTGTGATGGGATCTCTGCACTGGTGTTGGGATCTTTGCATTCATGGTGGGATCTCTGTGCTTGTGGTGGGATCTCTGCACTTGTGATGGGATCTTTGCATATGTGGTTGGATCTATGCATTCATGTTGGGATCTCTGCACTTGTGGTGGGATCTCTGCACTCATAGTGGGATCTCTTCACTTGTGGTGGGATCTCTGCACTTGTGGTGGGATCTCTGCACATGTGGTGGGATCTCTATACTCATGGTGGGATCTCTGCACTTGTGATGGGATCTCTGCACTTGTGATAGGATCTCTGCATTCATGGTGGGATCTCTGCATGTGTGGTGAGATCTCTGCACTGATGCTAGGATCTTTGCACTTGTGGTGGGATCTCTTCACTTGTGATAGGATCTCTGCATTGATGGTGGGATCTCTGCACATGTGGTGGGATCTCTGCACTTATGATGGGATCTCTGCACATGTGATGGGATCTCTGCACTCATGGTGGGATCTCTACACTTGAGATAGGATCTCTGTACTCATGATGGGATCTCTGCACATGTGGTGGGATCTCTGCACTTATGATGGGATCTCTGCACATGTGATGGGATCTCTGCACTCATGGTGGGATCTCTACACTTGAGATAGGATCTCTGTACTCATGATGGGATCTCTGCACTTGTGGTGGGATCTCTGCACTCATAGTGGGATCTCTCTACTTGTGATGGGATCTCTGCACTTATGGTGGGATCCTTGCACTTGTGATGGGATCTCTGCACTCATGGTGGGATCTGTGCATTCATGGTGGGATCTCTGCACTTGTGGTGGTATCTATGCACTCATAGTGGGATCTCTCTACTTGTGATGGGATCTTTGTACTTGTGGTGGGATCTCTGCACTTGTGATGGGATCTCTGCACTTGTGATGGGATCTCTGCATTCATGGTGGGATCTCTGCATTTGTGATGGGATCACTGCACTCATGGTGGGATCACTGCACTTGTGGTGGGATCTCTGCACTCATAGAGAGATCTCCCTACTTTTGATGGGATCTCTGCACTCATGGTGGGATCCCTGCACTTGTGATAGGATCTCCATACTCATGATGGGATCTCTGCACTTGTGATGGGATCTCTGCACTCATGGTGGGATCTCTGCACTTGTGATGGGATCTCTGCACTTGTGGTGGGATCTCTATACTTGTGATGGGATCTCTGCTTTTGTGATGGGATCTCTGCACTCATGGTGGGATCACTGCACTTGTGGTGGGATCTCTGCACTCATAGTGAGATCTCTCTACTTTTGATAGGATCTCTGCACTCATGGTGGGATCCCTGCTCTTGTGATGGGATCTCTGCACTCATGGTGGGATCTGTGCATTCATGGTGGGATCTCTGCACTTGTGGTGGTATCTCTGCACTCATAGTGGTTACTCCCTACTTGTGATGCTATCTTTGTACTTGTGGTGGGATCTCTGCACTTGTGATGGGATCTCTGCACTTGTGATGGGATCTATGCATTCATGGTGGGATCTCTGCACTTGTGATGGGATCTCTGCACTCATGGTGGGCTCTTTCTACTTGTGATGGGATCTCTGCACTCATGGTGGGATCTCTGTACTTGTGATAGGATCCCTGCACTCATGGTGGGATCTCTGCACTTGTGGTGGGATCTCTGCACTTGTGATGGGATCTCTGCACTCATGATGGGATCTCTGCACTCATGGTGGGATCTGTATACTCATAGTGGAATCTCTCTACTTGTGATGAGATCTCTACATTTGTGGTGGGATCGCTGCACTTGTGATGGGATATCTGCACTCATGTTGGGATCTATGTATTCATAGTGGGATCTCTCTACTTATGATGGGATCTCTGTACTTGTGGTGGGATCTCTGTACTCATGGTGGGATCTCTGTACTCATAGTGGGATCTCTGCACTCATGGTGGGATCGCTGCACTTGTGGTGGGATTTCTGCTCTCATAGTGGGATCTCTCTACTTATGGTGGGATCTCTGCACTTGTGATGGGATCTCTGCTCCTATGGAGGGATTTCTGCACTTGTGATGGGATCTCTGCACTTGTGGTGGGATCTCTGCACTTGTGGTAGGATCTCTGCACTCATGTTGGGATCTTTGTCTACTTGTGATGGTGTATCTGAGCTCATGGTGGGATCTCTGCCCTCATAGTGGGATCTCTCTACTAGTGATGGGATCTCTGCATTTGTGGTGGGATCCCTGCACTTGTGATGGGATCTCCGCACTTATGGTGGGATCTCTGCACTTGTGATGGGATCTCTGCTCTCATGATGGTATCCCTGCCCTTGTGATAGGATCTCTGCATGCATGGTGGAATCTCTGCACTCGTGGGATCTCTGCACTTGTGAAGGGATCTCTGCACTTGTGGTGGGATCTCTGTATTCATGATTTGATCTCTGCACTTGTGGTGGGATCTCTCTACTTGTGATAGGATCTTTGCACTCATGGTGTGATCTCTGCACTTGTGATAGGATCTCTGCACTCATGGTGGGATCTCTGCATTCAAAGTTAGATCTCCCAACTTGTGATGGGATCTCTGCACTTGTGGTGGGATCTCTGCACTCATAGTGGGCTCTCTCTACTTGTGATGGGATCTTTGCTCTCATGGTGGGATCTCTGTACTTGTGATGGGATCTCTCCTTTCAGTGGGATCTCTGCACTTGTGATGGGATATTTGCACTCATGGTGGGATCTCTGTACTTGTGGTAGGATCTCTGCACTTATAGTGACATGTCTCCACTTGTGATGGGATCTCTGCACTCATGGTAGGATCTCTGCACTTGTGATGGGATCTCTGTACTCATGGTGGGATCTCTGCATTTGTGATGGGATCTCTGCACTCATGGCGCGATCACTGCACTTGTTATGGGATCTCTGCACTAATAGTGAGATCTCTCTACTTTTGATGGGATCTCTGCACTCATGGTGGGATCCCTGCACTTGTGATAGGATCTCCGTACTCATGGTGGGATCTCTGCACTTGTGATGGGATCTCTGCACTCATGGTGGGATCTCTGCACTTGTGATGGGATCTCTGCACTTGTGGTGGGATCTCTATACTTGTGATGGGATCTCTGCTTTTGTGATGGGATCTCTGCACTCATGGTGGATCACTGCACTTGTGGTGGGATCTCTGCACTCATAGTGAGATCTCTCTACTTTTGATGGGATCTCTGCACTCATGGTGGGATTCCTGCACTTGTGATGGGATCTCTGCACTCATGGTGGGATCTGTGCATTCATGGTGGAATCTCTGCACTTGTGGTGGTATCTCTGAACTCATAGTGGGATCTCTCTACTTGTGATGGGATCTTTGTACTTGTGGTGGGATCGCTGCACTTGTGATGTGATCTCTGCACTTGTGATGGGATCTCTGCATTCATGGTGGGATCTCTGCACTTGTAATGGGATCTCTGCACTCATGGTGGGCTCTTTCTACTTGTGATGGGATCTCTGCACTCATGGTGGGATCTCTGCACTTGTGATGGGATCCCTGCACTCATGGTGGGATCTCTGCACTTGTGGTGGGATCTCTGCACTTGTGATTAGATCTCTGCACTCGTGATGGGATCTCTGCACTCATGGTGGGATCTGTGTACTCATAGTGGAATCTCTCTACTTGTGATGGGATCTCTGCACTTGTGGTGGGATCTCTGCACTCATGGTGGGTTCTCTGCACTTATGGTGGGATCTCTATACTCATAGTGGGATCTCTCTACTTGTGATGAGATCTCTACATTTGTGCTGGGATCTCTGCACTTGTGATGGGATATCTGCACTCATGTTGGGATCTGTGTATTCATAGTGGGATCTCTCTACTTATGATGGGATCTCTGTACTTGTGGTGGGATCTCTGTACTCATGGTGGGATCTCTGTACTCATAGTGGGATCACTGCACTCATGGTGGGATCGCTGCACTTGTGGTGGGATTTCTGCTCTCATAGTGGGATCTCTCTACTTATGGTGGGATCTCTGCACTTGTGATGGGATCTCTGCTCCTATGGAGGGATCTCTGCACTTGTGATGGGATCTCTGCACTTGTGGCGGGATCTCTGCACTTGTGGTGGGATCTCTGCACTCATGGTGGGATATCTGCACTCGTGATGGGATCTCTGCACTTGTGGTAGGATCTCTGCACTCATGTTGGGATATTTGTACTTGTGATGGTGTATCTGCGCTCATGGTGGGATCTCTGCCCTCATAGTGGGATCTCTCTACTAGTGATGGGATCTCTGCATTTGTGGTGGGATCTCTGCACTTGTGATGGGATCTCTGCACTTATGGTGGGATCTCTGCACTTGTGATGGGATCTCTGCTTTCATGATGGGATCCCTGCCCTTGTGATAGGATCTCTGCATGCATGGTGGAATCTCTGCACTTGTGGGATCTCTGCACTTGTGAAGGGATCTCTGCACTTGTGGTGGGATATCTGTATTCATGATTTGATCTCTGCACTTGTGGTGGGATCTCTCTACTTGTGATAGGATCTTTGCACTCATGGTGGGATCTCTGCACTTGTGATAGGATCTCTGCACTCATGGTGGGATCTCTGCATTCAAAGTTAGATCTCCCAACTTGTGATGGGATCTCTGCACTTGTGGTGGGATCTCTGCACTCATAGTGGGATCTCTCTACTTGTGATGGGATCTCTGCTCTCATGGTGGGATCTCTGTACTTGTGATGGGATCTCTCCACTCAGTGGGATCTCTGCACTTGTGATGGGATCTTTGCACTCATGGTGGGATCTCTGCACTTGTGGTGGGATCTCTGCACTCATAGTGGCATGTCTCCACTTGTGATGGGATCTCTGCACTCATGGTAGGATCTCTGCACTTGTGATGGGATCTCCGTACTCATGGTGGGATCTCTGCATTTGTGATGGGATCTCTGCACTCATGGTGGGATCACTGCACTTGTGGTGGGATCTCTGCACTAATAGTGAAATCTCTCTACTTTTGATGGGATCTCTGCACTCATGGTGGGATCCCTGCACTTGTGATAGGATCTCCGTACTCATGGTGGGATCTCTGCACTTTTGATGGGATCTCTGCACTCATGGTGGGATCTCTGCACTTGTGATGGGATCTCTGCACTTGTGGTGGGATCTCTATAAATGTGATGGGATCTCTGCTTTCGTGATGGGATCTCTGCACTCATGGTGGGATCACTGCACTTGTGGTGGGATCTCTGCACTCATAGTGAGATCTCTCTACTTTTGATGGGATCTCTGCACTCATGGTGGGATCCCTGCACTTGTGATGGGATCTCTGCACTCATGGTGGGATCTGTGCATTCATGGTGGGATCTCTGCACTTGTGGTGGTATCTCTGAACTCATAGTGGGATCTCTCTACTTGTGATGGGATCGTTGTACTTGTGGTGGGATCTCTGCACTTGTGATGGGAACTCTGCACATGTGATGGGATCTCTGCATTCATGGTGGGATCTCTGCACTTGTGATGGGATCTCTGCACTCATGGTGGGCTCTTTCTACTTGTGATGGGATCTCTGCACTCATGGTGGGATCTCTGCACTTGTGATGGGATCCCTGCACTCATGGGGGGATCTCTGCACTTGTGGTGGGATCTCTGCACTTGTGATGGGATCTCTGCACTCGTGATGGGATCTCTGCACTCATGGTGGGATCTGTGTACTCATAGTGGAATCTCTCTACTTGTGATGGGATCTCCGCACTTGTGGTGGGATCTCTGCACTTATGGTGGGTTCTCTGCACTTATGGTGGGATCTCTATACTCATAGTGGGATCTCTCTACTTGTGATGAGATCTCTACATTTGTGGTGGGATCTCTGCACTTGTGATGGGATATCTGCACTCATGTTGGGATCTGTGTACTCATAGTGGGATCTCTCTACTTATGATGGGATCTCTGTACTTGTGGTGGGATCTCTGTACTCATGGTGGGATCTCTGTACTCATAGTGGGATCTCTGCACTCATGGTGGGATCTCTGCACTTGTGGTGGGATTACTGCTCTCATAGTGGGATCTCTCTACTTATGGTGGGATCTCTGCACTTGTGATGGGATCTCTGCTCCTATGGAGGGATCTCCGCACTTGTGATGGGATCTCTACACTTGTGGTGGGATCTCTGCACTTGTGGTGGGATCTCTGCACTCATGGTGGGATATCTGCACTCGTGATGGGATCTCTGCACTTGTGGTAGGATCTCTGTACTCATGGTGGGATCTTTGTACTTGTGATGGTGTATCTGCACTCATGGTGGGATCTCTGCACTCATAGTGGGTTCTCACTACTTGTGATGGGATATCTGCACTTGTGGTGGGATCTCTGCACTTGTGATGGGATCTCTGCACTCATGGTAGGATCTCTGCACTTGTGATGGGATCTCTGTACTTGTGGTGGGATCTCTGCACTGGTGATGGGATCTCTGCACTGGTGTTGGGATCTTTGCATTCATGGTGGGATCTCTGCACTTGTGGTGGGATCTCTGTACTTGTGATGGGATCTCTTCACATGTGGTGGGATCTATGCACTCATGGTGGGATCTCTGCACTTGTGGTGGGATCTCTGCACTCATAGTGGGATCTCTTCACTTGTGGTGGGATCTCTGCACTTGTTGTGGGATCTCTGCACATGTGGTGGGATCTCTATACTCATGGTGGGACTCTGCACATGTGATGGGATCTATGCACTTATGGTGGGATCTTTGCACTTGTGATGGGATCTCTGCACTTATGGTGGGATTGTTGCACTTGTGATGAGATCTCTGCACTTGTGATAGGACCTCTGCATTCATGGTGGGATCTATGCATGTGTGGTGAGATCTCTGCACTGATGCTGGGATCTTTGCACTTGTGGTGGGATCTCTTCACTTGTGATAGGATCTCTGCATTGATGGTGGGATCTCTGCACATGTGGTGGGATCTCTGCACTTATGATGGGATCTCTGCACATGTGATGGGATCTCTGCACTCATGGTGGGATCTCTGCACTTGAGATAGGATATCTGTACTCATGATGGGATCTCTGCACTTGTGGTGGGATCTCTGCACTCATAGTGGGATCTCTCTACTTGTGATGGGATCTCTGCACTTATGGTGGGATCCTTGCACTAGTGATGGGATCTCTGCTCTCATGGTGGGATCTGTGCATTCATTGTGGGATCTCTGCACTTGTGGTGGTATCTCTGCACTCATAGTGGGGTCTCTCTACTTATGATGGGATCTGTGTACTTGTGGTGGGATCTCTGCACTTGTGATGGGATCTCTGCACTTGTGATGGGATCTCTGCATTCATGGTGGGATCTCTGCATTTGTGATGGGATCTCTGCACTCATGGTAGGATCACTGCACTTGTGGTGGGATCTCTGCACTCATAGTGAGATCTCTCTACTTTTGATGGGATCTCTGCACTCATGGTGGGATCCCTGCACTTGTGATGGGATCCCTGCACTCATGATGGGATCTCTGCACTCATGGTGGGATCTGTGTACTCATAGTGGAATCTCTCTACTTGTGATGGGATCTCTGCACTTGTGGTGGGATCTCTGCACTTATGGTGGGTTCTCTGCACTTATTGTGGGATCTCTATACTCATAGTGGGATCTCTCTACTTGTGATGAGATCTCTACATTTGTGGTGGGATCTCTGCACTTGTGATGGGATATCTGCACTCATGTTGGGATCTGTGTACTCATAGCTGACCTTCTACCACATCGCTGCGCTCGTGCTGTTGCTAGCGCGAAGTATTTTTAAAGCTTCATGTTTTCTATCTGGGTTCGTTTTTTGTGTTGTATTTACCCCTGCTTTTAGCCTGCTTGTCTGCAGTTAGCGCCCCTTTCTCCCCTCACCTGCATTTAAAAAACGCCATTCTCTGCCGGTAAAGCACCACCACTTTGGTGGGTCCGGGTTCTGGGGGTCACTTTGGGCGCCATCTTCCTTTGGGATACCTCAGCCAGCGGCGGCCGCCATCTTGGAGCGGACTCGCACGCTCAGGGCTGATTGGAGCGCCTACTTAAAGTCGCTCCCTCAAGCGCAGCGTGACGCGCAGGTGACGCCCTCGCTTAGCCTGAGTCGTGCCGGAGTCCTGCCCGTCTGCGTCCCGGAGGCGACGGGGCGGCGGGGGACCCTGGTCCGGCGATACTCTGGCTGAGATGATTTGCTATTCCTCTACGATGCTGCGGGATATGCGGGGTCATTCTAGCTCCTGCCGCTCCGTCTTCCCTGGGCGGTTTAAGGGCAAACGACGTTGCCCGGGCTGTGGCTGGACGCCTTTTTGGACCCGTGTCACTGCTCCTCGCCCAGCAACAGCTAGCGTGAAGCATCTTTGCCTGCTGCTGAATACGAGGTCGGTAGGACGCCATGCCCTGCATATTTACGATCTTCTGGTCAGGGAAAACCCCCTGTGTCTGTTGTTGACCGAAACCTGGTTGGGAAAAGCTTCCAACCCGGACGTTTTCTCAGCTATTCCTCCGGCGTATAATATCTTCCGGCAGGATAGAGTGAAGGGGAGGGGTGGGGGAGTGGCGGTAGTGGTGAAAAAGAGCGTTTCCTGCTCAGTGCTTCCCCTGAACTCCATTGGGAGCGCTGAGTCGCTCGCCTTCACGCTCAGACTGTCCCCGGGGCAGGCTCTGAAGGGGTTGCTGGTTTATAGACCACCAGGCCCTGGGGGTTCCTTCCTGGAAGATCTGCAGACAGCCGTCTCGGAGCTGGTGCTGACCACACAGCATTGCATCGTGGCCGGCGATTTCAACTTTCACCTTGACGCGGCTGATGACCCGGACGCGGCCAAACTGTTAGATGTTACATCTCCGCTGGGTCTCATACCGTTCGTGTCAGGGCCAACACATGAGAAGGGGCATACCCTGGATCAGGTGTTTTCATCTGTCCCACTCATGGAGGTTGATACCCGGCCGGTGCTCTGGACCGATCACAGGTTGATCAGGTTTTCGGTGCTGGAGTGCGTGCGGCCGGATAACAGAGCTCCTACCCTGTCTAGACCGGCCTCGAGAGCGCTGCACAGAGTGACACCTGATATGCTAGAGCAGGCGCTGCTGGATCACCCATGCCATCTCTCGGGTGATCTGGAAAGTGACACTGAGGCTTTGCAGCTATGGCTCACTGACAGGCTGGACGACCTTGCCCCTAAGGCAGCCCCCCGGTCATCGGCGGCACGGCAATCTGCACCGTGGTTTACGGAGGCGCTTCGTGTGGCTCGTAGCCAATGCAAGGTGGCCGAGAGGGCCTGGCGCCTTTTGTATGATGGGGAGGCTAAACTCGCCTATAAGGCGGTGGTGAAGGCCTACCATCGGGACATCCTGGGTGCCAAGAGGGACTATTTGGCTAGGAGGATCGAGGCATCTGAGAACTCCTGTAAGGAGATCCTTACCATTGTGAAGGAGTTTACGACCCCCAGCTCCCATCCACCCCCACTAGCTTCTGCGGATGCATGGGCGTGTGATCTTGCCAGTTTCTTCACCAATAAGATCAAGGCGATTCAGGCCACCTTCGTGGAGGGACCGGATGGAAGTGGCGTCACCGGGGCGGGTTGTGGACTTCCGCATTCTCCTGCGGCGGTGCTGTCCGATTTCCCTGTTGTTTCCAGCGATGTGTCCAGGTCGCTGCTGGCCAATCTTAAATCTGGCTCACCACTTGACTCCTGCCCCGCCAAATTCCTCGCCGGGATGGCGGCGGTGGTGAATCCATTGGTCAACCCCATCCTCAATGCCTCCGTGAGGGAGGGGAGGGTCCCTAGCTCTTGGAAAAGAGCGATGGTGATCCCCCTCCTCAAAAAACCAGGTCTCGACGCCGAGGCTTTGGCCAACTATAGGCCAATCTCGCTTCTTCCGGCTCTAGCGAAGATCACGGAAAAACACGTCCACGGTGTCCTGTCGAGCTTTTTGGAAGCTAACAATCTGCTCCACACATCCCAATCCGGCTTCCGTCCTAATTTTAGTACGGAAACGGCTTTGTTGGAGGTTACTGAGATCATCAGGGAAACCTTGGATGTCGGCGGCAGGGCCATGTTGGTCATGTTAGACCTTTCGGCGGCTTTCGACACCGTCCCCCATAAGGCGCTTTTAGCTAGGCCGTATGACATCGGTGTGAGAAGTTGGCCTGATAGGTGATGTTTCCAATTCTGGAACCACCTATTATCAGACCAAACAATCCCTTATGGTGTCAGGTTGTAAGTCAACCTTGTTAGACAAGCTATCCTAGGGGTGGCATGGACTAAGCAGCCTAAAGGCTTAACTTAAGAGGTCGTGTTAAGCGAGCTGTTTTACCACATACAATCCTGTAATATCAAATGAAAGGACACCACACAAGTATATATTATAAAAATATATGTATTTATTACTAAAAACAATCCCCAGTATTCTTTATGAATAAAGGGGCACAAGCGTTAAATCAAAAGCACAGTTTAAACATACAAAGTTGCACAATTATGAATGAGGGCGGGGGGCCACTCAAACCATATACTAAACAAGTGGTATAAGAGATACCAATCGAACAGTGGTTAGGCCTAGGGCCTAGGGAATCGCTGGGAGCAGTCGGGACAAGCAATGCTGAAGTCGGGAGAGGCCCACGGGATTCGGGAGCAGTGCGGAAAGCGCACGCATGCACCAATGTTAACCAATGGTGCGTAAAAGTTGTAAAGTTAAAGTTTAAGGACACTTCCGCTGAACCTAGAGGAACAAAACTTAAGACACAGACCCTAGAGATGTGTACCAGTGTAGGAACACCGGCGGAGCAAAGTTACCTCACCCACAGGAAGCGGGTGCACAGGGTCAAATTTAAGTCGGGTTTCGTCACGCAGGCTCTTGGTGCTTGAAGCTGAAAGGGCTGCAGGCGGGGTGAAAGAGAAGTGTCCGGTGGAGTCCAAGGGTGGACTCGAGTCGAAAAGTACCTGAAAGCAGAGGGGACAGAGTCTGGGTCACTCAGCAGTGACCAGGGTGGAACCAGGACGGAACCAGGCAATGTCGGGCACAATCAGGTGGTCGTCGAGGAGCTTCTCTCCGCTGTCACGTGGGCTCTGGGGCATCTGCGACGTCCAGGAGCGGGTCACGATCTGTCCCACGAGGGCTCTCACCATCGGCGCAGTCGGCTTCAAGTTTGGAGCAAACAACACTTGGCAAGAGCAATCCACGCGGAACCGGGAGATTGCTTCTCACTCGAACCAGGAGGGTCAGAGTGGGGGCTCCTTTTCAGGGGAGCTGCTGCAAATCTGGAGCAACCAGATTTGCAGGTCGAATTTCAAAGTTCGTCGATACAGGGGCCACTAGCCGGCTGGCAAGTGACCGGGCCAACGCGTTGAGCCAAATGGAGCAGAAGGGCCCCACGCAGCACTCGTCGAGTGTGGGGGGCTGAACTTCGGTGCAAGAGTGGCTCAGGGTTGGGGCTTCTCAAACAACGGTGTACAGCTTCGAGGGTCACTCGTGGGCTGCACGGTCAGCGTCTCGTGGTCAATTCAAGATGGCGTGCCCCACGCTTCCGGTCGCCTCCACGGGTCTCAGCTCTGCAGGGACTGTGGATCGGGCTGTTGGGAGGGAGGCAAGCTTAATCTCGTCGATCTCTGTCGCTCGAGTTCCGGCGGGAACTGCGACAAAGCAGACATCGATGGCTGGATGGTGCCTGTTTGCACAGGGTGGTCATTCCTCGACCACAAGGGAGATTCTTCGGGCTTCTACGTCGAGTAGGATGTCGAAGGGTCCAGAATTTCGTTTCTTATGTTTCTTCAGGATAATCTGAAGTGCATTGGCACTGCTCCCAGTCTTATACTAATTTTGGGGGCTGGATTACCTGCTAGGTCCCCCCCTAGGGGTGGGACCCAGGAAGGGGGTAGATACACCCCTTTCCTTTGATCCAGGCCGCCCTGGCACGAGGGCTGGAGTGCCCCAGAACCGGTTTGGCCGGATTATGCAAGGGGCAGCCTTGTGCGCCCCAGGCAGTGTCTGGTTTCTTTCAAACCTCCCTGCTACAATCCACTATCTCCTGTCTGGAGGGTGGTAACACCCCCCTGCGACAGGAAACCCTTTGTCCAGGCCCCATTTGGCTGAGTTTCGGTCAGCTTCAGGGGGTCAGACTTCTGTTTGTGGCAGAGGCATCCATTTTGTGGATCTAAGGTCCTTTTAGAAATTAACCGCATTTAAGTAAAGTAACATGTCTTACCCCTCTAGAGGGGTGGAATGCTATCCCCGTCGCCAGAACTGGCGAGGGGATAGTATTCCAAATCGTATGACACCTTACACGACATGTTTTGATAAAGCCAAACCAGAGTTGCTATATAACCGCGAGGATTATAAGGCACTTAAGAGTATATGGTATGGCATTATCCTGAAACAGCTTAGGGAGTTGTTCCCGACGGCTGCAGACAGGCTCAGCTCATGCTAGAGCTCCATCTCACATTAAACCACGCACTCTGCCTCCAGGATTGATGAGGCCTTCCATAGGAGTGGCTCACAGGTTAATATGTGTCCAGATATAGGTTTAGATATAGGTATACTATATCTAAGTAAGGGGTGATTACACCGCCTTACCCCAGCTGAGTGATCAGCCAGTTGTGTCAATTTAAGAACCAGCCAGGGGTGGCAAAAGATATGCTGCAGCCCCTGGTAGGCTTGGTGGCCCCTATGCCCTGGGCACCTTTAGTGCATTATACAGGGGCTGACAAGGAGTCCATTTCCAATTGTGGTATGTACCTAGGGTACATGAAATCCATTTTACAGAGGGAGCAGATGGCCTGGGGCCCTGATTAGCAGGGAACCAGGTCAACTAAGTAAAAAAAACAACTAAACACAGGCAACAAATCTGGGGTAACCATAGTCAGGTAGCCACCTTCCTACACAACCCCCCCAAACGAAAGGAGATAAGGCTATCCTTGGCCAGGTAAGCCTATATTGCCTGAGTGGCCATATAAGGAAGTACCTGCACTAGCATGGGTACCCCCTGTCTCATGGTCCACAAAGCAGGCCCTCACCCTTGGGTTATTAGAGGGTCTCCACCATAGGGAATCACTACCTTGGGTGTGTTTATGCAAAGTTAAAGGCTGGTTTGGATATGGAGTATTGAAGTGAGGCTCCCCTAATTTAGGGCTCAGCTTCCTCCAATTATCTTCCACCATGGGTGCCTTTCTTTCTTTAACTGAGTTGCACTGTGCTCTCAGGGTCAACCTCTGGCTACCTAAAGCTGGAGGCTGGGTCATGATGGGATCTCTGCACTTGTGGTGGGATCTCTGCACTCATAGTGGGATCTCTCTACTTGTGATGGGATCTCTGCACTTATGGGATCTCTGCACTCATGGTGGGATCTCTGCACTTGAGATAGGATCTCTGTACTCATGATGGGATCTCTGCACTTGTGGTGGGATCTCTGCACTCATAGTGGGATCTCTCTACTTGTGATGGGATCTCTGCACTTATGGTGGGATCCTTGCACTTGTGATGGGATCTCTGCACTCATGGTGGGATCTGTGCATTCATGGTGGGATCTCTGCACTTGTGGTGGTATCTCTGCACTCATAGTGGGATCTCTCTACTTGTGATGGGATCTTTGTACTTGTGGTGGGATCTCTGCACTTGTGATGGGATCTCTGCACTTGTGATGGGATCTCTGCATTCATGGTGGGATCTCTGCATTTGTGATGGGATCTCTGCACTCATGGTGGGATCACTGCACTTGTGGTGGGATCTCTGCACTCATAGTGAGATCTCTCTACTTTTGATGGGATCTCTGCACTCATGGTGGGATCCCTGCACTTGTGATAGGATCTCCATACTCATGGTGGGATCTCTGCACTTATGATGGGATCTCTGCACTCATGGTGGGATCTCTGCACTTGTGATGGGATCTCTGCACTTGTGGTGGGATCTCTATACTTATGATGGGATCTCTGCTTTTGTGATGTGATCTCTGCACTCATGGTGGGATCACTGCACTTGTGGTGGGATCTCTGCACTCATAGTGAGATCTCTCTACTTTTGATGGGATCTCTGCACTCATGGTGGGATCCCTGCACTTGTGATGGGATCCCTGCACTCATGGTGGGATCTCTGCACTTGTGGTGGGATCTCTGCACTCGTGATGGGATCTCTGCACTCATGGTGGGATCTGTGTACTCATAGTAGAATCTCTCTACTTGTGATGGGATCTCTGCACTTGTGGTGGGATATCTGCACTTATGGTAGGTTATTTGTACTTATAGTGGGATCTCTATACTCATAGTGGGATCTCTCTACTTGTGATGAGATCTCTACATTTGTGGTGCGATCTCTGCACTTGTGATGGGATATCTGCACTCATGTTGGGATCTGTGTACTCATAGTGGGATCTCTCTACTTATGATGGGATCTCCGCACTTGTGATGGAATCTTTGCACTCATGGTGGGATCTCTGCACTTGTGGTGGGATCTCTGCACTCATAGTGGGATCTCTCTACTTGTGATGGGATCTCTGCACTTATGGTGGGATCCTTGCACTTGTGATGGGATCTCTGCACTCATGGTGGGATCTGTGCATTCATGGTGGGATCTCTGCACTTGTGGTGGTATCTCTGCACTCATAGTGGGATCTCTCTACTTGTGATGGGATCTTTGTACTTGTGATGGGATCTCTGCACATGTGATGGGATCTCTGCACTTGTGATGTGATATCTGCATTCATGGTGGGATCTCTGCATTTGTGATGGGATCTCTGCACTCAAGGTGGGATCACTGCACTTGTGGTAGGATCTCTGCACTCATAGTGAGATATCTCTACTTTTGATGGGATCTCTGCACTCATGGTGGGATCCCTGCACTTGTGATAGGATCTCCATACTCATGATGGGATCTCTGCACTTGTGATGGGATCTCTGCACTCATGGTGGGATCTCTGCACTTGTGATGGGATCTCTGCACTTGTGGTGGGATCTCTATACTTGTGATGGGATCTCTGCTTTTGTGATGGGATCTCTGCACTCATGGTGGGATCACTGCACTTGTGGTGGGATCTCTGCACTCATAGTGAGATCTCTCTACTTTTGATGGAATCTCTGCACTCATGGTGGGATCCCTGCACTTGTGATGGGATCTCTGCACTCATGGTGGGATCTGTGCATTCATGGTGGGATCCCTGCACTTGTGGTGGTATCTCTGCACTCATAGTGGGATCTCTCTACTTGTGATGGGATCTTTGTACTTGTGGTGGGATCTCTGCACTTGTGATGGGATCTCTGCACTTGTGATGGGATCTCTGCATTCATGGTGGGATCTCTGCACTTGTGATGGGATCTCTGCACTTATGGTGGGCTCTTTCTACTTGTGATGGGATCTCTGCACTCATGGTGGGATCTCTGCACTTGTGACGGGATCTCTGCACTTATGGTGGGTTCTCTGCACTTATGGTGGGATCTCTATACTCATAGTGGGATCTCTCTACTTGTGATGAGATCTCTATATTTGTGGTGGGATCTCTGCACTTGTGATGGGATATCTACACTCATGTTGGGATCTGTGTACTCATAGTGGGATCTCTCTACTTATGATGGGATCTCTGTACTTGTGGTGGGATCTCTGTAGTCATGGTGGGATCTCTGTACTCATAGTGGGATCTCTGCACTCATGGTGGGATCTCTGCACTTGTGGTGGGATTTCTGCTCTCATAGTGGGATCTCTCTACTTATGGTGGGACCTCTGCACTTGTGATGGGATCTCTGCTCCTATGAAGGGATCTCCGCACTTGTGATGGGATCTCTGCACTTGTGGTGGGATCTCTGCACTTGTGGTAGGATCTCTGCACTCATGGTGGGATCTCTGCACTTGAGATAGGTTCTCTGTACTCATGATGGCATCTTTGTACTTGTGATGGTGTATCTGCACTCATGGTGGGATCTCTGCACTCATAGTGGGATCTCACTACTTGTGATGGGATATCTGCACTTGTGGTGGGATCTCTGCACTTGTGATGGGATCTCTGCACTCATGGTAGGATCTCTGCACTTGTGATGGGATCTCTGTACTTGTGGTGGGATCTCTGCACTTGTGATGGGATCTATGCACTGGTGTTGGCATCTTTGCATTCATGGTGGGATCTCTGCACTTGTGGTGGGATCTCTGCACTTGTGATGGGATCTCTGCACATATGGTGGGATCTATGCACTCATGGTGGGATCTCTGCACTTGTGGTGGGATCTCTGCACTCATAGTGGGATCTCTTCACTTGTGGTGGGATCTCTGCACTTGTGGTGGGATCTCTGCACATGTGGTGGGATCTCTATACTCATGGTGGGATCTCTGCACTTGTGATGGGATCTATGCACTTATGTTGGGAACTTTGCACTTGTGAATGGGATCTCTGCACTTATGGTGGGATCTTTGCACTTGTGATGGGATCTCTTCACTTGTGATAGGATCTCTGCATTGATGGTGGGATCTCTGCACGTGTGGTGGGATCTCTGCACTTATGATGGGATCTCTGCACATGTGATGGGATCTCTGCACTCATGGTGGGATCTCTGCACTTGAGATAGGATCTCTGCACTCATAGTGGGATCTCTCTACTTGTGATAGGATCTCTGCACTTATGGTGGGATCCTTGCACTTGTGATGGGATCTCTGCACTCATGGTGGGATCTGTGCATTCATGGTGGGATCTCTGCACTTGTGGTGGTATCTCTGCACTCATAGTGGGATCTCTCTACTTGTGATGGGATCTTTGTACTTGTGGTGGGATCTCTGCACTTGTGATGGGATCTCTGCACTTGTGATGGGATCTCTGCATTCATGGTGGGATCTCTGCATTTGTGATGGGATCTCTGCACTCATGGTGGGATCACTGCACTTGTTGTGGGATCTCTGCACTCATAGTGAAATCTCTCTACTTTTGATGGGATCTCTGCACTCATGGTGGGATCCCTGCACTTGTGATAGGATCTCCGTACTCATGGTGGGATCTCTGCACTTGTGATGGGATCTCTGCACTCATGGTGGGATCTCTGCACTTGTGACAGGATCTCTGCACTTGTGGTGGGATCTCTATACTTGTGATGGGATCTCTGCTTTTGTGATGGGATCTCTGCACTCATGGTGGGATCACTGCACTTGTGGTGGGATCTCTGCACTCATAGTGAGATCTCTCTACTTTTGATGGGATCTCTGCACTCATCGTGGGATCCCTGCACTTGTGATGGGATCTCTGCACTCATGATGGGATCTCTGCACTCATGATGGGATCTGTGTACTCATAGTGGAATCTCTCTACTTGTGATGGGATCTCTGCACTTGTGGTGGGATCTCTGCACTTATGGTGGGTTCTCTGCACTTATGGTGGGATCTCTATACTCATAGTGGGATCTCTCTACTTGTGATGAGATCTCTACATTTGTGGTGGGATCTCTGCACATGTGATGGGATATCTGCACTCATGTTGGGATCTGTGTACTCATAGTGGGATCTCTCTACTTATGATGGGATCTCTGTACTTGTGGTGGGATCTCTGTACTCATGGTAGGATCTCTGTACTCATAGTGGGATCTCTGCACTCATGGTGGGATCTCTGCACTTGTGGTGGGATTTCTGCTCTCATAGTGGGATCTCTCTACTTATGGTGGGATCTCTGCACTTGTGATGGGATCTCTGGTCCTATGGAGGGATCTCCGCACTTGTGATGGGATCTCTGCACTTGTGGTGGGATCTCTGCACTCATGGTAGGATCTCTGCACTTGTGATGGGATCTCTGTACTTGTGGTGGGATCTCTGCACTTGTGATGGGATCTCTGCACTGGTGTTGGGATCTTTGTATTCATGGTGGGATCTCTGCACTTATGGTGGGATCTCTGCACTTGTGATGGGATCTCTGCACATGTGGTGGGATCTATGCATTCATGGTGGGATCTCTGCACTTGTGGTGGGATCTCTGCACTCATAGTGGGATCTCTTCACTTGTGGTGGGATCTCTGCACTTGTGGTGGGATCTCTGCACATGTGATGGGATCTCTATACTCATGGTGGGATCTCTGCACTTGTGATGGGATCTATGCACTTACAGTGGGATCTTTGCACTTGTGATGGGATCTCTGCAAGTATGGTGGGATCTTTGCACTTGTGATGGGATATCTGTACTTGTGATAGGATCTCTGCATTCATGGTGGGATCTCTGCATGTGTGGTGAGATCTCTGTACTGATGCTGGGATCTTTGCACTAGTGGTGGGATCTCTTCACTTGTGATAGAATCTCTGCATTGATGGTGGGATCTCTGCATGTGTGGTGGGATCTCTGCACTTATGATGGGATCTCTGCACATGTGATGGAATCTCTGCACTCATGGTGGGATCTCTGCACTTGAGATAGGATCTCTGTACTCATGATGGGATCTCTGCACTTGTGGTGGGATCTCTACACTCATAGTGGGATCTCTCTACTTGTGATGGGATCTCTGCACTTATGGTGGGATCCTTGCACTTGTGATGGGATCTCTGCACTCATGGTGGGATCTGTGCATTCATGGTGGGATCTCTGCACTTGTGGTGGTATCTCTGCACTCATAGTGGGATCTCTCTACTTGTGATGGGATCTTTGTACTTGTGGTGGGATCTCTGCACTTGTGATGGGATCTCTGCACTTGTGATGGGATCTCTGCATTCATGGTGGGATCTCTGCATGTGTGGTGAGATCTCTGCACTGATGCTGGGATCTTTGCACTTGTGGTGGGATCTCTTCACTTGTGATAGGATCTCTGCATTGATGGTGGGATCTCTGCACGTGTGGTGGGATCTCTGCACTCATAGTGGGATCTCTCTACTTGTGATGAGATCTCTACATTTGTGGTGGGATCTCTGCACTTGTAATGGGATATCTGCACTCATGTTGGGATCTGTGTACTCATAGTGGGATGTCTCTACTTATGATGCGATCTCTGTACTTGTGGTGGGATCTCTGTACTCATGGTGGGATCTCTGTACTCATTGTGGGATCTCTGCACTCATGGTGGGATCTCTGCACTTGTGGTGGGATTTCTGCTCTCATAGTGGGATCTCTCTACTTATGGTGGGATCTCTGCACTTGTGATAGGATGCTCCTATGGAGGGATCTCCACACTTGTGATGGGATCTCTGCACTCATGGTAGGATCTCTGCACTTGTGATGGGATCTCTGTACTTGTGGTGGGATCTCTGCACTCATGGTGGGATCTCTGCACTTGTGACGGGATCTCTGCACTTGTGGTGGGATCTCTATACTTGTGATCGGATCTCTGCTTTTGTGATGGGATCTCTGCACTCATGGTGGGATCACTGCACTTGTGGTGGGATCTCTGCACTCATAGTGAGATCTCTCTACTTTTGATGGGATCTCTGCACTCATGGTGGGATCCCTGCACTTGTGATGGGATCTCTGCACTCATGATGGGATCTCTGCACTCGTGGTGGGATCTGTGTACTCATAGTGGAATCTCTCTACTTGTAATGGGATCTCTGCACTTGTGGTGGGATCTCTGCACTTATGGTGGGTTCTCTGCACTTATGGTGGGATATCTATACTCATAGTGGTGGGATCTCTCTACTTGTGATGAGATCTCTACATTTGTGGTGGGATCCCTGCACATGTGATGGGATATCTGCACTCATGTTGGGATCTGTGTACTCATAGTGGGATCTCTCTACTTATGATGGGATCTCTGTACTTGTGGTGGGATCTCTGTACTCATGGTGGGATCTCTGTACTCATAGTGGGATCTCTGCACTCATGGTGGGATCTCTGCACTTGTGGTGGGATTTCTGCTCTCATAGTGGGATCTCTCTACTTATGGTGGGATCTCTGCACTTGTGATGGGATCTCTGGTCCTATGGAGGGATCTCCGCACTTGTGGTGGGATCTCTGCACTCATGGTAGGATCTCTGCACTTGTGATGGGATCTCTGTACTTGTGGTGGGATCTCTGCACTTGTGATGGGATCTCTGCACTGGTGTTGGGATCTTTGCATTCATGGTGGGATCTCTGCACTTGTGGTGGGATCTCTGCACTTGTGATGGGATCTCTGCACATGTGGTGGGATCTATGCATTCATGGTGGGATCTCTGCACTTGTGGTGGGATCTCTGCACTCATAGTGGGATCTCTTCACTTGTGGTGGGATCTCTGCACTTGTGGTGGGATCTCTGCACATGTGATGGGATCCTATACTCATGGTGGGATCTCTGCACTTGTGATGGGATCTATGCACTTACGGTGGGATCTTTGCACTTGTGATGGGATCTCTGCAAGTATGGTGGGATCTTTGCACTTGTGATGGGATCTCTGTACTTATGATAGGATCTCTGCATTCATGGTGGGATCTCTGCATGTGTGGTGAGATCTCTGCACTGATGCTGGGATCTTTGCACTAGTGGTGGGATCTCTTCACTTGTGATAGGATCTCTGCATTGATGGTGGGATCTCTGCATGTGTGGTGGGATCTCTGCACGTATGATGGGATCTCTGCACATGTGATGGAATCTCTGCACTCATGGTGGGATCTCTGCACTTGAGATAGGATCTCTGTACTCATGATGGGATCTCTGCACTTGTGGTAGGATCTCTGCACTCATAGTGGGATCTCTCTACTTGTGATGGGATCTCTGCACTTATGGTGGGATCCTTGCACTTGTGATGGGATCTCTGCACTCATGGTGGGATCTGTGCATTCATGATGGGATCTCTGCACTTGTGGTGGTATCTCTGCACTCATAGTGGGATCTCTCTACTTGTGATGGGATCTTTGTACTTGTGGTGGGATCTCTGCACTTGTGATGGGATCTCTGCATTCATGGTGGGATCTCTGCATGTGTGGTGAGATCTCTGCACTGATGCTGGGATCTTTGCACTTGTGGTGGGATCTCTTCACTTGTGATAGGATCTCTGCATTGATGGTGGGATCTCTGCATGTGTGGTGGGATCTCTGCACTCATAGTGGGATCTCTCTACTTGTGATGAGATCTCTACATTTGTGGTGGGATCTCTGCACTTGTGATGGGATATCTGCACTCATGTTGGGATCTGTGTATTCATAGTGGGATCTCTCTACTTATGATGGGATCTCTGTACTTGTGGTGGGATCTCTGTACTCATGGTGGGATCTCTGTACTCATAGTGGGATCTCTGCACTCATGGTGGGATCTCTGCACTTGTGGTGGGATTTCTGCTCTCATAGTGGGATCTCTCTACTTATGGTGGGATCTCTGCACTTGTGATGGGATCTCTGGTCCTATGGAGGGATCTCTGCACTTGTGATGGGATCTCTGCACTTGTGGTGGGATCTCTGCACTCATGGTAGGATCTCTGCACTTGTGATGGGATCTCTGTACTTGTGGTGGGATCTCTGCACTTGTGATGGGATCTCTGCACTGGTGTTGGGATCTTTGTATTCATGGTGGGATCTCTGCACTTATGGTGGGATCTCTGCACTTGTGATGGGATCTCTGCACATGTGGTGGGATCTATGCATTCATGGTGGGATCTCTGCACTTGTGGTGGGATCTTTGCACTCATAGTGGGATCTCTTCACTTGTGGTGGGATCTCTGTACTTGTGGTGGGATCCCTGCACTCATGGTGGGATCTCTGCACTTGTGGTGGGATCTCTGCACTTGTGATTAGATCTCTGCACTCGTGATGGGATCTCTGCACTCATGGTGGGATCTGTGTACTCATAGTGGAATCTCTCTACTTGTGATGGGATCTCTGCACTTGTGGTGGGATCTCTGCACTCATGGTGGGTTCTCTGCACTTATGGTGGGATCTCTATACTCATAGTGGGATCTCTCTACTTGTGATGAGATCTCTACATTTGTGCTGGGATCTCTGCACTTGTGATGGGATATCTGCACTCATGTTGGGATCTGTGTATTCATAGTGGGATCTCTCTACTTATGATGGGATCTCTGTACTTGTGGTGGGATCTCTGTACTCATGGTGGGATCTCTGTACTCATAGTGGGATCACTGCACTCATGGTGGGATCGCTGCACTTGTGGTGGGATTTCTGCTCTCATAGTGGGATCTCTCTACTTATGGTGGGATCTCTGCACTTGTGATGGGATCTCTGCTCCTATGGAGGGATCTCTGCACTTGTGATGGGATCTCTGCACTTGTGGCGGGATCTCTGCACTTGTGGTGGGATCTCTGCACTCATGGTGGGATATCTGCACTCGTGATGGGATCTCTGCACTTGTGGTAGGATCTCTGCACTCATGTTGGGATCTTTGTACTTGTGATGGTGTATCTGCGCTCATGGTGGGATCTCTGCCCTCATAGTGGGATCTCTCTACTAGTGATGGGATCTCTGCATTTGTGGTGGGATCTCTGCACTTGTGATGGGATCTCTGCACTTATGGTGGGATCTCTGCACTTGTGATGGGATCTCTGCTTTCATGATGGGATCCCTGCCCTTGTGATAGGATCTCTGCATGCATGGTGGAATCTCTGCACTTGTGGGATCTCTGCACTTGTGAAGGGATCTCTGCACTTGTGGTGGGATATCTGTATTCATGATTTGATCTCTGCACTTGTGGTGGGATCTCTCTACTTGTGATAGGATCTTTGCACTCATGGTGGGATCTCTGCACTTGTGATAGGATCTCTGCACTCATGGTGGGATCTCTGCATTCAAAGTTAGATCTCCCAACTTGTGATGGGATCTCTGCACTTGTGGTGGGATCTCTGCACTCATAGTGGGATCTCTCTACTTGTGATGGGATCTCTGCTCTCATGGTGGGATCTCTGTACTTGTGATGGGATCTCTCCACTCAGTGGGATCTCTGCACTTGTGATGGGATCTTTGCACTCATGGTGGGATCTCTGCACTTGTGGTGGGATCTCTGCACTCATAGTGGGATCTCTCTACTAGTGATGGGATCTCTGCATTTGTGGTGGGATCTCTGCACTTGTGATGGGATCTCTGCACTTATGGTGGGATCTCTGCACTTGTGATGGGATCTCTGCTTTCATGATGGGATCCCTGCCCTTGTGATAGGATCTCTGCATGCATGGTGGAATCTCTGCACTTGTGGGATCTCTGCACTTGTGAAGGGATCTCTGCACTTGTGGTGGGATATCTGTATTCATGATTTGATCTCTGCACTTGTGGTGGGATCTCTCTACTTGTGATAGGATCTTTGCACTCATGGTGGGATCTCTGCACTTGTGATAGGATCTCTGCACTCATGGTGGGATCTCTGCATTCAAAGTTAGATCTCCCAACTTGTGATGGGATCTCTGCACTTGTGGTGGGATCTCTGCACTCATAGTGGGATCTCTCTACTTGTGATGGGATCTCTGCTCTCATGGTGGGATCTCTGTACTTGTGATGGGATCTCTCCACTCAGTGGGATCTCTGCACTTGTGATGGGATCTTTGCACTCATGGTGGGATCTCTGCACTTGTGGTGGGATCTCTGCACTCATAGTGGCATGTCTCCACTTGTGATGGGATCTCTGCACTCATGGTAGGATCTCTGCACTTGTGATGGGATCTCCGTACTCATGGTGGGATCTCTGCATTTGTGATGGGATCTCTGCACTCATGGTGGGATCACTGCACTTGTGGTGGGATCTCTGCACTAATAGTGAAATCTCTCTACTTTTGATGGGATCTCTGCACTCATGGTGGGATCCCTGCACTTGTGATAGGATCTCCGTACTCATGGTGGGATCTCTGCACTTTTGATGGGATCTCTGCACTCATGGTGGGATCTCTGCACTTGTGATGGGATCTCTGCACTTGTGGTGGGATCTCTATAAATGTGATGGGATCTCTGCTTTCGTGATGGGATCTCTGCACTCATGGTGGGATCACTGCACTTGTGGTAGGATCTCTGCACTCATAGTGAGATCTCTCTACTTTTGATGGGATCTCTGCACTCATGGTGGGATCCCTGCACTTGTGATGGGATCTCTGCACTCATGGTGGGATCTGTGCATTCATGGTGGGATCTCTGCACTTGTGGTGGTATCTCTGAACTCATAGTGGGATCTCTCTACTTGTGATGGGATCGTTGTACTTGTGGTGGGATCTCTGCACTTGTGATGGGAACTCTGCACATGTGATGGGATCTCTGCATTCATGGTGGGATCTCTGCACTTGTGATGGGATCTCTGCACTCATGGTGGGCTCTTTCTACTTGTGATGGGATCTCTGCACTCATGGTGGGATCTCTGCACTTGTGATGGGATCCCTGCACTCATGGTGGGATCTCTGCACTTGTGGTGGGATCTCTGCACTTGTGATGGGATCTCTGCACTCGTGATGGGATCTCTGCACTCATGGTGGGATCTGTGTACTCATAGTGGAATCTCTCTACTTGTGATGGGATCTCCGCACTTGTGGTGGGATCTCTGCACTTATGGTGGGTTCTCTGCACTTATGGTGGGATCTCTATACTCATAGTGGGATCTCTCTACTTGTGATGAGATCTCTACATTTGTGGTGGGATCTCTGCACTTGTGATGGGATATCTGCACTCATGTTGGGATCTGTGTACTCATAGTGGGATCTCTCTACTTATGATGGGATCTCTGTACTTGTGGTGGGATCTCTGTACTCATGGTGGGATCTCTGTACTCATAGTGGGATCTCTGCACTCATGGTGGGATCTCTGCACTTGTGGTGGGATTACTGCTCTCATAGTGGGATCTCTCTACTTATGGTGGGATCTCTGCACTTGTGATGGGATCTCTGCTCCTATGGAGAGATCTCCGCACTTGTGATGGGATCTCTACACTTGTGGTGGGATCTCTGCACTTGTGGTGGGATCTCTGCACTCATGGTGGGATATCTGCACTCGTGATGGGATCTCTGCACTTGTGGTAGGATCTCTGTACTCATGGTGGGATCTTTGTACTTGTGATGGTGTATCTGCACTCATGGTGGGATCTCTGCACTCATAGTGGGTTCTCACTACTTGTGATGGGATATCTGCACTTGTGGTGGGATCTCTGCACTTGTGATGGGATCTCTGCACTCATGGTAGGATCTCTGCACTTGTGATGGGATCTCTGTACTTGTGGTGGGATCTCTGCACTGGTGATGGGATCTCTGCACTGGTGTTGGGATCGTTGCATTCATGGTGGGATCTCTGCACTTGTGGTGGGATCTCTGTACTTGTGATGGGATCTCTTCACATGTGGTGGGATCTATGCACTCATGGTGGGATCTCTGCACTTGTGGTGGGATCTCTGCACTCATAGTGGGATCTCTTCACTTGTGGTGGGATCTCTGCACTTGTTGTGGGATCTCTGCACATGTGGTGGGATCTCTATACTCATGGTGGGATCTCTGCACATGTGATGGGATCTATGCACTTATGGTGGGATCTTTGCACTTGTGATGGGATCTCTGCACTTATGGTGGGATTGTTGCACTTGTGATGAGATCTCTGCACTTGTGATAGGACCTCTGCATTCATGGTGGGATCTATGCATGTGTGGTGAGATCTCTGCACTGATGCTGGGATCTTTGCACTTGTGGTGGGATCTCTTCACTTGTGATAGGATCTCTGCATTGATGGTGGGATCTCTGCACATGTGGTGGGATCTCTGCACTTATGATGGGATCTCTGCACATGTGATGGGATCTCTGCACTCATGGTGGGATCTCTGCACTTGAGATAGGATATCTGTACTCATGATGGGATCTCTGCACTTGTGGTGGGATCTCTGCACTCATAGTGGGATCTCTCTACTTGTGATGGGATCTCTGCACTTATGGTGGGATCCTTGCACTAGTGATGGGATCTCTGCTCTCATGGTGGGATCTGTGCATTCATTGTGGGATCTCTGCACTTGTGGTGGTATCTCTGCACTCATAGTGGGGTCTCTCTACTTATGATGGGATCTGTGTACTTGTGGTGGGATCTCTGCACTTGTGATGGGATCTCTGCACTTGTGATGGGATCTCTGCATTCATGGTGGGATCTCTGCATTTGTGATGGGATCTCTGCACTCATGGTAGGATCACTGCACTTGTGGTGGGATCTCTGCACTCATAGTGAGATCTCTCTACTTTTGATGGGATCTCTGCACTCATGGTGGGATCCCTGCACTTGTGATGGGATCCCTGCACTCATGATGGGATCTCTGCACTCATGGTGGGATCTGTGTACTCATAGTGGAATCTCTCTACTTGTGATGGGATCTCTGCACTTGTGGTGGGATCTCTGCACTTATGGTGGGTTCTCTGCACTTATTGTGGGATCTCTATACTCATAGTGGGATCTCTCTACTTGTGATGAGATCTCTACATTTGTGGTGGGATCTCTGCACTTGTGATGGGATATCTGCACTCATGTTGGGATCTGTGTACTCATAGCTGACCTTCTACCACATCGCTGCGCTCGTGCTGTTGCTAGCGCGAAGTATTTTTAAAGCTTCATGTTTTCTATCTGGGTTCGTTTTTTGTGTTGTATTTACCCCTGCTTTTAGCCTGCTTGTCTGCAGTTAGCGCCCCTTTCTCCCCTCACCTGCATTTAAAAAACGCCATTCTCTGCCGGTAAAGCACCACCACTTTGGTGGGTCCGGGTTCTGGGGGTCACTTTGGGCGCCATCTTCCTTTGGGATACCTCAGCCAGCGGCGGCCGCCATCTTGGAGCGGACTCGCACGCTCAGGGCTGATTGGAGCGCCTACTTAAAGTCGCTCCCTCAAGCGCAGCGTGACGCGCAGGTGACGCCCTCGCTTAGCCTGAGTCGTGCCGGAGTCCTGCCCGTCTGCGTCCCGGAGGCGACGGGGCGGCGGGGGACCCTGGTCCGGCGATACTCTGGCTGAGATGATTTGCTATTCCTCTACGATGCTGCGGGATATGCGGGGTCATTCTAGCTCCTGCCGCTCCGTCTTCCCTGGGCGGTTTAAGGGCAAACGACGTTGCCCGGGCTGTGGCTGGACGCCTTTTTGGACCCGTGTCACTGCTCCTCGCCCAGCAACAGCTAGCGTGAAGCATCTTTGCCTGCTGCTGAATACGAGGTCGGTAGGACGCCATGCCCTGCATATTTACGATCTTCTGGTCAGGGAAAACCCCCTGTGTCTGTTGTTGACCGAAACCTGGTTGGGAAAAGCTTCCAACCCGGACGTTTTCTCAGCTATTCCTCCGGCGTATAATATCTTCCGGCAGGATAGAGTGAAGGGGAGGGGTGGGGGAGTGGCGGTAGTGGTGAAAAAGAGCGTTTCCTGCTCAGTGCTTCCCCTGAACTCCATTGGGAGCGCTGAGTCGCTCGCCTTCACGCTCAGACTGTCCCCGGGGCAGGCTCTGAAGGGGTTGCTGGTTTATAGACCACCAGGCCCTGGGGGTTCCTTCCTGGAAGATCTGCAGACAGCCGTCTCGGAGCTGGTGCTGACCACACAGCATTGCATCGTGGCCGGCGATTTCAACTTTCACCTTGACGCGGCTGATGACCCGGACGCGGCCAAACTGTTAGATGTTACATCTCCGCTGGGTCTCATACCGTTCGTGTCAGGGCCAACACATGAGAAGGGGCATACCCTGGATCAGGTGTTTTCATCTGTCCCACTCATGGAGGTTGATACCCGGCCGGTGCTCTGGACCGATCACAGGTTGATCAGGTTTTCGGTGCTGGAGTGCGTGCGGCCGGATAACAGAGCTCCTACCCTGTCTAGACCGGCCTCGAGAGCGCTGCACAGAGTGACACCTGATATGCTAGAGCAGGCGCTGCTGGATCACCCATGCCATCTCTCGGGTGATCTGGAAAGTGACACTGAGGCTTTGCAGCTATGGCTCACTGACAGGCTGGACGACCTTGCCCCTAAGGCAGCCCCCCGGTCATCGGCGGCACGGCAATCTGCACCGTGGTTTACGGAGGCGCTTCGTGTGGCTCGTAGCCAATGCAAGGTGGCCGAGAGGGCCTGGCGCCTTTTGTATGATGGGGAGGCTAAACTCGCCTATAAGGCGGTGGTGAAGGCCTACCATCGGGACATCCTGGGTGCCAAGAGGGACTATTTGGCTAGGAGGATCGAGGCATCTGAGAACTCCTGTAAGGAGATCCTTACCATTGTGAAGGAGTTTACGACCCCCAGCTCCCATCCACCCCCACTAGCTTCTGCGGATGCATGGGCGTGTGATCTTGCCAGTTTCTTCACCAATAAGATCAAGGCGATTCAGGCCACCTTCGTGGAGGGACCGGATGGAAGTGGCGTCACCGGGGCGGGTTGTGGACTTCCGCATTCTCCTGCGGCGGTGCTGTCCGATTTCCCTGTTGTTTCCAGCGATGTGTCCAGGTCGCTGCTGGCCAATCTTAAATCTGGCTCACCACTTGACTCCTGCCCCGCCAAATTCCTCGCCGGGATGGCGGCGGTGGTGAATCCATTGGTCAACCCCATCCTCAATGCCTCCGTGAGGGAGGGGAGGGTCCCTAGCTCTTGGAAAAGAGCGATGGTGATCCCCCTCCTCAAAAAACCAGGTCTCGACGCCGAGGCTTTGGCCAACTATAGGCCAATCTCGCTTCTTCCGGCTCTAGCGAAGATCACGGAAAAACACGTCCACGGTGTCCTGTCGAGCTTTTTGGAAGCTAACAATCTGCTCCACACATCCCAATCCGGCTTCCGTCCTAATTTTAGTACGGAAACGGCTTTGTTGGAGGTTACTGAGATCATCAGGGAAACCTTGGATGTCGGCGGCAGGGCCATGTTGGTCATGTTAGACCTTTCGGCGGCTTTCGACACCGTCCCCCATAAGGCGCTTTTAGCTAGGCCGTATGACATCGGTGTGAGAAGTTGGCCTGATAGGTGATGTTTCCAATTCTGGAACCACCTATTATCAGACCAAACAATCCCTTATGGTGTCAGGTTGTAAGTCAACCTTGTTAGACAAGCTATCCTAGGGGTAGCATGGACTAAGCAGCCTAAAGGCTTAACTTAAGAGGTCGTGTTAAGCGAGCTGTTTTACCACATACAATCCTGTAATATCAAATGAAAGGACACCACACAAGTATATATTATAAAAATATATGTATTTATTACTAAAAACAATCCCCAGTATTCTTTATGAATAAAGGGGCACAAGCGTTAAATCAAAAGCACAGTTTAAACATACAAAGTTGCACAATTATGAATGAGGGCGGGGGGCCACTCAAACCATATACTAAACAAGTGGTATAAGAGATACCAATCGAACAGTGGTTAGGCCTAGGGCCTAGGGAATCGCTGGGAGCAGTCGGGACAAGCAATGCTGAAGTCGGGAGAGGCCCACGGGATTCGGGAGCAGTGCGGAAAGCGCACGCATGCACCAATGTTAACCAATGGTGCGTAAAAGTTGTAAAGTTAAAGTTTAAGGACACTTCCGCTGAACCTAGAGGAACAAAACTTAAGACACAGACCCTAGAGATGTGTACCAGTGTAGGAACACCGGCGGAGCAAAGTTACCTCACCCACAGGAAGCGGGTGCACAGGGTCAAATTTAAGTCGGGTTTCGTCACGCAGGCTCTTGGTGCTTGAAGCTGAAAGGGCTGCAGGCGGGGTGAAAGAGAAGTGTCCGGTGGAGTCCAAGGGTGGACTCGAGTCGAAAAGTACCTGAAAGCAGAGGGGACAGAGTCTGGGTCACTCAGCAGTGACCAGGGTGGAACCAGGACGGAACCAGGCAATGTCGGGCACAATCAGGTGGTCGTCGAGGAGCTTCTCTCCGCTGTCACGTGGGCTCTGGGGCATCTGCGACGTCCAGGAGCGGGTCACGATCTGTCCCACGAGGGCTCTCACCATCGGCGCAGTCGGCTTCAAGTTTGGAGCAAACAACACTTGGCAAGAGCAATCCACGCGGAACCGGGAGATTGCTTCTCACTCGAACCAGGAGGGTCAGAGTGGGGGCTCCTTTTCAGGGGAGCTGGTGCAAATCTGGAGCAACCAGATTTGCAGGTCGAATTTCAAAGTTCGTCGATACAGGGGCCACTAGCCGGCTGGCAAGTGACCGGGCCAACGCGTTGAGCCAAATGGAGCAGAAGGGCCCCACGCAGCACTCGTCGAGTGTGGGGGGCTGAACTTCGGTGCAAGAGTGGCTCAGGGTTGGGGCTTCTCAAACAACGGTGTACAGCTTCGAGGGTCACTCGTGGGCTGCACGGTCAGCGTCTCGTGGTCAATTCAAGATGGCGTGCCCCACGCTTCCGGTCGCCTCCACGGGTCTCAGCTCTGCAGGGACTGTGGATCGGGCTGTTGGGAGGGAGGCAAGCTTAATCTCGTCGATCTCTGTCGCTCGAGTTCCGGCGGGAACTGCGACAAAGCAGACATCGATGGCTGGATGGTGCCTGTTTGCACAGGGTGGTCATTCCTCGACCACAAGGGAGATTCTTCGGGCTTCTACGTCGAGTAGGATGTCGAAGGGTCCAGAATTTCGTTTCTTATGTTTCTTCAGGATAATCTGAAGTGCATTGGCACTGCTCCCAGTCTTATACTAATTTTGGGGGCTGGATTACCTGCTAGGTCCCCCCCTAGGGGTGGGACCCAGGAAGGGGGTAGATACACCCCTTTCCTTTGATCCAGGCCGCCCTGGCACGAGGGCTGGAGTGCCCCAGAACCGGTTTGGCCGGATTATGCAAGGGGCAGCCTTGTGCGCCCCAGGCAGTGTCTGGTTTCTTTCAAACCTCCCTGCTACAATCCACTATCTCCTGTCTGGAGGGTGGTAACACCCCCCTGCGACAGGAAACCCTTTGTCCAGGCCCCATTTGGCTGAGTTTCGGTCAGCTTCAGGGGGTCAGACTTCTGTTTGTGGCAGAGGCATCCATTTTGTGGATCTAAGGTCCTTTTAGAAATTAACCGCATTTAAGTAAAGTAACATGTCTTACCCCTCTAGAGGGGTGGAATGCTATCCCCGTCGCCAGAACTGGCGAGGGGATAGTATTCCAAATCGTATGACACCTTACACGACATGTTTTGATAAAGCCAAACCAGAGTTGCTATATAACCGCGAGGATTATAAGGCACTTAAGAGTATATGGTATGGCATTATCCTGAAACAGCTTAGGGAGTTGTTCCCGACGGCTGCAGACAGGCTCAGCTCATGCTAGAGCTCCATCTCACATTAAACCACGCACTCTGCCTCCAGGATTGATGAGGCCTTCCATAGGAGTGGCTCACAGGTTAATATGTGTCCAGATATAGGTTTAGATATAGGTATACTATATCTAAGTAAGGGGTGATTACACCGCCTTACCCCAGCTGAGTGATCAGCCAGTTGTGTCAATTTAAGAACCAGCCAGGGGTGGCAAAAGATATGCTGCAGCCCCTGGTAGGCTTGGTGGCCCCTATGCCCTGGGCACCTTTAGTGCATTATACAGGGGCTGACAAGGAGTCCATTTCCAATTGTGGTATGTACCTAGGGTACATGAAATCCATTTTACAGAGGGAGCAGATGGCCTGGGGCCCTGATTAGCAGGGAACCAGGTCAACTAAGTAAAAAAAACAACTAAACACAGGCAACAAATCTGGGGTAACCATAGTCAGGTAGCCACCTTCCTACACAACCCCCCCCAAACGAAAGGAGATAAGGCTATCCTTGGCCAGGTAAGCCTATATTGCCTGAGTGGCCATATAAGGAAGTACCTGCACTAGCATGGGTACCCCCTGTCTCATGGTCCACAAAGCAGGCCCTCACCCTTGGGTTATTAGAGGGTCTCCACCATAGGGAATCACTACCTTGGGTGTGTTTATGCAAAGTTAAAGGCTGGTTTGGATATGGAGTATTGAAGTGAGGCTCCCCTAATTTAGGGCTCAGCTTCCTCCAATTATCTTCCACCATGGGTGCCTTTCTTTCTTTAACTGAGTTGCACTGTGCTCTCAGGGTCAACCTCTGGCTACCTAAAGCTGGAGGCTGGGTCATGATGGGATCTCTGCACTTGTGGTGGGATCTCTGCACTCATAGTGGGATCTCTCTACTTGTGATGGGATCTCTGCACTTATGGGATCTCTGCACTCATGGTGGGATCTCTGCACTTGAGATAGGATCTCTGTACTCATGATGGGATCTCTGCACTTGTGGTGGGATCTCTGCACTCATAGTGGGATCTCTCTACTTGTGATGGGATCTCTGCACTTATGGTGGGATCCTTGCACTTGTGATGGGATCTCTGCACTCATGGTGGGATCTGTGCATTCATGGTGGGATCTCTGCACTTGTGGTGGTATCTCTGCACTCATAGTGGGATCTCTCTACTTGTGATGGGATCTTTGTACTTGTGGTGGGATCTCTGCACTTGTGATGGGATCTCTGCACTTGTGATGGGATCTCTGCATTCATGGTGGGATCTCTGCATTTGTGATGGGATCTCTGCACTCATGGTGGGATCACTGCACTTGTGGTGGGATCTCTGCACTCATAGTGAGATCTCTCTACTTTTGATGGGATCTCTGCACTCATGGTGGGATCCCTGCACTTGTGATAGGATCTCCATACTCATGGTGGGATCTCTGCACTTATGATGGGATCTCTGCACTCATGGTGGGATCTCTGCACTTGTGATGGGATCTCTGCACTTGTGGTGGGATCTCTATACTTATGATGGGATCTCTGCTTTTGTGATGTGATCTCTGCACTCATGGTGGGATCACTGCACTTGTGGTGGGATCTCTGCACTCATAGTGAGATCTCTCTACTTTTGATGGGATCTCTGCACTCATGGTGGGATCCCTGCACTTGTGATGGGATCCCTGCACTCATGGTGGGATCTCTGCACTTGTGGTGGGATCTCTGCACTCGTGATGGGATCTCTGCACTCATGGTGGGATCTGTGTACTCATAGTAGAATCTCTCTACTTGTGATGGGATCTCTGCACTTGTGGTGGGATATCTGCACTTATGGTAGGTTATTTGTACTTATAGTGGGATCTCTATACTCATAGTGGGATCTCTCTACTTGTGATGAGATCTCTACATTTGTGGTGCGATCTCTGCACTTGTGATGGGATATCTGCACTCATGTTGGGATCTGTGTACTCATAGTGGGATCTCTCTACTTATGATGGGATCTCCGCACTTGTGATGGAATCTTTGCACTCATGGTGGGATCTCTGCACTTGTGGTGGGATCTCTGCACTCATAGTGGGATCTCTCTACTTGTGATGGGATCTCTGCACTTATGGTGGGATCCTTGCACTTGTGATGGGATCTCTGCACTCATGGTGGGATCTGTGCATTCATGGTGGGATCTCTGCACTTGTGGTGGTATCTCTGCACTCATAGTGGGATCTCTCTACTTGTGATGGGATCTTTGTACTTGTGATGGGATCTCTGCACTTGTGATGGGATCTCTGCACTTGTGATGTGATATCTGCATTCATGGTGGGATCTCTGCATTTGTGATGGGATCTCTGCACTCAAGGTGGGATCACTGCACTTGTGGTAGGATCTCTGCACTCATAGTGAGATATCTCTACTTTTGATGGGATCTCTGCACTCATGGTGGGATCCCTGCACTTGTGATAGGATCTCCATACTCATGATGGGATCTCTGCACTTGTGATGGGATCTCTGCACTCATGGTGGGATCTCTGCACTTGTGATGGGATCTCTGCACTTGTGGTGGGATCTCTATACTTGTGATGGGATCTCTGCTTTTGTGATGGGATCTCTGCACTCATGGTGGGATCACTGCACTTGTGGTGGGATCTCTGCACTCATAGTGAGATCTCTCTACTTTTGATGGAATCTCTGCACTCATGGTGGGATCCCTGCACTTGTGATGGGATCTCTGCACTCATGGTGGGATCTGTGCATTCATGGTGGGATCCCTGCACTTGTGGTGGTATCTCTGCACTCATAGTGGGATCTCTCTACTTGTGATGGGATCTTTGTACTTGTGGTGGGATCTCTGCACTTGTGATGGGATCTCTGCACTTGTGATGGGATCTCTGCATTCATGGTGGGATCTCTGCACTTGTGATGGGATCTCTGCACTTATGGTGGGCTCTTTCTACTTGTGATGGGATCTCTGCACTCATGGTGGGATCTCTGCACTTGTGACGGGATCTCTGCACTTATGGTGGGTTCTCTGCACTTATGGTGGGATCTCTATACTCATAGTGGGATCTCTCTACTTGTGATGAGATCTCTATATTTGTGGTGGGATCTCTGCACTTGTGATGGGATATCTACACTCATGTTGGGATCTGTGTACTCATAGTGGGATCTCTCTACTTATGATGGGATCTCTGTACTTGTGGTGGGATCTCTGTACTCATGGTGGGATCTCTGTACTCATAGTGGGATCTCTGCACTCATGGTGGGATCTCTGCACTTGTGGTGGGATTTCTGCTCTCATAGTGGGATCTCTCTACTTATGGTGGGATCTCTGCACTTGTGATGGGATCTCTGCTCCTATGAAGGGATCTCCGCACTTGTGATGGGATCTCTGCACTTGTGGTGGGATCTCTGCACTTGTGGTAGGATCTCTGCACTCATGGTGGGATCTCTGCACTTGAGATAGGTTCTCTGTACTCATGATGGCATCTTTGTACTTGTGATGGTGTATCTGCACTCATGGTGGGATCTCTGCACTCATAGTGGGATCTCACTACTTGTGATGGGATATCTGCACTTGTGGTGGGATCTCTGCACTTGTGATGGGATCTCTGCACTCATGGTAGGATCTCTGCACTTGTGATGGGATCTCTGTACTTGTGGTGGGATCTCTGCACTTGTGATGGGATCTATGCACTGGTGTTGGCATCTTTGCATTCATGGTGGGATCTCTGCACTTGTGGTGGGATCTCTGCACTTGTGATGGGATCTCTGCACATATGGTGGGATCTATGCACTCATGGTGGGATCTCTGCACTTGTGGTGGGATCTCTGCACTCATAGTGGGATCTCTTCACTTGTGGTGGGATCTCTGCACTTGTGGTGGGATCTCTGCACATGTGGTGGGATCTCTATACTCATGGTGGGATCTCTGCACTTGTGATGGGATCTATGCACTTATGTTGGGAACTTTGCACTTGTGATGGGATCTCTGCACTTATGGTGGGATCTTTGCACTTGTGATGGGATCTCTTCACTTGTGATAGGATCTCTGCATTGATGGTGGGATCTCTGCACGTGTGGTGGGATCTCTGCACTTATGATGGGATCTCTGCACATGTGATGGGATCTCTGCACTCATGGTGGGATCTCTGCACTTGAGATAGGATCTCTGCACTCATAGTGGGATCTCTCTACTTGTGATAGGATCTCTGCACTTATGGTGGGATCCTTGCACTTGTGATGGGATCTCTGCACTCATGGTGGGATCTGTGCATTCATGGTGGGATCTCTGCACTTGTGGTGGTATCTCTGCACTCATAGTGGGATCTCTCTACTTGTGATGGGATCTTTGTACTTGTGGTGGGATCTCTGCACTTGTGATGGGATCTCTGCACTTGTGATGGGATCTCTGCATTCATGGTGGGATCTCTGCATTTGTGATGGGATCTCTGCACTCATGGTGGGATCACTGCACTTGTTGTGGGATCTCTGCACTCATAGTGAAATCTCTCTACTTTTGATGGGATCTCTGCACTCATGGTGGGATCCCTGCACTTGTGATAGGATCTCCGTACTCATGGTGGGATCTCTGCACTTGTGATGGGATCTCTGCACTCATGGTGGGATCTCTGCACTTGTGACAGGATCTCTGCACTTGTGGTGGGATCTCTATACTTGTGATGGGATCTCTGCTTTTGTGATGGGATCTCTGCACTCATGGTGGGATCACTGCACTTGTGGTGGGATCTCTGCACTCATAGTGAGATCTCTCTACTTTTGATGGGATCTCTGCACTCATCGTGGGATCCCTGCACTTGTGATGGGATCTCTGCACTCATGATGGGATCTCTGCACTCATGATGGGATCTGTGTACTCATAGTGGAATCTCTCTACTTGTGATGGGATCTCTGCACTTGTGGTGGGATCTCTGCACTTATGGTGGGTTCTCTGCACTTATGGTGGGATCTCTATACTCATAGTGGGATCTCTCTACTTGTGATGAGATCTCTACATTTGTGGTGGGATCTCTGCACATGTGATGGGATATCTGCACTCATGTTGGGATCTGTGTACTCATAGTGGGATCTCTCTACTTATGATGGGATCTCTGTACTTGTGGTGGGATCTCTGTACTCATGGTAGGATCTCTGTACTCATAGTGGGATCTCTGCACTCATGGTGGGATCTCTGCACTTGTGGTGGGATTTCTGCTCTCATAGTGGGATCTCTCTACTTATGGTGGGATCTCTGCACTTGTGATGGGATCTCTGGTCCTATGGAGGGATCTCCGCACTTGTGATGGGATCTCTGCACTTGTGGTGGGATCTCTGCACTCATGGTAGGATCTCTGCACTTGTGATGGGATCTCTGTACTTGTGGTGGGATCTCTGCACTTGTGATGGGATCTCTGCACTGGTGTTGGGATCTTTGTATTCATGGTGGGATCTCTGCACTTATGGTGGGATCTCTGCACTTGTGATGGGATCTCTGCACATGTGGTGGGATCTATGCATTCATGGTGGGATCTCTGCACTTGTGGTGGGATCTCTGCACTCATAGTGGGATCTCTTCACTTGTGGTGGGATCTCTGCACTTGTGGTGGGATCTCTGCACATGTGATGGGATCTCTATACTCATGGTGGGATCTCTGCACTTGTGATGGGATCTATGCACTTACAGTGGGATCTTTGCACTTGTGATGGGATCTCTGCAAGTATGGTGGGATCTTTGCACTTGTGATGGGATATCTGTACTTGTGATAGGATCTCTGCATTCATGGTGGGATCTCTGCATGTGTGGTGAGATCTCTGCACTGATGCTGGGATCTTTGCACTAGTGGTGGGATCTCTTCACTTGTGATAGAATCTCTGCATTGATGGTGGGATCTCTGCATGTGTGGTGGGATCTCTGCACTTATGATGGGATCTCTGCACATGTGATGGAATCTCTGCACTCATGGTGGGATCTCTGCACTTGAGATAGGATCTCTGTACTCATGATGGGATCTCTGCACTTGTGGTGGGATCTCTACACTCATAGTGGGATCTCTCTACTTGTGATGGGATCTCTGCACTTATGGTGGGATCCTTGCACTTGTGATGGGATCTCTGCACTCATGGTGGGATCTGTGCATTCATGGTGGGATCTCTGCACTTGTGGTGGTATCTCTGCACTCATAGTGGGATCTCTCTACTTGTGATGGGATCTTTGTACTTGTGGTGGGATCTCTGCACTTGTGATGGGATCTCTGCACTTGTGATGGGATCTCTGCATTCATGGTGGGATCTCTGCATGTGTGGTGAGATCTCTGCACTGATGCTGGGATCTTTGCACTTGTGGTGGGATCTCTTCACTTGTGATAGGATCTCTGCATTGATGGTGGGATCTCTGCACGTGTGGTGGGATCTCTGCACTCATAGTGGGATCTCTCTACTTGTGATGAGATCTCTACATTTGTGGTGGGATCTCTGCACTTGTAATGGGATATCTGCACTCATGTTGGGATCTGTGTACTCATAGTGGGATGTCTCTACTTATGATGCGATCTCTGTACTTGTGGTGGGATCTCTGTACTCATGGTGGGATCTCTGTACTCATTGTGGGATCTCTGCACTCATGGTGGGATCTCTGCACTTGTGGTGGGATTTCTGCTCTCATAGTGGGATCTCTCTACTTATGGTGGGATCTCTGCACTTGTGATAGGATGCTCCTATGGAGGGATCTCCGCACTTGTGATGGGATCTCTGCACTCATGGTAGGATCTCTGCACTTGTGATGGGATCTCTGTACTTGTGGTGGGATCTCTGCACTCATGGTGGGATCTCTGCACTTGTGACGGGATCTCTGCACTTGTGGTGGGATCTCTATACTTGTGATCGGATCTCTGCTTTTGTGATGGGATCTCTGCACTCATGGTGGGATCACTGCACTTGTGGTGGGATCTCTGCACTCATAGTGAGATCTCTCTACTTTTGATGGGATCTCTGCACTCATGGTGGGATCCCTGCACTTGTGATGGGATCTCTGCACTCATGATGGGATCTCTGCACTCGTGGTGGGATCTGTGTACTCATAGTGGAATCTCTCTACTTGTAATGGGATCTCTGCACTTGTGGTGGGATCTCTGCACTTATGGTGGGTTCTCTGCACTTATGGTGGGATCTCTATACTCATAGTGGTGGGATCTCTCTACTTGTGATGAGATCTCTACATTTGTGGTGGGATCCCTGCACATGTGATGGGATATCTGCACTCATGTTGGGATCTGTGTACTCATAGTGGGATCTCTCTACTTATGATGGGATCTCTGTACTTGTGGTGGGATCTCTGTACTCATGGTGGGATCTCTGTACTCATAGTGGGATCTCTGCACTCATGGTGGGATCTCTGCACTTGTGGTGGGATTTCTGCTCTCATAGTGGGATCTCTCTACTTATGGTGGGATCTCTGCACTTGTGATGGGATCTCTGGTCCTATGGAGGGATCTCCGCACTTGTGGTGGGATCTCTGCACTCATGGTAGGATCTCTGCACTTGTGATGGGATCTCTGTACTTGTGGTGGGATCTCTGCACTTGTGATGGGATCTCTGCACTGGTGTTGGGATCTTTGCATTCATGGTGGGATCTCTGCACTTGTGGTGGGATCTCTGCACTTGTGATGGGATCTCTGCACATGTGGTGGGATCTATGCATTCATGGTGGGATCTCTGCACTTGTGGTGGGATCTCTGCACTCATAGTGGGATCTCTTCACTTGTGGTGGGATCTCTGCACTTGTGGTGGGATCTCTGCACATGTGATGGGATCCTATACTCATGGTGGGATCTCTGCACTTGTGATGGGATCTATGCACTTACGGTGGGATCTTTGCACTTGTGATGGGATCTCTGCAAGTATGGTGGGATCTTTGCACTTGTGATGGGATCTCTGTACTTATGATAGGATCTCTGCATTCATGGTGGGATCTCTGCATGTGTGGTGAGATCTCTGCACTGATGCTGGGATCTTTGCACTAGTGGTGGGATCTCTTCACTTGTGATAGGATCTCTGCATTGATGGTGGGATCTCTGCATGTGTGGTGGGATCTCTGCACGTATGATGGGATCTCTGCACATGTGATGGAATCTCTGCACTCATGGTGGGATCTCTGCACTTGAGATAGGATCTCTGTACTCATGATGGGATCTCTGCACTTGTGGTAGGATCTCTGCACTCATAGTGGGATCTCTCTACTTGTGATGGGATCTCTGCACTTATGGTGGGATCCTTGCACTTGTGATGGGATCTCTGCACTCATGGTGGGATCTGTGCATTCATGATGGGATCTCTGCACTTGTGGTGGTATCTCTGCACTCATAGTGGGATCTCTCTACTTGTGATGGGATCTTTGTACTTGTGGTGGGATCTCTGCACTTGTGATGGGATCTCTGCATTCATGGTGGGATCTCTGCATGTGTGGTGAGATCTCTGCACTGATGCTGGGATCTTTGCACTTGTGGTGGGATCTCTTCACTTGTGATAGGATCTCTGCATTGATGGTGGGATCTCTGCACGTGTGGTGGGATCTCTGCACTCATAGTGGGATCTCTCTACTTGTGATGAGATCTCTACATTTGTGGTGGGATCTCTGCACTTGTGATGGGATATCTGCACTCATGTTGGGATCTGTGTATTCATAGTGGGATCTCTCTACTTATGATGGGATCTCTGTACTTGTGGTGGGATCTCTGTACTCATGGTGGGATCTCTGTACTCATAGTGGGATCTCTGCACTCATGGTGGGATCTCTGCACTTGTGGTGGGATTTCTGCTCTCATAGTGGGATCTCTCTACTTATGGTGGGATCTCTGCACTTGTGATGGGATCTCTGGTCCTATGGAGGGATCTCTGCACTTGTGATGGGATCTCTGCACTTGTGGTGGGATCTCTGCACTCATGGTAGGATCTCTGCACTTGTGATGGGATCTCTGTACTTGTGGTGGGATCTCTGCACTTGTGATGGGATCTCTGCACTGGTGTTGGGATCTTTGTATTCATGGTGGGATCTCTGCACTTATGGTGGGATCTCTGCACTTGTGATGGGATCTCTGCACATGTGGTGGGATCTATGCATTCATGGTGGGATCTCTGCACTTGTGGTGGGATCTTTGCACTCATAGTGGGATCTCTTCACTTGTGGTGGGATCTCTGCACTTGTGGTGGGATCTCTGCACATGTGATGGGATCTCTATACTCATGGTGGGATCTCTGCACTTGTGATGGGATCTATGCACTTACAGTGGGATCTTTGCACTTGTGATGGGATCTCTGCAAGTATGGTGGGATCTTTGCACTTGTGATGGGATATCTGTACTTGTGATAGGATCTCTGCATTCATGGTGGGATCTCTGCATGTGTGGTGAGATCTCTGCACTGATGCTGGGATCTTTGCACTAGTGGTGGGATCTCTTCACTTGTGATAGAATCTCTGCATTGATGGTGGGATCTCTGCATGTGTGGTGGGATCTCTGCACTTATGATGGGATCTCTGCACATGTGATGGAATCTCTGCACTCATGGTGGGATCTCTGCACTTGAGATAGGATCTCTGTACTCATGATGGGATCTCTGCACTTGTGGTGGGATCTCTACACTCATAGTGGGATCTCTCTACTTGTGATGGGATCTCTGCACTTATGGTGGGATCCTTGCACTTGTGATGGGATCTCTGCACTCATGGTGGGATCTGTGCATTCATGGTGGGATCTCTGCACTTGTGGTGGTATCTCTGCACTCATAGTGGGATCTCTCTACTTGTGATGGGCTCTTTGTACTTGTGGTGGGATCTCTGCACTTGTGATGGGATCTCTGCACTTGTGATGGGATCTCTGCATTCATGGTGGGATCTCTGCATGTGTGGTGAGATCTCTGCACTGATGCTGGGATCTTTGCACTTGTGGTGGGATCTCTTCACTTGTGATAGGATCTCTGCATTGATGGTGGGATCTCTGCACGTGTGGTGGGATCTCTGCACTCATAGTGGGATCTCTCTACTTGTGATGAGATCTCTACATTTGTGGTGGGATCTCTGCACTTGTAATGGGATATCTGCACTCATGTTGGGATCTGTGTACTCATAGTGGGATGTCTCTACTTATGATGCGATCTCTGTACTTGTGGTGGGATCTCTGTACTCATGGTGGGATCTCTGTACTCATTGTGGGATCTCTGCACTCATGGTGGGATCTCTGCACTTGTGGTGGGATTTCTGCTCTCATAGTGGGATCTCTCTACTTATGGTGGGATCTCTGCACTTGTGATAGGATCTCTGCTCCTATGGAGGGATCTCCGCACTTGTGATGGGATCTCTGCACTCATGGTAGGATCTCTGCACTTGTGATGGGATCTCTGTACTTGTGGTGGGATCTCTGCACTCATGGTGGGATCTCTGCACTTGTGACGGGATCTCTGCACTTGTGGTGGGATCTCTATACTTGTGATGGGATCTCTGCTTTTGTGATGGGATCTCTGCACTCATGGTGGGATCACTGCACTTGTGGTGGGATCTCTGCACTCATAGTGAGATCTCTCTACTTTTGATGGGATCTCTGCACTCATGGTGGGATCCCTGCACTTGTGATGGGATCTCTGCACTCATGATGGGATCTCTGCACTCGTGGTGGGATCTGTGTACTCATAGTGGAATCTCTCTACTTGTAATGGGATCTCTGCACTTGTGGTGGGATCTCTGCACTTATGGTGGGTTCTCTGCACTTATGGTGGGATCTCTATACTCATAGTGGTGGGATCTCTCTACTTGTGATGAGATCTCTACATTTGTGGTGGGATCTCTGCACATGTGATGGGATATCTGCACTCATGTTGGGATCTGTGTACTCATAGTGGGATCTCTCTACTTATGATGGGATCTCTGTACTTGTGGTGGGATCTCTGTACTCATGGTGGGATCTCTGTACTCATAGTGGGATCTCTGCACTCATGGTGGGATCTCTGCACTTGTGGTGGGATTTCTGCTCTCATAGTGGGATCTCTCTACTTATGGTGGGATCTCTGCACTTGTGATGGGATCTCTGGTCCTATGGAGGGATCTCCGCACTTGTGGTGGGATCTCTGCACTCATGGTAGGATCTCTGCACTTGTGATGGGATCTCTGTACTTGTGGTGGGATCTCTGCACTTGTGATGGGATCTCTGCACTGGTGTTGGGATCTTTGCATTCATGGTGGGATCTCTGCACTTGTGGTGGGATCTCTGCACTTGTGATGGGATCTCTGCACATGTGGTGGGATCTATGCATTCATGGTGGGATCTCTGCACTTGTGGTGGGATCTCTGCACTCATAGTGGGATCTCTTCACTTGTGGTGGGATCTCTGCACTTGTGGTGGGATCTCTGCACATGTGATGGGATCCTATACTCATGGTGGGATCTCTGCACTTGTGATGGGATCTATGCACTTACGGTGGGATCTTTGCACTTGTGATGGGATCCCTGCAAGTATGGTGGGATCTTTGCACTTGTGATGGGATCTCTGTACTTATGATAGGATCTCTGCATTCATGGTGGGATCTCTGCATGTGTGGTGAGATCTCTGCACTGATGCTGGGATCTTTGCACTAGTGGTGGGATCTCTTCACTTGTGATAGGATCTCTGCATTGATGGTGGGATGTCTGCATGTGTGGTGGGATCTCTGCACTTATGATGGGATCTCTGCACATGTGATGGAATCTCTGCACTCATGGTGGGATCTCTGCACTTGAGATAGGATCTCTGTACTCATGATGGGATCTCTGCACTTGTGGTAGGATCTCTGCACTCATAGTGGGATCTCTCTACTTGTGATGGGATCTCTGCACTTATGGTGGGATCCTTGCACTTGTGATGGGATCTCTGCACTCATGGTGGGATCTGTGCATTCATGGTGGGATCTCTGCACTTGTGGTGGTATCTCTGCACTCATAGTGGGATCTCTCTACTTGTGATGGGATCTTTGTACTTGTGGTGGGATCTCTGCACTTGTGATGGGATCTCTGCATTCATGGTGGGATCTCTGCATGTGTGGTGAGATCTCTGCACTGATGCTGGGATCTTTGCACTTGTGGTGGGATCTCTTCACTTGTGATAGGATCTCTGCATTGATGGTGGGATCTCTGCACGTGTGGTGGGATCTCTGCACTCATAGTGGGATCTCTCTACTTGTGATGAGATCTCTACATTTGTGGTGGGATCTCTGCACTTGTGATGGGATATCTGCACTCATGTTGGGATCTGTGTATTCATAGTGGGATCTCTCTACTTATGATGGGATCTCTGTACTTGTGGTGGGATCTCTGTACTCATGGTGGGATCTCTGTACTCATAGTGGGATCTCTGCACTCATGGTGGGATCTCTGCACTTGTGGTGGGATTTCTGCTCTCATAGTGAGATCTCTCTACTTATGGTGGGATCTCTGCACTTGTGATAGGATCTCTGCTCCTATGGAGGGATCTCCGCACTTGTGATGGGATCTCTGCACTTGTGGTGGGATCTCTGCACTCATGGTAGGATCTCTGCACTTGTGATGGGATCTCTGTACTTGTGGTGGGATCTCTGCACTTGTGATGGGATCTCTGCACTGGTGTTGGGATCTTTGCATTCATGGTGGGATCTCTGCGCTTGTGGTGGGATCTCTGCACTTGTGATGGGATCTTTGCACATGTGGTGGGATCTATGCATTCATGGTAGGATCTCTGCACTTGTGGTGGGATCTCTGCACTCATAGTGGGATCTCTTTACTTGTGGTGGGATCTCTGCACTTGTGGTGGGATCTCTGCACATGTGGTGGGATCTCTATACTCATGGTGGGATCTCTGCACTTGTGATGGGATCTATGCACTTATGGTGGGATCTTTGCACTTGTGATGGGATCTCTGCACTTATGGTGGGATCTTTGCACTTGTGATGGGATCTCTGCACTTGTGATAGGATCTCTGCATTCATGGTGGGATCTCTGCATGTGTGGTGAGATCTCTGCACTGATGCTGGGATCTTTGCACTTGTGGTGGGATCTCTTCACTTGTGATAGGATATCTGCATTGATGGTGGGATCTTTGCACATGTGGTGGGATCTCTGCACTTATGATGGGATCTCTGCACATGTGATGGGATCTCTGCACTCATGGTGGGATCTCTGCACTTGAGATAGGATCTCTGTACTCATGATGGGATCTCTGCACTTGTGGTAGGATCTCTGCACTCATAGTGTGATCTCTCTACTTGTGGTGGGATCTCTGCACTTATGGTGGGATCCTTGCACTTGTGATGGGATCTCTGCACTCATGGTGGGATCTGTGCATTCATGGTGGGATCTCTGCACTTGTGGTGATATCTCTGCACTCATAGTGGGATCTCTCTACTTATAATGGGATCTTTGTACTTGTGGTGGGATCTCTGCACTTGTGATGGGATCTCTGCACTTGTGATGGGATCTCTGCATTCATGGTGGGATCACTGCACTCATGGTGGGATCACTGTACTTGTGGTGGGATCTCTGCACTCATAGTGAGATCTCTCTACTTTTGATGGGATCTCTGCACTCATGGTGGGATCTCTGCACTTGTGATGGGATCTCTGTACTCATGGTGGGATTTCTGCACTTGTGATGGGATCCCTGCACTCATGGTGGGATCTCTGCACTTGTGATGGGAATCTTTGCACTCATGGTGGGATCTCTGCACTCGTGATGGGATCTCTGTACTTGTGGTGGGATCTCTGCACTTGTGATGGGATCTCTGCACTGGTGTTGGGATCTTTGCATTCATGGTGGGATCTCTGCGCTTGTGGTGGGATCTCTGCACTTGTGATGGGATCTTTGCACATGTGGTGGGATCTATGCATTCATGGTAGGATCTCTGCACTTGTGGTGGGATCTCTGCACTCATAGTGGGATCTCTTCACTTGTGGTGGGATCTCTGCACTTGTGGTGGGATCTCTGCACATGTGGTGGGATCTCTATACTCATGGTGGGATCTCTGCACTTGTGATGGGATCTATGCACTTACGGTGGGATCTTTGCACTTGTGATGGGATCTCTGCACTTATGGTGGGATCTTTGCACTTGTGATGGGATCTCTGCACTTGTGATAGGATCTCTGCATTCATGGTGGGATCTCTGCATGTGTGGTGAGATCTCTGCACTGATGCTGGGATCTTTGCACTTGTGGTGGGATCTCTTCACTTGTGATAGGATCTCTGCATTGATGGTGGGATCTCTGCACATGTGGTGGGATCTCTGCACTTATGATGGGATCTCTGCACATGTGATGGGATCTCTGCACTCATGGTGGGATCTCTGCACTTGAGATAGGATCTCTGTACTCATGATGGGATCTCTGTACTTGTGGTGGGATCTCTGCACTCATAGTGAGATCTCTCTACTTTTGATGGGATCTCTGCACTCATGGTGGGATCTCTGCACTTGTGATGGGATCTCTGTACTCATGGTGGGATTTCTGCACTTGTGATGGGATCCCTGCACTCATGGTGGGATCTCTGCACTTGTGATGGGAATCTTTGCACTCATGGTGGGATCTCTGCACTTGTGATGGGATCTCTGCACTTGTGGTAGGATCTCTGCACTTATGGTGGGATCTCTGCACTCATGGTGGGATCTTTGTACTTGTGATGGTGTGCACTCATAGTGGGATCTCACTACTTGTGATGGGATATCTGCACTTGTGGTGGGATCTCTGCACTTATGATGGGATCTCTGCACTCCTGGTAGGATCTCTGTACTTGTGATGGGATCTCTTTACTTGTGGTGGGATCTCTGCACTTGTGATGGGATCTCTGCACTGGTGTTGGGATCTTTGCATTCATGGTGGGATCTCTGCACTTGTGGTGGGATCTCTACACTTGTGATGGGATCTCTGCACATGTGGTGGGATCTATGCACTCATGGTGGGATCTCTGCACTTGTCGTGGGATCTCTGTCCTCATAGTGGGATCTCTTCACTTGTGGTGGGATCTCTGCACTTGTGGTGGGATCTCTGCACATGTGGTGGGATCTCTATACTCATGGTGGGATCTCTGCACTTGTGATGGGATCTATGCATTATGGTGGGATCTTTGCACTTGTGATGAGATCTCTGTACTTATGGTGGGATCTTTGCACTTGGGATGGGATCTCTGCACTTGTGATAGGATCTCTGCATTCATGGTGGGATCTCTGCATGTGTGGTGAGAACTCTGGACTGATGCTGGGATCTTTGCACTTGTGGTGGGATCTCTTCACTTGTGATATGATCTCTGCATTGATGGTGGGATCTCTGCATGTGTGGTGGGATCTCTGCACTTATGATGGGATCTCTGCACATGTGATGGGATCTCTGCACTCATGGTGGGATCTCTGCACTTGAGATAGGATCTCTGTACTCATGATGGGATCTCTGTACTCATGATGGGATCTCTGCACTTGTGGTGGGATCTCTGCACTCATAGTGGGATCTCTCTACTTGTGATGGGATCTCTGCACTTATGGTGGGATCCTTGCACTTGTGATGGGATCTCTGCACTCATGGTGGGATCTGTGCATTCATGGTGGGATCTCTGCACTTGTGGTGGTATCTCTGCACTCATAGTGGGATCTCTCTACTTGTGATGGGATCTTTGTACTTGCGGTGGGATCTCTGCACTTGTGATGGGATCTCTGCACTTGTGATGGGATATCTGCATTCATGGTGGGATCTCTGCATTTGTGATGGGATCTCTGCACTCATGGTGGGATCACTGCACTTGTGGTGGGAACTCTGCACTCATAGTGAGATCTCTCTACTTTTGATGGGATCTCTGCACTCATGGTGGGATCCCTGCACTTGTGATAGGATCTCCATACTCATGGTGGGATCTCTGCACTTATGATGGGATCTCTGCACTCATGGTGGGATCTCTGCACTTGTGATGGGATCTCTGCACTTGTGGTGGGATCTCTATACTTGTGATGGGATCTCTGCTTTTGTGATGGGATCTCTGCACTCATGGTGGGATCACTGCACTTGTGGTGGGATCTCTGCACTCATAGTGAGATCTCTCTACTTTTGATGGGATCTCTGCACTCATGGTGGGATCCCTGCACTAGTGATGGGATCCCTGCACTCATGGTGGGATCTCTGCACTTTTGGTGGGATCTCTGCACTTGTGATGGGATCTCTGCACTCGTGATGGGATCTCTGCACTTGTGGTGGGATATCTGCACTTATGGTGGGTTATTTGCACTTATAGTGGGATCTCTATACTCATAGTGGGATCTCTCTACTTGTGATGAGATCTCTACATTTGTGGTGGGATCTCTGCACTTGTGATGGGATATCTGCACTCATGTTGGGATCTGTGTACTCATAGTGGGATCTCTCTACTTATGATGGGATCTCCGCACTTGTGATGGGATCTTTGCACTCATGGTGGGATCTCTGCACTTGTGGTGGGATCTCTGCACTCATAGTGGGATCTCTCTACTTGTTATGGGATCTCTGCACTTATGGTGGGATCCTTGCACTTGTGATGGGATCTCTGCACTCATGGTGGGATCTGTGCATTCATGGTGGGATCTCTGCACTTGTGGTGGTATCTCTGCACTCATAGTGGGATCTCTCTACTTGTGATGGGATCTTTGTACTTGTGGTGGGATCTCTGCACTTGTGATGGGATATCTGCACTTGTGATGGGATATCTGCATTCATGATGGGATCTCTGCATTTGTGATGGGATCTCTGCACTCATGGTGGGATCACTGCACTTGTGGTAGGATCTCTGCACTCATAGTGAGATATCTCTACTTTTGATGGGATCTCTGCACTCATGGTGGGATCCCTGCACTTGTGATAGGATCCCCATACTCATTATGGGATCTCTGCACTTGTGATGGGATCTCTGCACTCATGGTGGGATCTCTGCACTTGTGATGGGATCCCTGCACTCATGGTGGGATCTCTACACTTGTGATGGGATCTCTGCACTTGTGATGGGATCTCTGCACTCGTGATGGGATCTCTGCACTCATGGTGGGATCTGTGTACTCATAGTGGAATCTCTCTACTTGTGATGGGATCTCTGCACTTGTGGCGGGATCTCTGCACTTATGGTGGGTTCTCTGCACTTATGGTGGGATCTCTATACTCATAGTGGGATCTCTCTACTTGTGATGAGATCTCTACATTTGTGGTAGGATCTCTGTACTTGTGATGGGATATCTGCACTCATGTTGGGATCTGTGTACTCATAGTGGGATCTCTCTACTTATGATGGGATCTCTGTACTTGTGGTGGGATCTCTGTACTCATGGTGGGATCTCTGTACTCATAGTGGGATCTCTGCACTCATGGTGGGATCTCTGCACTTGTGGTGGGATTTCTGCTCTCATAGTGGGATCTCTCTACTTATGGTGGGATCTCTGCACTTGTGATGGGATCTCTGCTCCTATGAAGGGATCTCCGCACTTGTGATGGGATCTCTGCACTTGTGGTGGGATCTCTGCACTTGTGGGAGGATCTCTGCACTCATGGTGGGATATCTGCACTCGTGATGGGATCTCTGCACTTGTAGTAGGATCTCTGTACTCATGGTGGGATCTTTGTACTTATGATGGTGTATCTGCACTCATGGTGGGATCTCTGAACTCATAGTGGGATCTCACTACTTGTGATGGGATATCTGCACTTGTGGTGGGATCTCTGCACTTGTGATGGGATCTCTGCACTCATGGTAGGATCTCTGCACTTTTGATGGGATCTCTGTACTTGTGGTGGGATCTCTACACTTGTGATGGGATCTATGCACTGGTGTTGGCATCTTTGCATTCATGGTGGGATCTCTGCACTTGTGGTGGGATCTCTGCACTTGTGATGGGATCTCTGCACATGTGGTGGGATCTATGCACTCATGGTGGAATCTCTGCACTTGTGGTGGGATCTCTGCACTCATAGTGGGATCTCTTCACTTGTGGTGGGATCTCTGCACTTGTGGTGGGATCTCTGCACATGTGGTGGGATCTCTATACTCATGGTGGGATCTCTGCACTTGTGATGGGATCTATGCACTTATGTTGGGATCTTTGCACTTGTGATGGGATCTCTGCACTTATGGTGGGATCTTTGTACTTGTGATGGGATCTCTGCACTTGTAATAGGATCTCTGCATTCATGGTGGGATCTCTACATGTGTGGTGAGATCTCTGCACTGATGCTGTGATCTTTGCACTTGTGGTGGGATCTCTTCACTTGTGATAGGATCTTTGCATTGATGGTGGGATCTCTGCACGTGTGGTGGGATCGCTGCACTTATGATGGGATCTCTGCACATGTGATGGGATGTCTGCACATGTGATGGGATCTCTGCACTCATGGTGGGATCTCTGCACTTGAGATAGGATCTCTGCACTCATAGTGGGATCTCTCTACTTGTGATGGGATCTCTGCACTCATGGTGGGATCCCTGCACTTGTGATGGGATCTCTGTACTCATGATGGGATCTCTGCACTCATGGTGGGATCTGTGTATTCATAGTGGAATCTCTCTACTTGTGATGGGATCTCTGCACTTGTGGTGGGATCTCTGCACATATGGTGGGTTCTCTGCACTTATGGTGGGATCTCTATACTCATAGTGGGATCTCTCTACTTGTGATGATATCTCTACATTTGTGGTGGGATCTCTGCACATGTTATGGGATATCTGCACTCATGTTGGGATCTGTGTACTCATAGTGGGATCTCTCTACTTATGATGGGATCTCTGTACTTGTGGTGGGATCTCTGTACTCATGGTGGGATCTCTGTACTCATGGTGGGATCTCTGCACTCATGGTGGGATCTCTGCACTTGTGGTGGGATTTCTGTTTATATAGTGGGATCTCTCTACTTATTGTGGGATCTCTGCACTTGTGATGGGATCTCTGCTCCTATGGAGGGATCTCCACACTTGTGATGGGATCTCTGCACTTGTGGTGGGATCTCTGTACTTGTGGTGGGATCTCTGCACTTGTGATGGGATCTCTGCACTGGTGTTGGGATCTTTGCATTCATGGTGGGATCTCTGCACTTGTGGTGGGATCTCTGCACTTGTGATGGGATCTCTGCACATGTGGTGGGATCTATGCATTCATGGTGGGATCTCTGCACTTGTGGTGGGATCTCTGCACTCATAGTGGGATCTCTTCACTTGTGGTGGGATCTCTGCACTTGTGGTGGGATCTCTGCACATGTAATGGGATCTCTATACTCATGGTGGGATCTCTGCACTTGTGATGGGATCTATGCACTTACGGTGGGATCTTTGCACTTGTGATGGGATCTCTGCAAGTATGGTGGGATCTTTGCACTTGTGATGGGATCTCTGTACTTGTGATAGGATCTCTGCATTCATGGTGGGATCTCTGCATGTGTGGTGAGATCTCTGCACTGATGCTGGGATCTTTGCACTTGTGGTGGGATCTCTCGACTTGTGATAGGATCTCTGCATTGATGGTGGGATCTCTGCATGTGTGGTGGGATCTCTGCACTTATGATGGGATCTCTGCACATGTGATGGAATCTCTGCACTCATGGTGGGATCTCTGCACTTGAGATAGGATCTCTGTACTCATGATGGGATCTCTGCACTTGTGGTGGGATCTCTGCACTCATAGTGGGATCTCTCTACTTGTGATGGGATCTCTGCACTTATGGTGGGATCCTTGTACTTGTGATGGGATCTCTGCACTCATGGTGGGATCTGTGCATTCATGGTGGGATCTCTGCACTTGTGGTGGTATCTCTGCACTCATAGTGGGATCTCTCTACTTGTGATGGGATCTTTGTACTTGTGGTGGGATCTCTGCACTTGTGATGGGATCTCTGCACTTGTGATGGGATCTCTGCATTCATGGTGGGATCTCTGCATGTGTGGTGAGATCTCTGCACTGATGCTGGGATCTTTGCACTTGTGGTGGGATCTCTTCACTTGTGATAGGATCTCTGCATTGATGGTGGGATCTCTGCACATGTGGTGGGATCTCTGCACTCATAGTGGGATCTCTCTACTTGTGATGAGATCTCTACATTTGTGGTGGGATCTCTGCACTTGTGATGGGATATCTGCACTCATGTTGGGATCTGTGTACTCATAGTGGGATCTCTCTACTTATGATGGGATCTCTGTACTTGTGGTGGGATCTCTGTACTCATGGTGGGATCTCTGTACTCATAGTGGGATCTCTGCACTCATGGTGGGATCTCTGCACTTGTGGTGGGATTTCTGCTCTCATAGTGGGATCTCTCTACTTATGGTGGGATCTCTGCACTTGTGATAGGATCTCTGCTCCTATGGAGGGATCTCCGCACTTGTGATGGGATCTCTGCACTCATGGTAGGATCTCTGCACTTGTGATGGGATCTCTGTACTTGTGGTGGGATCTCTGCACTTGTGATGGGATCTCTGCACTGGTGTTGGGATCTTTGCATTCATGGTGGGATCTCTGCGCTTGTGGTGGGATCTCTGCACTTGTGATGGGATCTTTTCACATGTGGTGGGATCTATGCATTCATGGTAGGATCTCTGCAATTGTGGTGGGATCTCTGCACTCATAGTGGGATCTCTTCACTTGTGGTGGGATCTCTGCACTTGTGGTGGGATCTCTGCACTTGTGGTGGGATTTCTGCTCTCATAGTAGGATCTCTCTACTTATGGTGGGATCTCTGCACTTGTGATAGGATCTCTGCTCCTATGGAGGGATCTCCGCACTTGTGATGGGATCTCTGCATTCATGGTGGGATCTCTGCATGTGTGGTGAGATCTCTGCACTGATGCTGGGATCTTTGCACTAGTGGTGGGATCTCTTCACTTGTGATAGGATCTCTGCATTGATGGTGGGATCTCTGCATGTGTGGTGGGATCTCTGCACTTATGATGGGATCTCTGCACATGTGATGGAATCTCTGCACTCATGGTGGGATCTCTGTACTTGAGATAGGATCTCTGTACTCATGATGGGATCTCTGCACTTGTGGTGGGATCTCTGCACTCATAGTGGGATCTCTCTACTTGTGATGGGATCTCTGCACTTATGGTGGGATCCTTGCACTTGTGATGGGATCTCTGCACTCATGGTGGGATCTGTGCATTCATGGTGGGATCTCTGCACTTGTGGTGGTATCTCTGCACTCATAGTGGGATCTCTCTACTTGTGATGGGATCTTTGTACTTATGGTGGGATCTCTGCACTTGTGATGGGATCTCTGCACTTGTGATGGGATCTCTGCATTCATGGTGGGATCTCTGCATGTGTGGTGAGATCTCTGCACTGATGCTGGGATCTTTGCACTTGTGGTGGGATCTCTTCACTTGTGATAGGATCTCTGCATTGATGGTGGGATCTCTGCATGTGTGGTGGGATCTCTGCACTCATAGTGGGATCTCTCTACTTGTGATGAGATCTCTACATTTGTGGTGGGATCTCTGCACTTGTGATGGGATATCTGCACTCATGTTGGGATCTGTGTACTCATAGTGGGATCTCTCTACTTATGATGGGATCTCCGTACTTGTGGTGGGATCTCTGTACTCATGGTGGGATCTCTGTACTCATAGTGGGATCTCTGCACTCATGGTGGGATCTCTGCACTTGTGGTGGGATTTCTGCTCTCATAGTGGGATCTCTCTACTTATGGTGGGATCTCTGCACTTGTGATAGGATCTCTGCTCCTATGGAGGGATCTCCGCACTTGTGATGGGATCTCTGCACTTGTGGTGGGATCTCTGCACTCATGGTAGGATCTCTGCACTTGTGATGGGATCTCTGTACTTGTGGTGGGATCTCTGCACTTGTGATGGGATCTCTGCACTGGTGTTGGGATCTTTGCATTCATGGTGGGATCTCTGCGCTTGTGGTGGGATCTCTGCACTTGTGATGGGATCTTTGCACATGTGGTGGGATCTATGCATTCATGGTAGGATCTCTGCACTTATGGTGGGATCTCTGCACTCATAGTGGGATCTCTTCACTTGTGGTGGGATCTCTGCACTTGTGGTGGGATCTCTGCACATGTGGTGGGATCTCTATACTCATGGTGGGATCTCTGCACTTGTGGTGGGATCTATGCACTTATGGTGGGATCTTTGAACTTGTGATGGGATCTCTGCACTTATGGTGGGATCTTTGCACTTGTGATGGGATCTCTGCACTTGTGATAGGATCTCTGCATTCATGGTGGGATCTCTGCATGTGTGGTGAGATATCTGCACTGATGCTGGGATCTTTGCACTTGTGGTGGGATCTCTTAACTTGTGATAGGATCTCTGCATTGATGGTGGGATCTCTGCACGTGTGGTGGGATCTCTGCATTGATGGTGGGATCTCTGCACGTGTGGTGGGATCTCTGCACTTATGATGGGATCTCTGCACATATGATGGGATCTCTGCACTCATGGTGGGATCTCTGCACTTGAGATAGGATCTCTGTACTCATGATGGGATCTCTGCACTTGTGGTGGGATCTCTGCACTCATAGTGGGATCTCTCTACTTGTGATGGGATCTCTGCACTCATGGTGGGATCTGTGCATTCATGGTGGGATCTCTGCACTTGTGGTGGTATCTCTGCACTCATAGTGGGATCTCTCTACTTATGATGGGATCTTTGTACTTGTGGTGGGATCTCTGCACCTGTGATGGGATCTCTGCACTTGTGATGGGATCTCTGCATTCATGGTGGGATCTCTGCATTTGTGATGGGATCACTGCACTCATGGTGGGATCACTGCACTTGTGGTGGGATCTCTGCACTCATAGTGAGATCTCTCTACTTTTGATGGGATCTCTGCCCTCATGGTGGGATCTCTGCACTTGTGATGGGATCTCTGCACTCATGGTGGGATTTCTGCACTTATGATGGGATCCATGCACTCATGGTGGGATCTCTGCACTTGTGATGGGAATCTTTGCACTCATGGTGGGATCTCTGCACTCGTGATGGGATCTCTGCACTTGTGGTAGGATCTCTGCACTTATGGTGGGATCTCTGCACTCATGGTGGGATCTTTGTACTTGTGATGGTGTATCTGCACTCATGGTGGGATCTCTGCACTCATAGTGGGATTTCTGCACTTATGATGGGATCCATGCACTCATGGTGGGATCTCTGCACTTGTGATGGGAATCTTTGCACTCATGGTGGGATCTCTGCACTCGTGATGGGATCTCTGCACTTGTGGTAGGATCTCTGCACTTATGGTGGGATCTCTGCACTCATGGTGGGATCTTTGTACTTGTGATGGGATATCTGCACTTGTGGTGGGATCTCTGCACTTATGATGGGATCTCTGCACTTATGGTAGGATCTCTGTACTTGTGATGGGATCTCTTTACTTGTGGTGGGATCTCTGCACTTGTGATGGGATCTCTGCACTGATGTTGGGATCTTTGCATTCATGGTGGGATCTCTGCACTTGTGGTGGGATCTCTACACTTGTGATGGGATCTCTGCACATGTGGTAGGATCTATGCACTCATGGTGGGATCTCTGCACTTGTCATGGGATCTCTGTCCTCAAAGTGGGATCTCTTCACTTGTGGTGGGATCTCTGCACTTGTGGTGGGATCTCTGCACATGTGGTGGGATCTCTGTACTCATGGTGGGATCTCTCTACTTGTGATGGGATCTTTGTACTTGTGGTGGGATCTCTGCACTTGTGATGGGATCTCTGCACTTGTGATGGGATCTCTGCATTCATGGTGGGATCTCTGCATTTGTGATGGGATCACTGCACTCATGGTGGGATCACTGCACTTGTGGTGGGATCTCTGCACTCATAGTGAGATCTCCCTACTTTTGATGGGATCTCTGCACTCATGGTGGGATCCCTGCACTTGTGATAGGATCTCCATACTCATGATGGGATCTCTGCACTTGTGATGGGATCTCTGCACTCATGGTGGGATCTCTGCACTTGTGATGGGATCTCTGCACTTGTGGTGGGATCTCTATACTTGTGATGGGATCTCTGCTTTTGTGATGGGATCTCTGCACTCATGGTGGGATCACTGCACTTGTGATGGGATCTCTGCACTCATAGTGAGATCTCTCTACTTTTGATAGGATCTCTGCACTCATGGTGGGATCCCTGCTCTTGTAATGGGATCTCTGCACTCATGGTGGGATCTGTGCATTCATGGTGGGATCTCTGCACTTGTGGTGGTATCTCTGCACTCATAGTGGTTACTCCCTACTTGTGATGCTATCTTTGTACTTGTGGTGGGATCTCTGCACTTGTGATGGGATCTCTGCACTTGTGATGGGATCTCTGCATTCATGGTGGGATCTCTGCACTTGTGATGGGATCTCTGCACTCATGGTGGGCTCTTTCTACTTGTGATGGGATCTCTGCACTCATGGTGGGATCTCTGTACTTGTGATAGGATCCCTGCACTCATGGTGGGATCTCTGCACTTGTGGTGGGATCTCTGCACTTGTGATGGGATCTCTGCACTCATGATGGGATCTCTGCACTCATGGTGGGATCTGTATACTCATAGTGGAATCTCTCTACTTGTGATGAGATCTCTACATTTGTGGTGGGATCTCTGCACTTGTGATGGGATATCTGCACTCATGTTGGGATCTGTGTATTCATAGTGGGATCTCTCTACTTATGATGGGATCTCTGTACTTGTGGTGGGATCTCTGTACTCATGGTGGGATCTCTGTACTCATAGTGGGATCTCTGCACTCATGGTGGGATCGCTGCACTTGTGGTGGGATTTCTGCTCTCATAGTGGGATCTCTCTACTTATGGTGGGATCTCTGCACTTGTGATGGGATCTCTGCTCCTATGGAGGGATTTCTGCACTTGTGATGGGATCTCTGCACTTGTGGTGGGATCTCTGCACTTGTGGTAGGATCTCTGCACTCATGTTGGGATCTTTGTCTACTTGTGATGGTGTATCTGAGCTCATGGTGGGATCTCTGCCCTCATAGTGGGATCTCTCTACTTGTGATGGGATCTTTGTACTTGTGGTGGGATCTCTGCACTTGTGATGGGATCTCTGCACTTGTGATGGGATCTCTGCATTCATGGTGGGATCTCTACATTTGTGGTGGGATCTCTGCACTTGTAATGGGATATCTGCACTCATGTTGGGATCTGTGTACTCATAGTGGGATGTCTCTACTTATGATGCGATCTCTGTACTTGTGGTGGGATCTCTGTACTCATGGTGGGATCTCTGTACTCATTGTGGGATCTCTGCACTCATGGTGGGATCTCTGCACTTGTGGTGGGATTTCTGCTCTCATAGTGGGATCTCTCTACTTATGGTGGGATCCCTGCACTTGTGATAGGATCTCTGCTCCTATGGAGGGATCTCCGCACTTGTGATGGGATCTCTGCACTCATGGTAGGATCTCTGCACTTGTGATGGGATCTCTGTACTTGTGGTGGGATCTCTGCACTCATGGTGGGATCTCTGCACTTGTGACGGGATCTCTGCACTTGTGGTGGGATCTCTATACTTGTGATGGGATCTCTGCTTTTGTGATGGGATCTCTGCACTCATGGTGGGATCACTGCACTTGTGGTGGGATCTTTGCACTCATAGTGAGATCTCTCTACTTTTGATGGGATCTCTGCACTCATGGTGGGATCCCTGCACTTGTGATGGGATCTCTGCACTCATGATGGGATCTCTGCACTTGTGGTGGGATCTGTGTACTCATAGTGGAATCTCTCTACTTGTAATGGGATCTCTGCACTTGTGGTGGGATCTCTGCACTTATGGTGGGTTCTCTGCACTTATGGTGGGATCTCTATACTCATAGTGGTGGGATCTCTCTACTTGTGATGAGATCTCTACATTTGTGGTGGGATCTCTGCACTTGTGATGGGATATCTGCACTCATGTTGGGATCTGTGTACTCATAGTGGGATCTCTCTACTTATGATGGGATCTCTGTACTTGTGGTGGGATCTCTGTACTCATGGTGGGATCTCTGTACTCATAGTGGGATCTCTGCACTCATGGTGGGATCTCTGCACTTGTGGTGGGATTTCTGCTCTCATAGTGGGATCTCTCTACTTATGGTGGGATCTCTGCACTTGTGATAGGATCTCTGCTCCTATGGAGGGATCTCCGCACTTGTGATGGGATCTCTGCACTTGTGGTGGGATCTCTGCACTCATGGTAGGATCTCTGCACTTGTGATGGGATCTCTGTACTTGTGGTGGGATCTCTGCACTTGTGATGGGATCTCTGCACTGGTGTTGGGATCTTTGCATTCATGGTGGGATCTCTGCGCTTGTGGTGGGATCTCTGCACTTGTGATGTGATCTTTGCACATGTGGTGGGATCTATGCATTCATGGTGGGATCTCTGCACTTGTGGTGGGATCTCTGCACTCATAGTGGGATCTCTTCACTTGTGGTGGGATCTCTGCACTTGTGGTGGGATATCTGCACATGTGGTGGGATCTCTATACTCATGGTGGGATCTCTGCACTTGTGATGGGATCTATGCACTTACAGTGGGATCTTTGCACTTGTGATGGGATCTCTGCACTTATGGTGGGATCTTTGCACTTGTGATGGGATCTCTGCACTTGTGATAGGATCTCTGCATTCATGGTGGGATCTCTGCATGTGTGGTGAGATCTCTGCACTGATGCTGGGATCTTTGCACTTGTGGTGGGATCTCATCACTTGTGATAGGATCTCTGCATTGATGGTGGGATCTCTGCATGTGTGGTGGGATCTCTGCACTTATGATGGGATCTCTGCACATGTGATGGGATCTCTGCACTCATGGTGGGATCTCTACACTTGAGATAGGATCTCTATACTCATGATGGGATCTCTGCACTTGTGGTGGGATCTCTGCACTCATAGTGGGATCTCTCGACTTGTGATGGGATCTCTGCACTTATGGTGGGATCCTTGCACTTGTGATGGGATCTCTGCACTCATGGTGGGATCTGTGCATTCATGGTGGGATCTCTGCACTTGTGGTGGTATCTCTGCACTCATAGTGGGATCTCTCTACTTGTGATGGGATCTTTGTACTTGTGGTGGGATCTCTGCACTTGTGATGGGATCTCTGCACTTGTGATGGGATCTCTGCATTCATGGTGGGATCTCTGCATTTGTGATGGGATCACTGCACTCATGGTGGGATCACTGCACTTGTGGTGGGATCTCTGCACTCATAGTGAGATCTCCCTACTTTTGATAGGATTTCTGCACTCATGGTGGGATCCCTGCACTTGTGATAGGATCTCCATACTCATGATGGGATCTCTGCACTTGTGATGGGATCTCTGCACTCATGGTGGGATCTCTGCACTTGTGATGGGATCTCTGCACTTGTGGTGGGATCTCTATACTTGTGATGGGATCTCTGCTTTTGTGATGGGATCTCTGCACTCATGGTGGGATCACTGCACTTGTGGTGAGATCTCTGCACTCATAGTGAGATCTCTCTACTTTTGATAGGATCTCTGTACTCATGGTGGGATCCCTGCTCTTGTGATGGGATCTCTGCACTCATGGTGGGATCTGTGCATTCATGGTGGGATCTCTGCACTTGTGGTGGTATCTCTGCACTCATAGTGGTTACTCCCTACTTGTGATGCTATCTTTGTACTTGTGGTGGGATCTCTGCACTTGTGATGGGATCTCTGCACTTGTGATGGGATCTCTGCATTCATGGTGGGATCTCTGCACTTGTGATGGGATCTCTGCACTCATGGTGGGCTCTTTCTACTTGTGATGGGATCTCTGCACTCATGGTGGGATCTCTGCACTTGTGATAGGATCCCTGCACTCATGGTGGGATCTCTGCACTTGTGGTGGGATCTCTGCACTTGTGATGGGATCTCTGCACTCATGATGGGATCTCTGCATTCATGGTGGGATCTGTGTACTCATAGTGGAATCTCTCTACTTGTGATGAGATCTCTACATTTGTGGTGGGATCTCTGCACTTGTGATGGGAAATGTGCACTCATGTTGGGATCTGTGTATTCATAGTGGGATCTCTCTACTTATGATGGGATCTCTGTACTTGTGGTGGGATCTCTATACTCATGGTGGGATCTCTGTACTCATAGTGGGATCTCTGCACTCATGGTGGTATCGCTGCACTTGTGGTGGGATTTCTGCTCTCATAGTGGGATCTCTCTACTTATGGTGGGATCTCTGCACTTGTGATGGGATCTCTGCTCCTATGGAGGGATTTCTGCACTTGTGATGGGATCTCTGCACTTGTGGTGGGATCTCTGCACTTGTGGTAGGATCTCTGCACTCATGTTGGGATCTTTGTCTACTTGTGATGGTGTATCTGAGCTCATGGTGGGATCTCTGCCCTCATAGTGGGATCTCTCTACTAGTGATGGGATCTCTGCATTTGTGGTGGGATCCCTGCACTTGTGATGGGATCTCTGCACTTATGGTGGGATCTCTGCACTTGTGATGGGATCTCTGCTCTCATGATGGGATCCCTGCCCTTGTGATAGGATCTCTGCATGCATGGTGGAATCTCTGCACTCGTGGGATCTCTGCACTTGTGAAGGGATCTCTGCACTTGTGGTGGGATCTCTGTATTCATGATTTGATCTCTGCACTTGTGGTGGGATCTCTCTACTTGTGATAGGATCTTTGCACTCATGGTGTGATCTCTGCACTTGTGATAGGATCTCTGCACTCATGGTGGGATCTCTGCATTCAAAGTTAGATCTCCCAACTTGTGATGGGATATCTGCACTTGTGGTGGGATCTCTGCACTCATAGTGGGCTCTCTCTACTTGTGATGGGATCTTTGCTCTCATGGTGGGATCTCTGTACTTGTAATGGGATCTCTCCTTTCAGTGGGATCTCTGCACTTGTGATGGGATATTTGCACTCATGGTGGGATCTCTGTACTTGTGGTAGGATCTCTGCACTTATAGTGACATGTCTCCACTTGTGATGGGATCTCTGCACTCATGGTAGGATCTCTGCACTTGTGATGGGATCTCTGTACTCATGGTGGAATCTCTGCATTTGTGATGGGATCTCTGCACTCATGGCGGGATCACTGCACTTGTTATGGGATCTCTGCACTAATAGTGAAATCTCTCTACTTTTGATGGGATCTCTGCACTCATGGTGGGATCCCTGCACTTGTGATAGGATCTCCGTACTCATGGTGGGATCTCTGCACTTGTGATGGGATCTCTGCACTCATGGTGGGATCTCTGCACTTGTGATGGGATCTCTGCACTTGTGGTGGGATCTCTATACTTGTGATGGGATCTCTGCTTTTGTGATGGGATCTCTGCACTCATGGTGGGATTCCTGCACTTGTGATGGGATCCCTGCACTCATGGTGGGATCTGTGCATTCATGGTGGAATCTCTGCACTTGTGGTGGTATCTCTGAACTCATAGTGGGATCTCTCTACTTGTGATGGGATCTTTGTACTTGTGGTGGGATCGCTGCACTTGTGATGTGATCTCTGCACTTGTGATGGGATCTCTGCATTCATGGTGGGATCTCTGCACTTGTGATGGGATCTCTGCACTCATGGTGGGCTCTTTCTTCTTGTGATGGGATCTCTGCACTCATGGTGGGATCTCTGCACTTGTGATGGGATCCCTGCACTCATGGTGGGATCTCTGCACTTGTGGTGGGATCTCTGCACTTGTGATTAGATCTCTGCACTCATGATGGGATCTCTGCACTCATGGTGGGATCTGTGTACTCATAGTGGAATCTCTCTACTTGTGATGGGATCTCTGCACTTGTGGTGGGATCTCTGCACTCATGGTGGGTTCTCTGCACTTATGGTGGGATCTCTATACTCATAGTGGGATCTCTCTACTTGTGATGAGATCTCTACATTTGTGCTGGGATCTCTGCACTTGTGATGGGATATCTGCACTCATGTTGGGATCTGTGTATTCATAGTGGGATCTCTCTACTTATGATGGGATCTCTGTACTTGTGGTGGGATCTCTGTACTCATGGTGGGATCTCTGTACTCATAGTGGGATCTCTGCACTCATGGTGGGATCGCTGCACTTGTGGTGGGATTTCTGCTCTCATAGTGGGATCTCTCTACTTATGGTGGGATCTCTGCACTTGTGATGGGATCTCTGCTCCTATGGAGGGATCTCTGCACTTGTGATGGGATCTCTGCACTTGTGGCGGGATCTCTGCACTTGTGGTGGGATCTCTGCACTCATGGTGGGATATCTGCACTCGTGATGGGATCTCTGCACTTGTGGTAGGATCTCTGCACTCATGTTGGGATCTTTGTACTTGTGATGGTGTATCTGCGCTCATGGTGGGATCTCTGCCCTCATAGTGGGATCTCTCTACTAGTGATGGGATCTCTGCATTTGTGGTGGGATCTCTGCACTTGTGATGGGATCTCTGCACTTATGGTGGGATCTCTGCACTTGTGATGGGATCTCTGCTTTCATGATGGGATCCCTGCCCTTGTGATAGGATCTCTGCATGCATGGTGGAATCTCTGCACTTGTGGGATCTCTGCACTTGTGAAGGGATCTCTGCACTTGTGGTGGGATATCTGTATTCATGATTTGATCTCTGCACTTGTGGTGGGATCTCTCTACTTGTGATAGGATCTTTGCACTCATGGTGGGATCTCTGCACTTGTGATAGGATCTCTGCACTCATGGTGGGATCTCTGCATTCAAAGTTAGATCTCCCAACTTGTGATGGGATCTCTGCACTTGTGGTGGGATCTCTGCACTCATAGTGGGATCTCTCTACTTGTGATGGGATCTCTGCTCTCATGGTGGGATCTCTGTACTTGTGATGGGATCTCTCCACTCAGTGGGATCTCTGCACTTGTGATGGGATCTTTGCACTCATGGTAGGATCTCTGCACTTGTGGTGGGATCTCTGCACTCATAGTGGCATGTCTCCACTTGTGATGGGATCTCTGCACTCATGGTAGGATCTCTGCACTTGTGATGGGATCTCTGTACTCATGGTGGGATCTCTGCATTTGTGATGGGATCTCTGCACTCATGGTGGGATCACTGCACTTGTGGTGGGATCTCTGCACTAATAGTGAAATCTCTCTACTTTTGATGGGATCTCTGCACTCATGGTGGGATCCCTGCACTTGTGATAGGATCTCCGTACTCATGGTGGGATCTCTGCACTTTTGATGGGATCTCTGCACTCATGGTGGGATCTCTGCACTTGTGATGGGATCTCTGCACTTGTGGTGGGATCTCTATAAATGTGATGGGATCTCTGCTTTCGTGATAGGATCTCTGCACTCATGGTGGGATCACTGCACTTGTGGTGGGATCTCTGCACTCATAGTGAGATCTCTCTACTTTTGATGGGATCTCTGCACTCATGGTGGGATCCCTGCACTTGTGATGGGATCTCTGCACTCATGGTGGGATCTGTGCATTCATGGTGGGATCTCTGCACTTGTGGTGGTATCTCTGAACTCATAGTGGGATCTCTCTACTTGTGATGGGATCGTTGTACTTGTGGTGGGATCTCTGCACTTGTGATGGGAACTCTGCACATGTGATGGGATCTCTGCATTCATGGTGGGATCTCTGCACTTGTGATGGGATCTCTGCACTCATGGTGGGCTCTTTCTACTTGTGATGGGATCTCTGCACTCATGGTGGGATCTCTGCACTTGTGATGGGATCCCTGCACTCATGGTGGGATCTCTGCACTTGTGGTGGGATCTCTGCACTTGTGATGGGATCTCTGCACTCGTGATGGGATCTCTGCACTCATGGTGGGATCTGTGTACTCATAGTGGAATCTCTCTACTTGTGATGGGATCTCTGCACTTGTGGTGGGATCTCTGCACTTATGGTGGGTTCTCTGCACTTATGGTGGGATCTCTATACTCATAGTGGGATCTCTCTACTTGTGATGAGATCTCTACATTTGTGGTGGGATCTCTGCACTTGTGATGGGATATCTGCACTCATGTTGGGATCTGTGTACTCATAGTGGGATCTCTCTACTTATGATGGGATCTCTGTACTTGTGGTGGGATCTCTGTACTCATGGTGGGATCTCTGTACTCATAGTGGGATCTCTGCACTCATGGTGGGATCTCTGCAATTGTGGTGGGATTTCTGCTCTCATAGTGGGATCTCTCTACTTATGGTGGGATCTCTGCACTTGTGATGGGATCTCTGCTCCTATGGAGAGATCTCCGCACTTGTGATGGGATCTCTACACTTGTGGTGGGATCTCTGCACTTGTGGTGGGATCTCTGCACTCATGGTGGGATATCTGCACTCGTGATGGGATCTCTGCACTTGTGGTAGGATCTCTGTACTCATGGTGGGATCTTTGTACTTGTGATGGTGTATCTGCACTCATGGTGGGATCTCTGTACTCATAGTGGGTTCTCACTACTTGTGATGGGATATCTGCACTTGTGGTGGGATCTCTGCACTTGTGATGGGATCTCTGCACTCATGGTAGGATCTCTGCACTTGTGATGGGATCTCTGTACTTGTGGTGGGATCTCTGCACTGGTGATGGGATCTCTGCACTGGTGTTGGGATCTTTGCATTCATGGTGGGATCTCTGCACTTGTGGTGGGATCTCTGTACTTGTGATGGGATCTCTTCACATGTGGTGGGATCTATGCACTCATGGTGGGATCTCTGCACTTGTGGTGGGATCTCTGCACTCATAGTGGGATCTCTTCACTTGTGGTGGGATCTCTGCACTTGTGGTGGGATCTCTGCACATGTGGTGGGATCTCTATACTCATGGTGGGATATCTGCACATGTGATGGGATCTATGCACTTATGGTGGGATCTTTGCACTTGTGATGGGATCTCTGCACTTATGGTGGGATTGTTGCACTTGTGATGAGATCTCTGCACTTGTGATAGGACCTCTGCATTCATGGTGGGATCTATGCATGTGTGGTGAGATCTCTGCACTGATGCTGGGATCTTTGCACTTGTGGTGGGATCTCTTCACTTGTGATAGGATCTCTGCATTGATGGTGGGATCTCTGCACATGTGGTGGGATCTCTGCACCTATGATGGGATCTCTGCACATGTGATGGGATCTCTGCACTCATGGTGGGATCTCTGCACTTGAGATAGGATCTCTGTACTCATGATGGGATCTCTGCACTTGTGGTGGGATCTCTGCACTCATAGTGGGATCTCTCTACTTGTGATGGGATCTCTGCACTTATGGTGGGATCCTTGCACTAGTGATGGGATCTCTGCTCTCATGGTGGGATCTGTGCATTCATGGTGGGATCTCTGCACTTGTGGTGGTATCTCTGCACTCATAGTGGGGTCTCTCTACTTATGATGGGATCTGTGTACTTGTGGTGGGATCTCTGCACTTGTGATGGGATCTCTGCACTTGTGATGGGATCTCTGCATTCATGGTGGGATCTCTGCATTTGTGATGGGATCTCTGCACTCATGGTAGGATCACTGCACTTGTGGTGGGATCTCTGCACTCATAGTGAGATCTCTCTACTTTTGATGGGATCTCTGCACTCATGGTGGGATCCCTGCACTTGTGATGGGATCTCTGCACTCATGATGGGATCTCTGCACTCATGGTGGGATCTGTGTACTCATAGTGGAATCTCTCTACTTGTGATGGGATCTCTGCACTTGTGGTGGGATCTCTGCACTTATGGTGGGTTCTCTGCACTTATTGTGGGATCTCTATACTCATAGTGGGATCTCTCTACTTGTGATGAGATCTCTACATTTGTGGTGGGATCTCTGCACTTGTAATGGGATATCTGCACTCATGTTGGGATCTGTGTACTCATAGCTGACCTTCTACCACATCGCTGCGCTCGCGCTGTTGCTAGCGCGAAGTATTTTTAAAGCTTCATGTTTTCTATCTGGGTTCGTTTTTTGTGTTGTATTTACCCCTGCTTTTAGCCTGCTTGTCTGCAGTTAGCGCCCCTTTCTCCCCTCACCTGCATTTAAAAAACGGCATTCTCTGCCGGTAAAGCACCACCACTTTGGTGGGTCCGGGTTCTGGGGGTCACTTTGGGCGCCATCTTCCTTTGGGATACCTCAGCCAGCGGCGGCCGCCATCTTGGAGCGGACCCGCACGCTCAGGGCTGATTGGAGCGCCTACTTAAAGTCGCTCCCTCACGCGCAGCGTGACGCGCAGGTGACGCCCTCGCTTAGCCTGAGTCGTGCCGGAGTCCTGCCCGTCTGCGTCCCGGAGGCGACGGGGCGGCGGGGGACCCTGGTCCGGCGATACTCTGGCTGAGATGATTTGCTATTCCTCTACGATGCTGCGGGATATGCGGGGTCATTCTAGCTCCTGCCGCTCCGTCTTCCCTGGGCAGTTTAAGGGCAAACGACGTTGCCCGGGCTGTGGCTGGACGCCTTTTTGGACCCGTGTCACTGCTCCTCGCCCAGCAACAGCTAGCGTGAAGCATCTTTGCCTGCTGCTGAACACGAGGTCGGTAGGACGCCATGCCCTGCATATTTACGATCTTCTGGTCAGGGAAAACCCCCTGTGTCTGTTGTTGACCGAAACCTGGTTGGGAAAAGCTTCCAACCCGGACGTTTTCTCAGCTATTCCTCCGGCGTATAATATCTTCCGGCAGGATAGAGTGAAGGGGAGGGGTGGGGGAGTGGCGGTAGTGGTGAAAAAGAGCGTTTCCTGCTCAGTGCTTCCCCTGAACTCCATTGGGAGCGCTGAGTCGCTCGCCTTCACGCTCAGACTGTTCCCGGGGCAGGCTCTGAAGGGGTTGCTGGTTTATACACCACCAGGCCCTGGGGTTCCTTCCTGGAAGATCTGCAGACAGCCGTCTCGGAGCTGGTGCTGACCACACAGCATTGCATCGTGGCCGGCGATTTCAACTTTCACCTTGACGCGGCTGATGACCCGGACGCGGCCAAACTGTTAGATGTTACATCTCCGCTGGGTCTCATACCGTTCGTGTCAGGGCCAACACATGAGAAGGGGCATACCCTGGATCAGGTGTTTTCGTCTGTCCCACTCATGGAGGTTGATACCCGGCCGGTGCTCTGGACTGATCACAGGTTGATCAGGTTTTCGGTGCTGGAGTGCGTGCGGCCGGATAACAGAGCTCCTACCCTGTCTAGACCGGCCTCGAGAGCGCTGCACAGAGTGACACCTGATATGCTAGAGCAGGCGCTGCTGGATCACCCATGCCATCTCTCGGGTGATCTGGAAAGTGACACTGAGGCTTTGCAGCTATGGCTCACTGACAGGCTGGACGACCTTGCCCCTAAGGCAGCCCCCCGGTCATCGGCGGCACGGCAATCTGCACCGTGGTTTACGGAGGCGCTTCGTGTGGCTCGTAGCCAATGCAAGGTGGCCGAGAGGGCCTGGCGCCTTTTGTATGATGGGGAGGCTAAACTCGCCTATAAGGCGGTGGTGAAGGCCTACCATCGGGACATCCTGGGTGCCAAGAGTGACTATTTGGCTAGGAGGATCGAGGCATCTGAGAACTCCTGTAAGGAGATCTTTACCATTGTGAAGGAGTTTACGACCCCCAGCTCCCATCCACCCCCACTAGCTTCTGCGGATGCATGGGCGTGTGATCTTGCCAGTTTCTTCACCAATAAGATCAAGGCGATTCAGGCCACCTTCATGGAGGGACCGGATGGAAGTGGCGTCACCGGGGCGGGTTGTGGACTTCCGCATTCTCCTGCGGCGGTGCTGTCCGATTTCCCTGTTGTTTCCAGCGATGTGTCCAGGTCGCTGCTGGCCAATCTTAAATCTGGCTCACCACTTGACTCCTGCCCCGCCAAATTCCTCGCCGGGATGGCGGCGGTGGTGAATCCATTGGTCAACCCCATCCTCAATGCCTCCGTGAGGGAGGGGAGGGTCCCTAGCTCTTGGAAAAGAGCGATGGTGATCCCCCTCCTCAAAAAACCGGGTCTCGACGCCGAGGCTTTGGCCAACTATAGGCCAATCTCGCTTCTTCCGGCTCTAGCGAAGATCACGGAAAAACACGTCCACGGTGTCCTGTCGAGCTTTTTGGAAGCTAACAATCTGCTCCACACATCCCAATCCGGCTTCCGTCCTAATTTTAGTACGGAAACGGCTTTGTTGGAGGTTACTGAGATCATCAGGGAAACCTTGGATGTCGGCGGCAGGGCCATGTTGGTCATGTTAGACCTTTCGGCGGCTTTCAACACCGTCCCCCATAAGGCGCTTTTAGCTAGGCCGTATGACATCGGTGTGAGAAGTTGGCCTGATAGGTGATGTTTCCAATTCTGGAACCACCTATTATCAGACCAAACAATCCCTTATGGTGTCAGGTTGTAAGTCAACCTTGTTAGACAAGCTATCCTAGGGGTAGCATGGACTAAGCAGCCTAAAGGCTTAACTTAAGAGGTCGTGTTAAGCGAGCTGTTTTACCACATACAATCCTGTAATATCAAATGAAAGGACACCACACAAGTATATATTATAAAAATATATGTATTTATTACTAAAAACAATCCCCAGTATTCTTTATGAATAAAGGGGCACAAGCGTTAAATCAAAAGCACAGTTTAAACATACAAAGTTGCACAATTATGAATGAGGGCGGGGGCCACTCAAACCATATACTAAACAAGTGGTATAAGAGATACCAATCGAACAGTGGTTAGGCCTAGGGCCTAGGGAATCGCTGGGAGCAGTCGGGACAAGCAATGCTGAAGTCGGGAGAGGCCCACGGGATTCGGGAGCAGTGCGGAAAGCGCACGCATGCACCAATGTTAACCAATGGTGCGTAAAAGTTGTAAAGTTAAAGTTTAAGGACACTTCCGCTGAACCTAGAGGAACAAAACTTAAGACACAGACCCTAGAGATGTGTACCAGTGTAGGAACACCGGCGGAGCAAAGTTACCTCACCCACAGGAAGCGGGTGCACAGGGTCGAATTTAAGTCGGGTTTCGTCACGCAGGCTCTTGGTGCTTGAAGCTGAAAGGGCTGCAGGCGGGGTGAAAGAGAAGTGTCCGGTGGAGTCCAAGGGTGGACTCGAGTCGAAAAGTACCTGAAAGCAGAGGGGACAGAGTCTGGGTCACTCAGCAGTGACCAGGGTGGAACCAGGACGGAACCAGGCAATGTCGGGCACAATCAGGTGGTCGTCGAGGAGCTTCTCTCCACTGTCACGTGGGCTCTGGGGCATCTGCGACGTCCAGGAGCGGGTCACGATCTGTCCCACGAGGGCTCTCACCATCGGCGCAGTCGGCTTCAAGTTTGGAGCAAACAACACTTGGCAAGAGCAATCCACGCGGAACCGGGAGATTGCTTCTCACTCGAACCAGGAGGGTCAGAGTGGGGGCTCCTTTTCAGGGGAGCTGGTGCAAATCTGGAGCAACCAGATTTGCAGGTCGAATTTCAAAGTTTGTTGATACAGGGGCCACTAGCCGGCTGGCAAGTGACCGGGCCAACGCGTTGAGCCAAATGGAGCAGAAGGGCCCCATGCAGCACTCGTCGAGTGTGGGGGGCTGAACTTCGGTGCAAGAGTGGCTCCGGGTTGGGGCTTCTCAAACCCCGGTGTACAGCTTCGAGGGTCACTCGTGGGCTGCACGGTCAGCGTCTCGTGGTCAATTCAAGATGGCGTGCCCCACGCTTCCGGTCGCCTCCACGGGTCTCAGCTCTGCAGGAACTGTGGATCGGGCTGTTGGGAGGGAGGCAAGCTTAATCTCGTCGATCTCTGTCGCTCGAGTTCCGGCGGGAACTGCGACAAAGCAGACATCGATGGCTGGATGGTGCCTGTTTGCACAGGGTGGTCATTCCTCGACCACAAGGGAGATTCTTCGGGCTTCTACGTCGAGTAGGATGTCGAAGGGTCCAGAATTTCGTTTCTTATGTTTCTTCAGGATAATCTGAAGTGCATTGGCACTGCTCCCAGTCTTATACTAATTTTGGGGGCTGGATTACCTGCTAGGTCCCCCCCTAGGGGTGGGACCCAGGAAGGGGGTGGATACACCCCTTTCCTTTGATCCAGGCCACCCTGGCACGAGGGCTGGAGTGCCCCAGAACCGGTTTGGCCGGATTATGCAAGGGGCAGCCTTGTGCGCCCCAGGCAGTGTCTAGTTTCTTTCAAACCTCCCTGCTACAATCCACTATCTCCTGTCTGGAGGGTGGTAACACCCCCCTGCGACAGGAAACCCTTTGTCCAGGCCCCATTTGGCTGAGTTTCGGTCAGCTTCAGGGGGTCAGACTTCTGTCTGTGGCAGAGGCATCCATTTTGTGGATCTAAGGTCCTTTTAGAAATTAACCGCATTTAAGTAAAGTAACATGTCTTACCCCTCTAGAGGGGTGGAATGCTATCCCCGTCGCCAGAACTGGCGAGGGGATAGTATTCCAAATCGTATGACACCTTACACGACATGTTTTGATAAAGCCAAACCAGAGTTGCTATATAACCGCGAGGATTATAAGGCACTTAAGAGTATATGGTATGGCATTATCCTGAAACAGCTTAGGGAGTTGTTCCCGACGGCTGCAGACAGGCTCAGCTCATGCTAGAGCTCCATCTCACATTAAACCACGCACTCTGCCTCCAGGATTGATGAGGCCTTCCATAGGAGTGGCTCACAGGTTAATATGTGTCCAGATATAGGTTTAGATATAGGTATACTATATCTAAGTAAGGGGTGATTACACCGCCTTACCCCAGCTGAGTGATCAGCCAGTTGTGTCAATTTAAGAACCAGCCAGGGGTGGCAAAAGATATGCTGCAGCCCCTGGTAGGCTTGGTGGCCCCTATGCCCTGGGCACCTTTAGTGCATTATACAGGGGCTGACAAGGAGTCCATTTCCAATTGTGGTATGTACCTAGGGTACATGAAATCCATTTTACAGAGGGAGCAGATGGCCTGGGGCCCTGATTAGCAGGGAACCAGGTCAACTAAGTAAAAAAACCAACTAAACACAGGCAACAAATCTGGGGTAACCATAGTCAGGTAGCCACCTTCCTACACAACCCCCCAAATGAAAGGAGATAAGGCTATCCTTGGCCAGGTAAGCCTATATTGCCTGAGTGGCCATATAAGGAAGTACCTGCACTAGCATGGGTACCCCCTGTCTCATGGTCCACTAAATGTAAATGTAAATGTAGGTATACTTATATAGCGCAACCTGTCACCACAAAGGGCATCCTGGCGCTTGCCTAGGGAACCCGTCCTGATATTCCCCTGTGAGAAGCCCCGACAGGGTGTCCACAGGGTGAAAGTCAGGCATCCCGCCGCGAGGGGCCGTTGTGGAGATTAAGCAAGCTATTGCCCAGAGTCGCAGAGTGTGAACCCGTGAGTCGAGGAGGCACCGGGATGAGAATTATCAAGTCCGTGGAATTTTTAGCCCAAGACCCGCCGGGGCGGGGAATTGAACCCTGGTCCAGGACCGATCTCAGATTCCGGGTCTGCCGCCTCTAACCCCTGAGCCACACTTCTCCACTAAGCAGTCCCTCACCCTTGGGTTATTAGAGGGTCTCCACCATAGGGAATCACTACCTTGGGTGTGTTTATGCAAAGTTAAAGGCTGGTTTGGATATGGAGTATTGAAGTGAGGCTCCCCTAATTTAGGGCTCAGCTTCCTCCAATTATCTTCCACCATGGGTGCCTTTCTTTCTTTAACTGAGTTGCACTGTGCTCTCAGGGTCAACCTCTGGCTACCTAAAGCTGGAGGCTGGGATCCTCTGTTTGGCTTGCTGGAGGGACAGTTCAGGTTTGGGCCCTTTGGGTCCCAGGTTTGGCTGTGCCCAACAGAATCCATCTGTGGGAGGTCCCTAACTGTTTTTAAGGGGGCTCCCTCAGGAGTTTTTAAAGTTTTCACCTCACTAGGGCTACTAGTTTTGGTGCCCCTAATCTGTTGATGGGGGTGCTTTATTTGACAGGGGGCCCTCTGGGTCTCACTGTCCTTCTTGTCCTCTGCAGCCCTGGGCTGAGTAAGGCAAGGTAGAGAGGGGCAGGTTACCTGCTCCAGACTGGGTCCCACCTGAGAAGGGTCCACTGACATCAGAGGCTCTGTCAGGCTAGGCCTAACCACCTCTGGGGCAGTTCCTTCATCAGGGGTAAGATCAGTTCCCTGAGGAGGCTGATCCTTTCCTAAAGTCTGGTGAGGGGGAGATTTCTCGTCCTCCTCTGTGCTCTCAGTTTGTGTGGAGTTATCCATCATTTCAGGCTTCACAACACACATATCAGTTTGAGTTTGGGCAGTGGCCATCACAGCCCCACCAACCTTTTCAGGAGGAGACTCAGTTTGGGTTTCTGCTGTTATCATAACAGCTTTGCTATTCTGTTCAGGAAGAGCTTTTGCTAAAGATGGGGCAGAGAGTTTCTCAGCCCTACCAACCTTTTCAGGAAGGACATCTTGAATTGGGGCTGTAGCCATTACAGCCCCACTAACCTTTCCATTGGAATTTACCTTTCTAGAATGGGTTTCCTGCTCAACCTCAGCCCAGGCTGAGATTTCCAAATCATTACCAAGTAGGCAGTCTACAGGCAAGTTTGATGACACTGCCACTCTCTTTGGGCCAATGACACCTCCCCAGCTGAGACTTACTACTGCCATGGGATGATTGGTTTTGATTCCATCAATGTTTGTAACCTGGTATGTGGCACCAGGTAAAGGTTGCTTAGAGGGGACTATGCCATCAGCCACCATGGTGATGCTAGCCCCTGTGTCTCTAAAAGCTTCAACTTTCAAACCATTGATGATGGGTTCTTGTCTATATTTGCTCAAAGTATTTGGGCAATCAGATAAGTTGGCAAACCCCATGCCAGTCTCATAAACAAGATTATTTGGGGAGGGGGACCTGGATAGGCCAGGGTCCTCCTGGGCTCCAAAAGTAAACCCACCCAGATTCCTGGGTGTGCTCCCACTTCCTGGGGGATTACTGCTGACAGTAACAGGAGGTGTTGGAGCTGGCTTTGGAGGTATATTCTCTTTATTGTTATTCTTGGGACAACAGTTGTCTGTTTTGTAATGCCCAACCTGTTTACAGGCATAACAATAAGGCTTTTTCTCAGTTGAAGAAGTGTCTTGGGACCCACCCCCATTCTTGGAGTTTTGGGGCCCTGGGGAAGTCTTTTCTTTATTTTTATCCCCACCCTTATCTTGAGGCTTGGTAGACTCCTTCTTCTGGTTACTGTCCTGATTCTTAGGCCTAATCCTGGTTCTGACCCACTTGTCTGCCTTCTTTCCCAATTCTTGGGGAGAGGTCAGATCAGAGTCCACCAGGTGCTGGTGTAAGAGCTGGTTCTGACAATTACTTAGGATCTGCTCCCTCATAATCAAATTATACAATCCTGTAAAGTCATGTACTTTGCTGCCATGTAGCCAACCCTCCAGAGCCTTAGTTGCACAATCAACAAAATCAGTCCAGTCCTGAGTCTGTGTCTTCTGGGTGTCTCTGAACTTTAACCTGTACTGTTCAGTGGTTAAGCCAAACCCATCTATTAGGACACTTTTCAGGACTTTGTAATTGTTTGCATCCTCATGTCTGACAGTGAGGAGCTTATCTCTCCCTTTCTCTGAAAAGGAGTACCATAAGATTGCTGCCCACTGTTCCTCAGGAACCTGCTGTACCATGCAGGCTCTCTCAAGAGCAGTTATCCACTTGTGGATGTCATCCCCTTCCTTGTAGGGGGGCACAATCTTTGTCAGGTTTCTACTATCATAGGACCTGGGTTTCTCTTTAGGAATATTGCTGCCACCAGTGGCATCTAAGCCACACAATTTTTGCTCTCTTGCCAAGGCAAGTCTAGCTTGGGCCAGGGCTACCTCCTCCCTCTCTATCTGGAGTTTGACAGCTCTCATCCTGGCCTTATGCTCTAGCTTTTGAGAAGCAGTCATGCCTCTCTGAGATTCTCTTGAGGCACTAGAAATATGAGAGTCCCCTGAGGGAGATCTCACTCTTCTGTTGCCTGGGAGAATGTTATAGGGTCTGGGGAGGTGCTGGCCCTTTCCATTCCCAAGTAGGTTTAAGTTGGCCTGGTTAAGCCTGGCAACTTGGACCTGGCTACCCCTCTGATCCTGATCTTCTGGGTCCTCTACATCTGAGTCCTCCTCCTCCTCTTCTTCCTCCTCTTCTCCTTCCTCTTGAGGGGTATCAGTTACAGGGGGGTTCACTCCATCTCCTGATTCTAAGGGAGCTTCATTTCCCTTCTCTAAGTCATCCTGCTCTAGAATGGCTATCAGGATAGGACAGGTGGGACTTCTGCCCCTTTTTTACCCTCTTGATATGCACAAGGCAATCAAGTCCTTTCGGGTTAACTTGTCATAGCTGGAAGTTGCCTTGGTAAGGTCAACTGTCACAGGAGCAGACCCTGAGGCTTTTCCTGTGTCAGACATGACTGCTAGTGAGGTGTAAGTGGTGCACTTACCTACACTAAGTGTTTTCCTACTGTACCTTGCTAGTGAGTTGTAGTCAGGGTGTGCTAATCCCTTTAATCTACAACTACTAAGTTCAGTAGAACTTAATATGCTAAGCTTTTGATTTATATGTACCTAGAGGTACTTGATGTGATCTTTCAATTTGATAAAAAGATTGCAATGGTAAAACAACAGCAAGCTCAAATCCGCACCGCTGCCACCAATGTGAGAAGTTGGCCTGATAGGTGATGTTTCCAATTCTGGAACCACCTATTATCAGACCAAACAATCCCTTATGGTGTCAGGTTGTAAGTCAACCTTGTTAGACAAGCTATCCTAGGGGTAGCATGGACTAAGCAGCATAAAGGCTTAACTTAAGAGGTCGTGTTAAGCGAGCTGTTTTACCACATACAATCCTGTAATATCAAATGAAAGGACACCACACAAGTATATATTATAAAAATATATGTATTTATTACTAAAAACAATCCCCAGTATTCTTTATGAATAAAGGGGCACAAGCGTTAAATCAAAAGCACAGTTTAAACATACAAAGTTGCACAATTATGGATGAGGGCGGGGGGCCACTCAAACCATATACTAAACAAGTGGTATAAGAGATACCAATCGAACAGTGGTTAGGCCTAGGGCCTAGGGAATCGATGGGAGCAGTCGGGACAAGCAATGCTGAAGTCGGGAGAGGCCCACGGGATTCGGGAGCAGTGCGGAAAGCGCACGCATGCACCAATGTTAACCAATGGTGCGTAAAAGTTGTAAAGTTAAAGTTTAAGGACACTTCCGCTGAACCTAGAGGAACAAAACTTAAGACACATACCCTAGAGATGTGTACCAGTGTGGGAACACTGGCGGAGCAAAGTTACCTCACCCGCAGGAAGCGGGTGCACAGGGTCAAAGTTGAGTCGGGTTTCGTCACGCAGGCTCTTGGTGCTTGAAGCTGAAAGGGCTGCAGGCGGGGTGAAAGAGAAGTGTCCGGTGGAGTCCAAGGGTGGACTCGAGTCGAAAAGTACCTGAAAGCAGAGGGGACAGAGTCTGGGTCACTCAGCAGTGACCAGGGTGGAACCAGGACGGAACCAGGCAATGTCGGGCGCAATCAGGTGGTCGTTGAGGAGCTTCTCTCCGCTGTCACGTGGGCTCTGGGGCATCTGCGATGTCCAGGAGTGGGTCACGATCTGTCCCACGAGGGCTCTCACCATCGGCACAGTCGGCTTCAAGTTTGGAGCAAACAACACTTGGCAAGAGCAATCCATGCGGAACCGGGAGATTGCTTCTCACTCGAACCAGGAGGGTCAGAGTGGGGGCTCCTTTTCAGGGGAGCTGGTGCAGATCTGGAGCAACCAGATTTGCAGGTCGAATTTCAAAGTTCGTCGATACAGGGGCCACTAGCCGGCTGGCAAGTGACCGGGCCAACGCATTGAGCCAAATGGAGCAGAAGGGCCCCACGCAGCACTCGTCGAGTGTGGGGGGCTGAACTTCGGTGCAAGAGTGGCTCAGGGTTGGGGCTTCGCAAACCCCGGTGTACAGCTTCGAGGGTCACTCATGGGCTGCACGGTCAGCATCTCGTGGTCAATTCAAGATGGCGTTCCCCACGCTTCCGGTCGCCTCCACGGGTCTCAGCTCTGCAGGGACTGTGGATCGGGCTGTTGGGAGGCAGGCAAGCTTGATCTCGTCGATCTCTGTTGCTCGAGTTCCAGCGGGAACTGCGACAAAGCAGACATCGATGGCTGGATGGTGCCTGTTTGCACAGGGTGGTCACTCCTCGACCACAAGGGAGATTCTTCGGGCTTCTACGTCGAGTAGGATGTCGAAGGGTCCAGAATTTTGTTTCTTATGTTTCTTCAGGATAATCTGAAGTGCATTGGCACTGCTCCCAGTCTTATACTAATTTTGGGGGCTGGATTACCTGCTAGGTCCCCCCCTAGGGGTGGGACCCAGGAAGGGGGTGGATACACCCCTTTCCTTTGATCCAGGCCGCCCTGGCACGAGGGCTGGAGTGCCCCAGAACCGGTTTGGCCGGATTATGCAAGGGGCAGCCTTGTGCGCCCCAGGCAGTGTCTGGTTTCTTTCAAACCTCCCTGCTACAATCCACTATCTCCTGTCTAGAGGGTGGTAACACCCCCCTGCGACAGGAAACCCTTTGTCCAGGCCCCATTTGGCTGAGTTTCGGTCAGCTTCAGGGGGTCAGACTTCTGTCTGTGGCAGAGGCATCCATTTTGTGGATCTAAGGTCCTTTTAGAAATTAACCGCATTTAAGTAAAGTAACATGTCTTACCCCTCTAGAGGGGTGGAATGCTATCCCCGTCACCAGAACTGGCGAGGGGATAGTATTCCAAATCGTATGACACCTTACACGACATGTTTTGATAAAGCCAAACCAGAGTTGCTATATAACCGCGAGGATTATAAGGCACTTAAGAGTATATGGTATGGCATTATCCTGAAACAGCTTAGGGAGTTGTTCCCGACGGCTGCAGACAGGCTCAGCTCATGCTAGAGCTCCATCTCACATTAAACCACGCACTCTGCCTCCAGGATTGATGAGGCCTTCCATTGGAGTGGCTCACAGGTTAATATGTGTCCAGATATAGGTTTAGATATAGGTATACTATATCTAAGTAAGGGGTGATTACACCGCCTTACCCCAGCTGAGTGATCAGCCAGTTGTGTCAATTTAAGAACCAGCCAGGGGTGGCAAAAGATATGCTGCAGCCCCTGGTAGGCCTTGGTGGCCCCTATGCCCTGGGCACCTTTAGTGCATTATACAGGGGCTGACAAGGAGTCCATTTCCAATTGTGGTATGTACCTAGGGTACATGGAATCCATTTTACAGAGAGAGCAGATGGCCTGGGGCCCTGATTAGCAGGGAACCAGGTCAACTAAGTCAAAAAACCAGCTAAACACAGGCAAAAAATCTGGGGTAACCATAGTCAGGTAGCCACCTTCCTACAATCGGCCTTAGGGGGACGGTGCTCAGGTGGTTCACATCTTTCCTTGAAGGCCGCCGCCAGACGGTCTGGGTTTCCCAGAGTTCTGCCGAGATGCCGCCACTGGGAGTTGGGGTTCCACAGGGTTCTGTGTTGAGCCCCACGTTGTTTAACATCTTCATGTCCCCTTTGGCGGCCTTGGTGGAGGCATACGGGGCCCAGATCGTCTCTTATGCTGACGATACGCAACTCCTCTTCACATGCGGGAAAGATCAAGAGTTTGATGGAGAGAGAATTCGGGACTGTCTTCCATTGGTCTTCGACTGGTTCCAGCGGAACAGTCTGAGGGCCAACTCAAGCAAGTCTGAGGTTCTATTTTTTGGTTGCGTCGCCGAGCCGGAGTGGCAGCAATGGTGGCCGTCCGATATGAGCCCTCCGGCACAGTCCTCCTTGGTGGCCAAAAATCTGGGTGTCAAGCTAGACAACCAGCTGTCGCTGAGAACTCATATTCTTGGTCTGGCTGGCACCTGCTACGGAATCTTGAAAATGCTCCGTAAATTCCTGCCCCTGTTGTCTGAGGAGCACAGGCGGATTACTGTGCAGGCGCTTGTCGGCTCAAGGTTAGACTATGCTAATGCCCTCTTTCTCGGCCTCCCTGATTATTTAGTTCAGCGCCTACAGGTGGTGAAGAACTCCGCCGCCCGGGCTATTTTTGGCCTGCGCAAACGAGCCCGAGCTTCCGGGCTGCTACAGGCGCTTCACTGGCTGCCTATCCGGAAGCGGTTTCAGTTCAAATCCCTGACTCTGATGCATAAAGCCTTGTTTGGATCAGGGGCTGGATATTTGCGGCGGAGAATGGCTTTCTATCGACCAGTCCGCTCTTTGCGTTCGGAATCCCTCTATAAAGCGGTGGTCCCGCGGGTGAGGAAGGCCCGCGTGGGAGGGCGTTCTTTCAGCTGCAGAGCTCCCCAGTTGTGGAATTCGCTTCCTCTTTCGCTTCGCAGCACTGCCAATTTGTTCCAGTTCAGGAAGAGCCTGAAGACCTGGCTTTTTAATCTTTAGTCTGCCTTTATAGTTTACTGTTCTTACTGTTTTCTTTTTTTGTTTCTTTTCTCATTTTCGCTGTGTTGTGTTATTTTTACTCTGAGTTGCAGGTGGAAAGCACCGGGACACTCATCTCGAGTAGCCGTGCGCTATATAAAAGTCACATAACATAACATAACAACATAGTGGGATCTCTCTACTTATGATGGGATCTCTGTATTTGTAGTGGGATCTCTGTACTCATGGTGGGATCTCTGTACTCATAGTGGGATCCCTGCACTCATGGTGGGTTCTCTGCACTTGTGGTGGGATTTCTGCTCTCATAGTGGGATCTCTCTACTTATGGTGGGATCTCTGTACTTGTGATGGGATCTCTGCTCCTATGGAGGGATCTCCGCACTTGTGATGGGATCTCTGCACTTGTGGTGGGATCTCTGCACTTGTGGTGGGATCTCTGCACTCATGGTGGAATATCTGCACTCGTAATGGGATCTCTGCACTTGTGGTAGGATCTCTGTACTCATGGTGGGATCTTTGTACTTGTGATGGTGTATCTGCACTCATGGTGGGATCTCTGCACTCATAGTGGGATCTCACTACTTGTGATGGGATATCTGCACTTGTGGTGGGATCTCTGCACTTGTGATGGGATCTCTGCACTCATGGTAGGATCTCTATACTTGTGATGGGATCTCTTTACTTGTGGTGGGATCTCTGCACTTGTGATGGGATCTCTGCACTGGTGTTGGGATCTTTGCATTCATGGTGGGATCTCTGCACTTGTGGTGGGATCTCTACACTTGTGATGGGATCTCTGCACATGTGGTGGGATCTATGCAGGAAAAAAAGAGAGTCCCTGTAGGGGGTAGCAGGCAAGGATAGCTGTGGCTAGAACTCAGGGGGAATGATTTTGACCTGTAACTGCTAACTTAACAAACATAAGTATCAAACTCAAGGGTATGCAGTGCACTGTGACTAAATCAAATGATGAAGCAAAAATTTATAAAAATATGAAAAAATTTATTCATATATACCTCCCACTCGGGTTACAATCTATTACAAAGTTAAAACTTTCTTACAATACCATTCCGGATAGTACCACATATGAAAAATAAACAATTAAAACAAGATATACAATAAAAAGGGTCTTAACAAAAGGTCGACGCGGCGTTTCGGTGTCACTTTATCTCGGCACCTTCATCAGGACATTTAAGACTTTTGGACTTTGTATCTAAGGATAAATAACAATCTTTTAGTGTACTCACAATTATGCCTATGAATACAATCATTTGAACGTGTTATTACAGCCACCAAATTACACACTCTAATGGTCACTCCCCTGGTTCCCAGAGACTTTTTAACTATTTTGCCTCAGGACAACTTGTTTATGGTCAATACTTTGGTATGCATAGACTGAGTATCTCCCAAACAATATCTTATTCATAATGCAATTCTGGTCAATATACCTGAAAATTACGGTTGAGGAAGCTTTTCAATTGCTGTCCGTTTAGCGTACTTTCTATGGTGATACTTTCGAATATCTATGAATCAGAAGTTCTACTGCGCACCGTACAACTAAAGAAAACATAAATAATTACATCTTTAGTCTATGTTTTCTCTATATACATCACGGTAAATCAGTGCAAACCCAGCCTCTGGCGCTAGTTACCTTTGATGATGGAGTTCGTTCTTATACATTTAGCACGGAGAAACCACCGTATTTGGGGTCAATATCAATCGATTCAACAGGCTGTGGTTGATCTAAGTATGCATGAAAAAGGAATCATCTTTAGTCTAAAAAAGGACTTGTTACCATTGCAGCTTCTTAACTTTACAGCTCTCATCTTGCTGCATCAATTGCTACTCGTTACTCACCAGCTTATTCGTGAAAGTTCTTAATAAATTCGGTGTACCCTGAAGATAGGACCGAGTTCTCCTGTTGATTCTGGTTAAGGCTCAATTTTCAGTGTATAGGAGGTCTGTGCAATGGAATAAAAGGACGTTCATTATGAAGCTCCTAATATCCATTATATTCTACTTTATCACTACTTGCCTTCTTCTTTTGGTTTAATTTAAACTATACTTAGAGATCCTGTGCAAATCCCTTACCTCCAAATGTTACCAGAGTTACTGATAGACTACATGGTATACAAGGATTTTACAAGGTTACCAGTTTACTCGAGAGCCATTCACATAGTGTCTACTCTCACTCTCAAGCCTCCCGACCGAGCCCTTCGTTTTCCATACCTTAATTCCTCAGTTCGGCCTCCCTGTTTCTCCGTGCTTCGTCCTTCCTTTCCATTCGAAGTGGAATGAATGGAGAACGGGGTCGCGTTTTTATGCTGCCACTGACTAAAGTGACCCGGAAGTTAAACATTTTCCGATCGTCGTCCCTGGTTGTGTTAATAGTAGATAATATTCCTATTTTATATCGCATCTGTCCTTCGTGGAACATTTATTACGATCCATATCGGCTATTCGGCATCATTGCTGATTTTTATATTATTGGTGTGGCCGAGTGCCCCCGGGACCCGGAAGTTAATAATACTGCCTTTCTTACGTAGTTACAGTTATTAAAAGAATTGATAACGGAATGATGCATAACGAGGGTCAAATAGTTGGCGATCGCTAATTATTAGGAATTCCGTAAACTAGCATAATTCAGTATGTACACTTCATTGCAATTTATTCACGTCTTTATTTACGTGGCGGCCATCTTGGATTGGGACGCTCTCGGCCCCAGTTGTGTTGACCCTAGCCACCTATTGTATATTGACAGTTTCTTGATGCGTGTTCGTCTTACATATATTAAAACGGAAACTGTTTACCAACATCGAGTATATACTCAAGTAATCGAGAGTGTAGCATTTATTACTATTACAAACAACATTCCTGTCATATCGTGCGTACTTGCTTCAATCTATGTACATTTGGTTTTCTGATGGTTAAAATCGATGACTCTAGATTATAATAACTAGCAATTTGATCTGATATATATTTATGGTTACCTTCACATTCCATTTATCCAAAACAATGTGTATAATAGTACAGTTTCTACGATACAGTGATCAGAATTAGACCGGCAACAAACCAACAGATAATTGACATCATTTATAAATAAAACACTCAACAACAGGATAATAAACATGATTCACGGTCTATTGGTCATACTACCGTTCTCATAGTTGTCCTCACATTTGTCTCATAAATCTAGTTGGAACTGTGTGGTTCTAAGGCTCGACTCTCAGTGTCACTATACTAGCCTAAGGGCAATTCATCTAAGGGTAGTGAATAGGAGACTTCACAGAAATAATCGTTCCCACTCCTCCCTGTTGTTAAGCCCAGTTCTGAAGGTATTAAAAAGGGACATATAGAACTGCTCCCTCTTCTTTCTTTTTGCAGTATCGTTGCCCCCTCTGATGCTGTGGGTGATGCATTCCACACCACCCCATTTCAAATCCTCTATTTTGTGATTAAGCGTGATCCAATGATCTACTAGGGGAGCTGTCATTTTTTTAGTTCTGATGGCGGATTTGTGCTCTGTAATCCTAGTTTTAATTTCGCGTCCTGTCTCGCCTATATACGCTTTATTGCAGGGGCATTTAATTATATAAATCAAATTTTTTGTTCTGCAATTAATAAAGCTTTTGATCCTATGCTGAACTCCATTGTGGGTGATTGTATTGCCCTTAAATTGCGAAGTACAATTACAGCACATATTACACGCAAAATTCCCTGTAGGTAGAGGATTGCTATCTATGGTTCCCTGGGTGATTTGGTTAGTTTCTTTGAAGGTATGAACAAGACAGTTTCTTATTGTCTTGTTTCTGCGGAAGCTGAACATTGGTTTTGGTATACTGACATTCTGTCTATCATTCAGTAGTGACCAGTTACGGTTAATTATATTTTTGATTTGATTACTCACTGTACTAAAATTAGTTACAAAGATTAATTTATCCTTCGTATTATCCTTGTTCTGGTTATCTTTATCAAACAGTGCTTGTCTGTCGTAATATTTGGCGCGCTTGTATGCCTTTCTGATCAGATTTTTGGGATAACCCCGGTTTCTTAGTTTACTAGACAGGGCATCTGCGTGTCTATTAAAATCGTGTAGGTTGGAGCAATTGCGTCTTATTCTTAGGTATTGGCCAAAGGGTATGTTATCTTTTTGACTCCTCGGGTGATTGCTTTTATAGTGTAGGAGCGTATTCCTATCGGTAGGCTTGGTATAAAGATCTACGCCTAGGATCGCATTTTCTACTCGAATTTTAATGTCTAGGAACTCTATAGATGTCTTATTATAATTTTTTGTAAATCTGAGATTTCTATCGCCACAGTTAAGCCATAAAATAAAGTCATTTAAGGTTTCTAGATTTCCTGTCCAAATAAAGAAAATATCGTCGATATACCTCGACCAGTGTGATATATTTTCACTAAATGGCGCTAATTCGTTGAATACGTGCTTGTCTTCAAAAGCCGCTACGTATAAGCAGGCCAAACTTGGGGCACAGGTGGCCCCCATGCTGGTCCCTTTTATTTGTTTAAAAAATTCTTTTTTAAAAAGAAAAATATTGTTTTTTAAAATTATTTTTGCACAGTCACAAATGAAAGTTGCATGGGTGGTCAAGTCCTCATGTCCAATTTGTAAGAGACCCTCTAACATTCTAATAGTGTCGTCCTGCGGAATGTTGGTGTAGAGGGCCTCTATATCGAGGGTCACTAACCATTGGTTGTTCTGATCATAAGGAAGGCCCTCGATTTTTTCAATCATGCTAGTGGTATCTTTAATGTATGCTTGTTGGGTTACCACTAATGGTTGTAGAAATTTATCTATATATTTACTAAGTGGCTCTGTTATGGAATTGATACTTGACACGATTGGGCGCATGGGGGGGTCTGCTAAGTTCTTGTGAACTTTAGGCAGCCCGTACAGAGCTGGGATTATTGGTGACTCATTTTTTAAAAATTTATACTCGTCTGGGCAAATTATATTGTCTTCTCTTGCATGATCTAATAGGTTATTTACTGTAAGGATCAGATCATTCCACTCATGTCTGCTGGAACGACAATAGTGCTCGGTATTATTTAAAAGAAGCATCATCCTATTCTCATAGTCATCAGTTTGCATAAGCACAATACTGCCGCCCTTATCTCCTGGCTTAATTGTTAAGTTGTTATTGTTCTCTAAATTGTGTAGCGCTACTCTTTCCTCTTTGGTCATATTATTGCTACCTGGATTCGGATGTGACAATAAATCATTGATATTACTTTCGACCACCCTTTCGAAAAGGTCTACTTGTTTATGGACCATGTTGATATTAGGTGTCCACTCAGATTTAGGTTTTAAACCAGATTTGTTTTCAGGTCCAATTCTTTGTGTTTTATCTCTAAAAAAGTCTTGCAGCCTAATTTTTCTAAAAAAACCTTTAAGGTCTTTTTCTAGATTGTATTTATCTACCTTGGTTCCTAACGCAAAACCTAATCCCTTTTCAAGAAATTTTTTTTCTGTTTGGGTTAAAATGATGTTAGACAGATTTATAATTGCTGCCTTTTGACTTAATCCCATTTGGGCTGGCTCCTCGTGTAATACCTTTTCTGTTGTGGAGGTTGATGGTAAGACCTCCCTCTCCCATTCCCTCTCGTTTGGTTCTGATGGGTCTGGTGGTTCCCTCGTCCCCTTTGTCCTAAAAAAGGCAATAAATCTCTATTGGGAGTTGAGGTGGATTCCCCTGTTTTGCTCTTTTCATTAGTGTTGTCGTTCTCAGAATCCGTACTTGTGTAGGACGAATCTGTGAACGTCACTCTTTTCTTGGGGTATGTTCGTCGTGGATGTTGCCATTGGTTTCGACTTTGGAAGTTTTCTCTTGGGCGATCGAAAAAATCTACTTGGGTATATGGGTATACTATCTCCGTGTTGTAATTTGCTACGTCCTTACAAAATTTATTGCTCTTTTTGCCAAAGAGATAGTCCCTATAGCCTGAAACATCTTTCTCGATTTCCTCGAGTTCCACCTGTGCCCCAAGTTTGGCCTGCTTATACGTAGCGGCTTTTGAAGACAAGCACGTATTCAACGAATTAGCGCCATTTAGTGAAAATATATCACACTGGTCGAGGTATATCGACGATATTTTCTTTATTTGGACAGGAAATCTAGAAACCTTAAATGACTTTATTTTATGGCTTAACTGTGGCGATAGAAATCTCAGATTTACAAAAAATTATAATAAGACATCTATAGAGTTCCTAGACATTAAAATTCGAGTAGAAAATGCGATCCTAGGCGTAGATCTTTATACCAAGCCTACCGATAGGAATACGCTCCTACACTATAAAAGCAATCACCCGAGGAGTCAAAAAGATAACATACCCTTTGGCCAATACCTAAGAATAAGACGCAATTGCTCCAACCTACACGATTTTAATAGACACGCAGATGCCCTGTCTAGTAAACTAAGAAACCGGGGTTATCCCAAAAATCTGATCAGAAAGGCATACAAGCGCGCCAAATATTACGACAGACAAGCACTGTTTGATAAAGATAACCAGAACAAGGATAATACGAAGGATAAATTAATCTTTGTAACTAATTTTAGTACAGTGAGTAATCAAATCAAAAATATAATTAACCGTAACTGGTCACTACTGAATGATAGACAGAATGTCAGTATACCAAAACCAATGTTCAGCTTCCGCAGAAACAAGACAATAAGAAACTGTCTTGTTCATACCTTCAAAGAAACTAACCAAATCACCCAGGGAACCATAGATAGCAATCCTCTACCTACAGGGAATTTTGCGTGTAATATGTGCTGTAATTGTACTTCGCAATTTAAGGGCAATACAATCACCCACAATGGAGTTCAGCATAGGATCAAAAGCTTTATTAATTGCAGAACAAAAAATTTGATTTATATAATTAAATGCCCCTGCAATAAAGCGTATATAGGCGAGACAGGACGCGAAATTAAAACTAGGATTACAGAGCACAAATCCGCCATCAGAACTAAAAAAATGACAGCTCCCCTAGTAGATCATTGGATCACGCTTAATCACAAAATAGAGGATTTGAAATGGGGTGGTGTGGAATGCATCACCCACAGCATCAGAGGGGGCAACGATACTGCAAAAAGAAAGAAGAGGGAGCAGTTCTATATGTCCCTTTTTAATACCTTCAGAACTGGGCTTAACAACAGGGAGGAGTGGGAACGATTATTTCTGTGAAGTCTCCTATTCACTACCCTTAGATGAATTGCCCTTAGGCTAGTATAGTGACACTGAGAGTCGAGCCTTAGAACCACACAGTTCCAACTAGATTTATGAGACAAATGTGAGGACAACTATGAGAACGGTAGTATGACCAATAGACCGTGAATCATGTTTATTATCCTGTTGTTGAGTGTTTTATTTATAAATGATGTCAATTATCTGTTGGTTTGTTGCCGGTCTAATTCTGATCACTGTATCGTAGAAACTGTACTATTATACACATTGTTTTGGATAAATGGAATGTGAAGGTAACCATAAATATATATCAGATCAAATTGCTAGTTATTATAATCTAGAGTCATCGATTTTAACCATCAGAAAACCAAATGTACATAGATTGAAGCAAGTACGCACGATATGACAGGAATGTTGTTTGTAATAGTAATAAATGCTACACTCTCGATTACTTGAGTATATACTCGATGTTGGTAAACAGTTTCCGTTTTAATATATGTAAGACGAACACGCATCAAGAAACTGTCAATATACAATAGGTGGCTAGGGTCAACACAACTGGGGCCGAGAGCGTCCCAATCCAAGATGGCCGCCACGTAAATAAAGACGTGAATAAATTGCAATGAAGTGTACATACTGAATTATGCTAGTTTACGGAATTCCTAATAATTAGCGATCGCCAACTATTTGACCCTCGTTATGCATCATTCCGTTATCAATTCTTTTAATAACTGTAACTACGTAAGAAAGGCAGTATTATTAACTTCCGGGTCCCGGGGGCACTCGGCCACACCAATAATATAAAAATCAGCAATGATGCCGAATAGCCGATATGGATCGTAATAAATGTTCCACGAAGGACAGATGCGATATAAAATAGGAATATTATCTACTATTAACACAACCAGGGACGACGATCGGAAAATGTTTAACTTCCGGGTCACTTTAGTCAGTGGCAGCATAAAAACGCGACCCCGTTCTCCATTCATTCCACTTCGAATGGAAAGGAAGGACGAAGCACGGAGAAACAGGGAGGCCGAACTGAGGAATTAAGGTATGGAAAACGAAGGGCTCGGTCGGGAGGCTTGAGAGTGAGAGTAGACACTATGTGAATGGCTCTCGAGTAAACTGGTAACCTTGTAAAATCCTTGTATACCATGTAGTCTATCAGTAACTCTGGTAACATTTGGAGGTAAGGGATTTGCACAGGATCTCTAAGTATAGTTTAAATTAAACCAAAAGAAGAAGGCAAGTAGTGATAAAGTAGAATATAATGGATATTAGGAGCTTCATAATGAACGTCCTTTTATTCCATTGCACAGACCTCCTATACACTGAAAATTGAGCCTTAACCAGAATCAACAGGAGAACTCGGTCCTATCTTCAGGGTACACCGAATTTATTAAGAACACTCACGAATAAGCTGGTGAGTAACGAGTAGCAATTGATGCAGCAAGATGAGAGCTGTAAAGTTAAGAAGCTGCAATGGTAACAAGTCCTTTTTTAGACTAAAGATGATTCCTTTTTCATGCATACTTAGATCAACCACAGCCTGTTGAATCGATTGATATTGACCCCAAATACGGTGGTTTCTCCGTGCTAAATGTATAAGAACGAACTCCATCATCAAAGGTAACTAGCGCCAGAGGCTGGGTTTGCACTGATTTACCGTGATGTATATAGAGAAAACATAGACTAAAGATGTAATTATTTATGTTTTCTTTAGTTGTACGGTGCGCAGTAGAACTTCTGATTCATAGATATTCGAAAGTATCACCATAGAAAGTACGCTAAACGGACAGCAATTGAAAAGCTTCCTCAACCGTAATTTTCAGGTATATTGACCAGAATTGCATTATGAATAAGATATTGTTTGGGAGATACTCAGTCTATGCATACCAAAGTATTGACCATAAACAAGTTGTCCTGAGGCAAAATAGTTAAAAAGTCTCTGGGAACCAGGGGAGTGACCATTAGAGTGTGTAATTTGGTGGCTGTAATAACACGTTCAAATGATTGTATTCATAGGCATAATTGTGAGTACACTAAAAGATTGTTATTTATCCTTAGATACAAAGTCCAAAAGTCCTAAATGTCCTGATGAAGGTGCCGAGATAAAGTGACACCGAAACGCCGCGTCGACCTTTTGTTAAGACCCTTTTTATTGTATATCTTGTTTTAATTGTTTATTTTTCATATGTGGTACTATCCGGAATGGTATTGTAAGAAAGTTTTAACTTTGTAATAGATTGTAACCCGAGTGGGAGGTATATATGAATACATTTTTTCATATTTTTATAAATTTTTGCTTCATCATTTGATTTAGTCACAGTGCACTGCATACCCTTGAGTTTGATACTTATGTTTGTTAAGTTAGCAGTTACAGGTCAAAATCATTCCCCCTGAGTTCTAGCCACAGCTATCCTTGCCTGCTATCCCCTACAGGGACTCTCTTTTTTTCCCGAGTGAATTCCCCCTCCCTGTTACACAGTGCATTGGGGAACCTCCATTTGTGTTGATGGTTTATTGTACAGCTTGTTAGCTGGGAGGAATATTTTTCAGAACAAATCAGTTCAGGTCATTATTACCTTTTAGGCGTATCCAAATCACAATGGACGCCTTAAAAACCTACGGATTTTCTGAAGATGATTTTAATAAAATCGTCAATGGCACCTCAAAAAATTATACATCCATTTCAAATATCAATAATGATGAGGACAAATGGAAAGAATTATGGAATAAGAAAAAGAAATTAGTCCGCACCGAACTCCATGCTGACTTCTTAATTGATTATCTAAAGAAAGGCATTATTCCCAGGGGGTTACAAATTAAGAACGAACCTGGCGTATTTATACGACATGAGAAATTCATTGAGAATTGGACCCTGATTGCAAATAGGTGTAGCAGGGACTGGATGCTCCTTATAATTGAGACAGCAAATGCCATTCTCATAATTGAAAAGAAAGAGATAGACGAACTGGAAGCTAAGTTAGACACTACAGCTCTTGATGAGGCTAAAAAGAAACTCGAGGAAATCGAGAAAGATGTTTCAGGCTATAGGGACTATCTCTTTGGCAAAAAGAGCAATAAATTTTGTAAGGACGTAGCAAATTACAACACGGAGATAGTATACCCATATACCCAAGTAGATTTTTTCGATCGCCCAAGAGAAAACTTCCAAAGTCGAAACCAATGGCAACATCCACGACGAACATACCCCAAGAAAAGAGTGACGTTCACAGATTCGTCCTACACAAGTACGGATTCTGAGAACGACAACACTAATGAAAAGAGCAAAACAGGGGAATCCACCTCAACTCCCAATAGAGATTTATTGCCTTTTTTAGGACAAAGGGGACGAGGGAACCACCAGACCCATCAGAACCAAACGAGAGGGAATGGGAGAGGGAGGTCTTACCATCAACCTCCACAACAGAAAAGGTATTACACGAGGAGCCAGCCCAAATGGGATTAAGTCAAAAGGCAGCAATTATAAATCTGTCTAACATCATTTTAACCCAAACAGAAAAAAATGTTCTTGAAAAGGGATTAGGTTTTGCGTTAGGAACCAAGGTAGATAAATACAATCTAGAAAAAGACCTTAAAGGTTTTTTTAGAAAAATTAGGCTGCAAGACTTTTTTAGAGATAAAACACAAAGAATTGGACCTGAAAACAAATCTGGTTTAAAACCTAAATCTGAGTGGACACCTAATATCAACATGGTCCATAAACAAGTAGACCATTTCGAAAGGGTGGTCAAAAGTAATATCAATGATTTATTGTCACATCCGAATCCAGGTAGCAATAATATGACCAAAGAGGAAAGAGTAGCGCTACACAATTTAGAGAACAATAACAACTTAACAATTAAGCCAGGAGATAAGGGCGGCAGTATTGTGCTTATGCAAACTGATGACTATGAGAATAGGATGATGCTTCTTTTAAATAATACCGAACACTATTGTCGTTCCAGCAGACATGAGTGGAATGATCTGATCCTTACAGTAAATAACCTATTAGATCATGCAAGAGAAGACAATATAATTTGCCCAGACGAGTATAAATTTTTAAAAAATGAGTCACCAATAATCCCAGCTCTGTACGGGCTGCCTAAAGTTCACAAGAAATTAGCAGACCCCCCCCATGCGCCCAATCGTGTCAAGTATCAATTCCATAACAGAGCCACTTAGTAAATATATAGATAAATTTCTACAACCATTAGTGGTAACCCAACAAGCATACATTAAAGATACCACTAGCATGATTGAAAAAATCGAGGGCCTTCCTTATGATCAGAACAACCAATGGTTAGTGACCCTCGATATAGAGGCCCTCTACACCAACATTCCGCAGGACGACACTATTAGAATGTTAGAGGGCCTCTTACAAATTGGACATGAGGACTTGACCACCCATGCAACTTTCATTTGTGACTGTGCAAAAATAATTTTAAAAAACAATATTTTTCTTTTTAAAAAAGAATTTTTTAAACAAATAAAAGGGACCAGCATGGGGGCCACCTGTGCCCCAAGTTTGGCCTGCTTATACGTAGCGGCTTTTGAAGACAAGCAGGTATTCAACGAATTAGCGCCATTTAGTGAAAATATATCACACTGGTCGAGGTATATCGACGATATTTTCTTTATTTGGACAGGAAATCTAGAAACCTTAAATGACTTTATTTTATGGCTTAACTGTGGCGATAGAAATCTCAGATTTACAAAAAATTATAATAAGACATCTATAGAGTTCCTAGACATTAAAATTCGAGTAGAAAATGCGATCCTAGGCGTAGATCTTTATACCAAGCCTACCGATAGGAATACGCTCCTACACTATAAAAGCAATCACCCGAGGAGTCAAAAAGATAACATACCCTTTGGCCAATACCTAAGAATAAGACGCAATTGCTCCAACCTACACGATTTTAATAGACACGCAGATGCCCTGTCTAGTAAACTAAGAAACCGGGGTTATCCCAAAAATCTGATCAGAAAGGCATACAAGCGCGCCAAATATTACGACAGACAAGCACTGTTTGATAAAGATAACCAGAACAAGGATAATACGAAGGATAAATTAATCTTTGTAACTAATTTTAGTACAGTGAGTAATCAAATCAAAAATATAATTAACCGTAACTGGTCACTACTGAATGATAGACAGAATGTCAGTATACCAAAACCAATGTTCAGCTTCCGCAGAAACAAGACAATAAGAAACTGTCTTGTTCATACCTTCAAAGAAACTAACCAAATCACCCAGGGAACCATAGATAGCAATCCTCTACCTACAGGGAATTTTGCGTGTAATATGTGCTGTAATTGTACTTCGCAATTTAAGGGCAATACAATCACCCACAATGGAGTTCAGCATAGGATCAAAAGCTTTATTAATTGCAGAACAAAAAATTTGATTTATATAATTAAATGCCCCTGCAATAAAGCGTATATAGGCGAGACAGGACGCGAAATTAAAACTAGGATTACAGAGCACAAATCCGCCATCAGAACTAAAAAAATGACAGCTCCCCTAGTAGATCATTGGATCACGCTTAATCACAAAATAGAGGATTTGAAATGGGGTGGTGTGGAATGCATCACCCACAGCATCAGAGGGGGCAACGATACTGCAAAAAGAAAGAAGAGGGAGCAGTTCTATATGTCCCTTTTTAATACCTTCAGAACTGGGCTTAACAACAGGGAGGAGTGGGAACGATTATTTCTGTGAAGTCTCCTATTCACTACCCTTAGATGAATTGCCCTTAGGCTAGTATAGTGACACTGAGAGTCGAGCCTTAGAACCACACAGTTCCAACTAGATTTATGAGACAAATGTGAGGACAACTATGAGAACGGTAGTATGACCAATAGACCGTGAATCATGTTTATTATCCTGTTGTTGAGTGTTTTATTTATAAATGATGTCAATTATCTGTTGGTTTGTTGCCGGTCTAATTCTGATCACTGTATCGTAGAAACTGTACTATTATACACATTGTTTTGGATAAATGGAATGTGAAGGTAACCATAAATATATATCAGATCAAATTGCTAGTTATTATAATCTAGAGTCATCGATTTTAACCATCAGAAAACCAAATGTACATAGATTGAAGCAAGTACGCACGATATGACAGGAATGTTGTTTGTAATAGTAATAAATGCTACACTCTCGATTACTTGAGTATATACTCGATGTTGGTAAACAGTTTCCGTTTTAATATATGTAAGACGAACACGCATCAAGAAACTGTCAATATACAATAGGTGGCTAGGGTCAACACAACTGGGGCCGAGAGCGTCCCAATCCAAGATGGCCGCCACGTAAATAAAGACGTGAATAAATTGCAATGAAGTGTACATACTGAATTATGCTAGTTTACGGAATTCCTAATAATTAGCGATCGCCAACTATTTGACCCTCGTTATGCATCATTCCGTTATCAATTCTTTTAATAACTGTAACTACGTAAGAAAGGCAGTATTATTAACTTCCGGGTCCCGGGGGCACTCGGCCACACCAATAATATAAAAATCAGCAATGATGCCGAATAGCCGATATGGATCGTAATAAATGTTCCACGAAGGACAGATGCGATATAAAATAGGAATATTATCTACTATTAACACAACCAGGGACGACGATCGGAAAATGTTTAACTTCCGGGTCACTTTAGTCAGTGGCAGCATAAAAACGCGACCCCGTTCTCCATTCATTCCACTTCGAATGGAAAGGAAGGACGAAGCACGGAGAAACAGGGAGGCCGAACTGAGGAATTAAGGTATGGAAAACGAAGGGCTCGGTCGGGAGGCTTGAGAGTGAGAGTAGACACTATGTGAATGGCTCTCGAGTAAACTGGTAACCTTGTAAAATCCTTGTATACCATGTAGTCTATCAGTAACTCTGGTAACATTTGGAGGTAAGGGATTTGCACAGGATCTCTAAGTATAGTTTAAATTAAACCAAAAGAAGAAGGCAAGTAGTGATAAAGTAGAATATAATGGATATTAGGAGCTTCATAATGAACGTCCTTTTATTCCATTGCACAGACCTCCTATACACTGAAAATTGAGCCTTAACCAGAATCAACAGGAGAACTCGGTCCTATCTTCAGGGTACACCGAATTTATTAAGAACACTCACGAATAAGCTGGTGAGTAACGAGTAGCAATTGATGCAGCAAGATGAGAGCTGTAAAGTTAAGAAGCTGCAATGGTAACAAGTCCTTTTTTAGACTAAAGATGATTCCTTTTTCATGCATACTTAGATCAACCACAGCCTGTTGAATCGATTGATATTGACCCCAAATACGGTGGTTTCTCCGTGCTAAATGTATAAGAACGAACTCCATCATCAAAGGTAACTAGCGCCAGAGGCTGGGTTTGCACTGATTTACCGTGATGTATATAGAGAAAACATAGACTAAAGATGTAATTATTTATGTTTTCTTTAGTTGTACGGTGCGCAGTAGAACTTCTGATTCATAGATATTCGAAAGTATCACCATAGAAAGTACGCTAAACGGACAGCAATTGAAAAGCTTCCTCAACCGTAATTTTCAGGTATATTGACCAGAATTGCATTATGAATAAGATATTGTTTGGGAGATACTCAGTCTATGCATACCAAAGTATTGACCATAAACAAGTTGTCCTGAGGCAAAATAGTTAAAAAGTCTCTGGGAACCAGGGGAGTGACCATTAGAGTGTGTAATTTGGTGGCTGTAATAACACGTTCAAATGATTGTATTCATAGGCATAATTGTGAGTACACTAAAAGATTGTTATTTATCCTTAGATACAAAGTCCAAAAGTCTTAAATGTCCTGATGAAGGTGCCGAGATAAAGTGACACCGAAACGCCGCGTCGACCTTTTGTTAAGACCCTTTTTATTGTATATCTTGTTTTAATTGTTTATTTTTCATATGTGGTACTATCCGGAATGGTATTGTAAGAAAGTTTTAACTTTGTAATAGATTGTAACCCGAGTGGGAGGTATATATGAATAAATTTTTTCATATTTTTATAAATTTTTGCTTCATCATTTGATTTAGTCACAGTGCACTGCATACCCTTGAGTTTGATACTTATGTTTGTTAAGTTAGCAGTTACAGGTCAAAATCATTCCCCCTGAGTTCTAGCCACAGCTATCCTTGCCTGCTACCCCCTACAGGGACTCTCTTTTTTTCCCGAGTGAATTCCCCCTCCCTGTTACACAGTGCATTGGGGAACCTCCATTTGTGTTGGTGGGATCTATGCACTCATGGTGGGATCTCTGCACTTGTGGTGGGATCTCTGCACTCATAGTGGGATCTCTTCACTTGTGGTGGGATCTCTGCACTTGTGGTGGGATCTATGCACTTGTGATGAGATCTCTGCACTTATGGTGGGATCTTTGCACTTGTGATGGGATCTCTGCACTTGTGATAGGATCTCTGCATTCATGGTGGGATCTCTGCATGTGTGGTGAGATCTCTGCACTGATGGTGGGATCTTTGCACTTGTGGTGGATCTCTTCACTTGTGATAGGATCTCTGCATTGATGGTGGGATTTCTGCATGTGTGGTGGGATCTCTGCACTTATGATGGGATCTCTGCACATGTGATGGGATCTCTGCACTCTTGATGGGATCTCTGCACTTGAGATAGGATCTCTGTACTCATGATGGGATCTCTGCACTTGTGGTGGGATCTCTGCACTCATAGTGGGATCTCTCTACTTGTGATGGGATCTCTGCACTTATGGTGGGATCCTTGCACTTGTGATGGGATCTCTGCACTCATGGTGGGATCTGTGCATTCATGGTGGGATCTCTGCACTCATAGTGGGATCGCTGCACTCATAGTGGGATCTCTCTACTTGTGATGGGATCTTTGTACTTGTGGTGGGATCGCTGCACTTGTGATGGGATCTCTGCACTTGTGATGGGATCTCTGCATTCATGGTGGGATCTCTGCATTTGTGATGGGATCTCTGCACTCATGGTGGGAGCACTGCACTTGTGGTGGGATCTCTGCACTCATAGTGAGATCTCTCTACTTTTGATGGGATCTCTGCACTCATGGTGGGATCCCTGCACTTGTGATAGGATCTCCATACTCATGGTGGGATCTCTGCACTTGTGATGGGATCTCTGCACTCATGGTGGGATCTCTGCACTTGTGATGGGATCTCTGCACTTGTGGTGGGATCTCTATACTTGTGATGGGATCTCTGCTTTTGTGATGGGATCTCTGCACTCATGGTGGGATCACTGCACTTGTGGTGGGAACTCTGCACTCATAGTGAGATCTCTCTACTTTTGATGGGATCTCTGCACTCATGGTGGGATCCCTGCACTTGTGATGGGATCTCTGCACTCATGGTGGGATCTGTGCATTCATGGTGGGATCTCTGCACTTGTGGTAGTATCTCTGCACTCATAGTGGGATCTCTCTACTTGTGATGCTATCTTTGTACTTGTGGTGGGATTTTTGCACTTGTGATGGGATCTCTGCACTTGTGATGGGATCTCTGCATTCATGGTGGGATCTCTGCACTTGTGATGGGATCTCTGCACTCATGGTGGGCTCTTTCTACTTGTGATGGGATCTCTGCACTCATGGTGGGATCTCTGCACTTGTGATGGGATCCCTGCACTCATGGTGGGATCTCTGCATTTGTGGTGGGATCTCTGCACTTGTGATGGGATATCTGCACTCATGATGGGATCTCTGCACTCATGGTGGTATCTGTGTACTCATAGTTGAATCTCTCTACTTGTGATGGGATCTCTGTACTTGTGGTGGGATCTCTGCACTTATGGTGGGTTCTCTGCACTTATGGTGGGATCTCTATACTCATAGTGGGATCTTTCTACTTGTGATGAGATCTCTACATTTGTGGTGGGATCTCTGTACTTGTGATGGGATATCTGCACTCATGTTGGGATCTGTGTATTCATAGTGGGATCTCTCTACTTATGATGGGATCTCTGTACTTGTGGTGGGATCGCTGTACTCATGGTGGGATCTCTGTATTCTTAGTGGGATCTCTGCACTCATGGTGGGATCTCTGCACTTGTGGTGGGATTTCTGCTCTCATAGTGGGATCTCTCTACTTATGGTGGGATCTCTGCACTTGTGATGGGATCTCTGCTCCTATGGAGGGATCTCTGCACTTGTGATGGGATCTCTGCACTTGTGGTGGGATCTCTGCACTTGTGGTGGGATCTCTGCACTCATGGTGGGATATCTGCACTCGTGATGGGATCTCTGCACTTGTGGTAGGATCTCTGTACTCATGGTGGGATCTTTGTACTTGTGATGGTGTATCTGCACTCATGGTGGGATCTCTGCACTCATAGTGGGATCTCTCTACTTGTGATGGGATATCTGCACTTGTGGTGGGATCTTTGCACTTGTGATGGGATTTCTGCACTCATGGTAGGATCTCTGCACTTGTGATGGGATCTCTGTACTTGTGGTGGGATCTCTGCACTTGTGATGGGATCTCTGCACTGGTGTTGGGATCTTTGCATTCATGGTGGGATCTCTGCACTTGTGGTGGGATCTCTGTACTTGGGGTGGGATCTCTGCACATGTGGTGGGATCTCTATACTCATGGTGGGATCTCTGCACTTGTGATGGGATCTATGCACTTATGGTGGAATCTTTGCACTTGTGATGGGATCTCTGCACTTATGGTGGGATCTTTGCACTTGTGATGGGATCTCTGCACTTGTGATAGGATCTCTGCATTCATGGTGGGATCTCTGCATGTGTCGTTAGATCTCTGCACTGATGCTGGGATCTTTGCACTTGTGGTGGGATCTCTGCACTTGTGATAGGATCTCTGCATTCATGGTGGGATCTCTGCATGTTTGGTGGGATCTCTGCACTTATGATGGGATCTCTGCACATGTGATGGGATCTCTGCACTCATGGTGGGATCTCTGCACTTGAGATAGGATCTCTGTACTCATGGTGGGATCTCTGCACTTATGGTGGGATCTCTGCACTCATAGTGGGATCTCTCTACTTGTGATGGGATCTCTGCACTTATGGTGGGATCCTTGCACTTGTGATGGGATCTCTGCACTCATGGTGGGATCTGTGCATTCATGGTGGGATCTCTGCACTTGTGGTGGGATCTCTATAAATGTGATGGGATCTCTGCTTTTGTGATGGGATCTCTGCACTCATGGTGGGATCACTGCACTTGTGGTGGGATCTCTGCACTCATAGTGAGATCTATCTACTTTTGATGGGATCTCTGCACTCATGGTGGGATCCCTGCACTTGTGATGGGATCTCTGCACTCATGGTGGGATCTGTGCATTCATGGTGGGATCTCTGCACTTGTGGTGGTATCTCTGCACTCATAGTGGGATCTATCTTCTTGTGATGGGATCTTTGTACTTGTGGTGGGATCTCTGCACTTTTGATGGGATCTCTGCACTTGTGATGGGATCTCTGTATTCATGGTGGGATCTCTGCACTTGTGATGGGATCTTTGTACTCATGGTGGGCTCTTTCTACTTGTGATGGGATCTCTGCACTCATGGTGGGATCTCTGCACTTGTGATGGGATCCCTGCACTCATGGTGGGATCTCTGCACTTGTGATGGGATCTCTGCACTTGTGATGGGATCTCTGCACTCGTGATGGGATCTCTGCACTCAAGGTAGGATCTGTGTACTCATAGTGGAATCTCTCTACTTGTGATGGGATCTCTGCACTTATGGTGGGTTATCTGCACTTATGGTGGGATCTCTATACTCATAGTGGGATCTCTCTACTTGTGATGAGATATCTACATTTGTGGTGGGATCTCTGCACTTGTGATGGGATCTCTGCACTCATGTTGGGATCTGTGTACTCATAGTGGGATCTCTCTACTTATGATGGGATCTCTGTACTTGTGGTGGGATCTTTGTACTCATGGTGGGATCTCTGTACTCATAGTGGGATCTCTGCACTCATGGTGGGATCTCTGCACTTGTGGTGGGATTTCTGCTCTCATAGTGGGATCTCTCTACTTATGTTGGGATCTCTGCACTTGTGATGGGATCTCTGCTCCTATGGAGGGATCTCCGCACTTGTGATGGGATCTCTGCACTTGTGGTGGGATCTCTGCACTTGTGGTGGGATCTCTGCACTCATGGTGGGATCTCTGCACTTGAGATAGGATCTCTGTACTCATGATAGGAACTCTGCACTTGTGGTGGGATCTCTGCACTCATAGTGGGATCTCTCTACTTGTGATGGGATCTCTGCACTTATGGTGGGATCTCTGCACTTATGATAAGATCTCTTCACTTGTGGTGGGATCTCTGCACTTGTGGTGGGATCTCTGCACTTGTGGTGGGATCTCTATACTCATGGTGGGATTTCTGCACTTGTGATGGGATCTCTGCACTCATGGTGGGATCTCTGCACTTGTGGTGGGATATCTGTAGTCATAGTGGGATCTCTCTACTTGTGATGGGATATCTGCACTCATGGTAGTATCTCTGCACTCATAGTGGGATCTCTCTACTTATGGTGGGATCTCTGCACTTGTGATGGGATCTCTGCTCTTATGGAGGGATCTCAGCACTTGTGATGGGATCTCTGCACTTGTGGTGGGATCTCTGCACTTGTGGTGGGATCTCTGCACTCTTGATGGGATCTCTGTACTCGTGATGGTATCTCTGTACTTGTGGTAGGATCTCTGTACTTATGGTGGGATCTCTGCACTCATGGTGGGATCTTTGTACTTGTGATGGTGTATCTGCACTCATGGTGGGATCTCTGCACTCATAGTGGGATCTCTCTACTTGTGATGGGATCTCTGCACTTGTGGTGGGATCTCTGAACTTGTGATGGGATCTCTGCACTCATGGTGGATCTCTGCACTTGTGATGGGATCTCTGCACTTGTGGTGGGATCTCTGCACTTGTGATGGGATCTCTGCTCTCATGATGGGATCCCTGCCCTTGTGGTAGGATCGCTGCACTCATGGTAGGCTCTCTCTACTTGTGATGGGATCTCTGCACTCATGGTTGGATCTCTGCACATGTGATTGGATCTCTGCACTTGTGGTGGGATGTCTGCACTTGTGGTGGGATCTCTGTATTCATGGTGGGATCTCTGTACCTGTGTTGGGAGCTCTGCACTTGTGATGGGATGTCTCCACTTGTGGTGGGATCTCTGCACTCATGGTGGGAACTCTGCACTTATGGTGGGATCTCTGCATTCATGGTGAGATCTCTGCACTCATAGTGGGATCTCTCTACATTGTGATGGGATCTCTGCACTCATGGTAGGATCTCTGCACTTGTGATGTGATCTCTGCACTTGTGGTGGGATCTCTGCACTTGTGATGGGATCTCTGCTCTCATGATGGGATCCCTGCCCTTGTGGTAGGATCGCTGCACTCATGGTAGGATCTCTCTACTTGTGATGGGATCTCTGCACTCATGGTTGGATCTCTGCACATGTGATTGGATCTCTGCACTTGTGGTGGGATGTCTGCACTTGTGATGGGATCTCTGTATTCATGGTGGGATCTCTGCACCTGTGTTGGGATCTCTGCACTTGTGATGGGATCTCTGACCTTGTGGTGGGATCTCTGCACTCATGGCGGCAACTCTGCACTTATGGTGGGATCTCTGCATTCATGGTGGGATCTTTGTACTTGTGGTGAGATCTCTGCACTCATAGTGGGATCTCTCTACATTGTGATGGGATCTCTGCACTCATGGTAGGATCTCTGCACTTGTGATGTGATCTCTGTACTTGTGGTGGGATCTCTGCACTTGTGATGGGATCTCTGCACTTGTGTTGGGATCTTTGCATTCATGGTGGGATCTCTGTACATGTGGTGGGATCTCTCCACTTGTGGTGGGATCTCTGCACTTGTGGTAGGATCTCTGTACTTGTGATGGGATATCTGCACTCATGGAGGGATCTCTGCACTCATGGTGGTATCTCTGCACTGGTGATGGGATATCTGCACTTGTGGTGGGATCTTTGCACTCATAGTGGGATCTCTGAACTCATGGTGGGCTCTCTGCACTTGTGATGGGATCTCTGCACTTGTGATGGGATCTCTGCACTCATGGTGGGATATTTATACTTGTAATGAGATCTCTACACTCATGGTGGGATCTCTGCATTTGTGGTGGGATCTCTGCACTCATAGTGGCATCTCTCTACTTGTGATGGGATCTCTGCACTCATGGTAGGATCTCTGCACTTGTGATGGGATCTCTGCACTCATGGTGGGATCTCTGCACTTGTGGTGGGATTTCTGCTCTCATAGTGGGATCTCTCTACTTATGGTGGGATCTTTGCACTTGAGATGGGATCTCTGTACTCATGATGGGAACTCTGCACTTGTGGTGGGATCTCTGCACTCATAGTGGGATCTCTCTACTTGTGATGGGATCTCTGCACTTATGGTGGGATCTCTGCACTTGTGGTGGGATCTCTGCACATGTGGTGGGATCTCTGCACTCATGGTGGGATCTCTGCACTTGAGATAGGATCTCTGTACTCATGATGGGAACTCTGCACTTATGGTGGGATCTCTGCACTCATAGTGGGATCTCTCTACTTGTGATGGGATCTCTGCACTTATGGTGGGATCTCTGCACTTATGATAAGATCTCTTCACTTGTGGTGGGATCTCTGCACTTGTGGTGGGATCTCTGCACTTGTGGTGGGATCTCTATACTCATGGTGGGATTTCTGCACTTGTGATGGGATCTCTGCACTCATGGTGGGATCTCTGCACTTGTGGTGGGATCTCTGTAGTCATAGTGGGATCTCTCTACTTGTGATGGGATCTCTGCACTCATGGTAGTATCTCTGCACTCATAGTGGGATCTCTCTACTTATGGTGGGATCTCTGCACTTGTGATGGGATCTCTGCTCTTATGGAGGGATCTCAGCACTTGTGATGGGATCTCTGCACTTGTGGTGGGATCTCTGCACTTGTGGTGGGATCTCTGCACTCTTGATGGGATCTCTGTACTCGTGATGGTATCTCTGCACTTGTGGTAGGATCTCTGTACTTATGGTGGGATCTCTGCACTCATGGTGGGATCTTTGTACTTGTGATGGTGTATCTGCACTCATGGTGGGATCTCTGCACTGATAGTGGGATCTCTCTACTTGTGATGGGATCTCTGCACTTGTGGTGGGATCTCTGCACTTGTGATGGGATCTCTGCACTCATGGTGGATCTCTGCACTTGTGATGGGATCTCTGCACTTGTGGTGGGATCTCTGCACTTGTGATGGGATCTCTGCTCTCATGATGGGATCCCTGCCCTTGTGGTAGGATCGCTGCACTCATGGTAGGATCTCTCTACTTGTGATGGGATCTCTGCACTCATGGTTGGATCTCTGCACATGTGATTGGATCTCTGCACTTGTGGTGGGATGTCTGCACTTGTGATGGGATCTCTGTATTCATGGTGGGATCTCTGCACCTGTGTTGGGAGCTCTGCACTTGTGATGGGATGTCTCCACTTGTGGTGGGATCTCTGCACTCATGGTGGGAACTCTGCACTTATGGTGGGATCTCTGCATTCATGGTGGGATCTTTGTACTTGTGGTGAGATCTCTGCACTCATAGTGGGATCTCTCTACATTGTGATGGGATCTCTGTACTCATGGTAGGATCTCTGCACTTGTGATGTGATCTCTGTATTTGTGATGGGATCTCTGCACTCATGGTGGGATCACTGCACTTGTGGTGGGATCTCTGCACTAATAGTGAGATCTCTCTACTTTTGATGGGATCTCTGCACTCATGGTGGGATCCCTGCACTTGTGATAGGATCTCCGTACTCATGGTGGGATCTCTGCACTTGTGATGGGATCTCTGCACTCATGGTGGGATCTCTGCACTTGTGATGGGATCTCTGCACTTGTGGTGGGATCTCTATAAATGTGATGGGATCTCTGCTTTTGTGATGGGATCTCTGCACTCATGGTGGGATCACTGCACTTGTGGTGGGATCTCTGCACTCATAGTGAGATCTCTCTACTTTTGATGGGATCTCTGCACTCATGGTGGGATCCCTGCACTTGTGATGGGATCTCTGCACTCATGGTGGGATCTGTGCATTCATGGTGGGATCTCTGCACTTGTGGTGGTATCTCTGAACTCATAGTTGGATCTCTCTACTTGTGATGGGATCATTGTACTTGTGGTGGGATCTCTGCACTTGTGATGGGATCTCTGCACATGTGATGGGATCTCTGCATTCATGGTGGGATCTCTGCACTTGTGATGGGATCTCTGCACTCATGGTGGGCTCTTTCTACTTGTGATGGGATCTCTGCACTCATGGTGGGATCTCTGCACTTGTGATGGGATCCCTGCACTCATGGTGGGATCTCTGCACTTGTGGTGGGATCCCTGCACTTGTAATGGGATCTCTGCACTCATGATGGGATCTCTGCACTCATGGTGGGATCTGTGTACTCATAGTGGAATCTCTCTACTTGTGATGGGAGCTCTGCACTTGTGATGGGATGTCTCCACTTGTGGTGGGATCTCTGCACTCATGGTGGGAACTCTGCACTTATGGTGGGATCTCTGCATTCAGGGTGGGATCTTTGTACTTGTGGTGAGATCTCTGCACTCATAGTGGGATCTCTCTACATTGTGATGGGATCTCTGCACTCATGGTAGGATCTCTGCACTTGTGATGTGATCTCTGCACTTGTGGTTGGATCTCTGCACTTGTGATGGGATCTCTGCTCTCATGATGGGATCCCTGCCCTTGTGGTAGGATCGCTGCACTCATGGTAGGATCTCTCTACTTGTGATGGGATCTCTGCACTCATGGTTGGATCTCTGCACATGTGATTGGATCTCTGCACTTGTGGTGGGATGTCTGTACTTGTGATGGGATCTCTGTATTCATGGTGGGATCTCTGCACCTGTGTTGGGATCTCTGCACTTGTGATGGGATCTCTGCACTTGTGGTGGGATCTCTGCACTCATGGTGGGAACTCTGCAATTATGGTGGGATCTCTGCATTCATGGTGGGATCTTTGTACTTATGGTGAGATCTCTGCACTCATAGTGGGATCTCTCTACATTGTGATGGGATCTCTGCACTCATGGTAGGATCTCTGCACTTGTGATGTGATCTCTGTACTTGTGGTGGGATCTCTGCACTTGTGATGGGATCTCTGCACTTGTGTTGGGATCTTTGCATTCATGGTGGGATCTCTGTACATGTGGTGGGATCTCTCCACTTGTGGTGGAATCTCTGCACTTGTGGTGGGATCTCTGTACTTGTGTTGGGATATCTGCACTCATGGAGGGATCTATGCACTCATGGTGGTATCTCTGCACTGGTGATGGGATCTCTGCACTTGTGGTGGGATATTTGCACTCATAGTGGGATCTCTGCACTCATGGTGGGGTCTCTGCACTTGTGATGGGATCTCTGCACTTGTGATGGGATCTCTGCACTCATGGTGGGATCTTTATACTTGTAATGAAATCTCTACACTCATGGTGGGATCTCTGCATTTGTGGTGGGATCTCTGCACTCATAGTGGCATCTCTCTACTTGTGATGGGATCTCTGCACTCATGGTAGGATCTCTGCACTTGTGATGGGATCTCTGCACTCATGGTGGGATCTCTGCACTTGTGGTGGGATTTCTGCTCTCATAGTGGGATCTCTCTACTTATGGTGGGATCTTTGCACTTGAGATGGGATCTCTGTACTCATGATGGGAACTCTGCACTTGTGGTGGGATCTCTGCACTCATAGTGGGATCTCTCTACTTGTGATGGGATCTCTGCACTTATGGTGGGATCTCTGCACTTATGATAAGATCTCTTCACTTCTGGTGGGATCTCTGCACTTGTGGTGGGATCTCTGCACATGTGGTGGGATCTCTGCACTCATGGTGGGATCTCTGCACTTGAGATAGGATCTCTGTACTCATGTTGGGAACTCTGCACTTGTGGTGGGATCTCTGCACTCATAGTGGGATCTCTCTACTTGTGATGGGATCTCTGCACTTATGGTGGGATCTCTGCACTTATGATAAGATCTCTTCACTTGTGGTGGGATCTCTGCACTTGTGGTGGGATCTCTGCACTTGTGGTGGGATCTCTATACTCATGGTGGGATTTCTGCACTTGTGATGGGATCTCTGCACTCATGGTGGGATCTCTGCACTTGTGGTGGGATCTCTGTAGTCATAGTGGGATCTCTCTACTTGTGATGGGATCTTTGCACTCATGGTAGTATCTCTGCACTCATAGTGGGATCTCTCTACTTATGGTGGGATCTCTGAACTTGTGATGGGATCTCTGCTCTTATGGAGGGATCTCAGCACTTGTGATGGGATCTCTGCACTTGTGGTGGGATCTCTGCACTTGTGGTGGGATCTCTGCACTCTTGATGGGATCTCTGTACTCGTGACGGTATCTCTGCACTTGTGGT